>NC_034603.1:73387345-73399389 GCF_900095145.1 Mus pahari
AGAGAGAGAGAGAGAGAGAGAGAGAGAGAGAGAGAGAGAGAGAGAGAGAGAGAGGAAAGCAAGCTAAGAGTGACTGTTGGTGTATTGGATGTGAGATCTGCTTAGAGAGGCATGGAAGCAGAGCTGTGAAAGGCTATTCAGGAATCAGGGAAACAGACTCCCTTCTCGAGGGATAATATTTCCAGTGATCTGAGAGGTTGATACCATTGGGCTCCCCTCAGAAGAGACAGAGACAAAAATAAAGACTCGAGGGTCCAAGCTTAAGTCTTGAGAGGCCATGGAGCCACTCTTTAATACTTGTGGTTTGGTGCTGGCCAGAAGGGCACTGGGACATTAGGAAATAGGATGGCGCATTTATTTATTTGTTTGTTTGTTTGTTTATGCAGAAAAACAAAGGCATTTACTTGCTATATGAGGGTCGTGGCCCTGGAGGCTCCTCTCTGCTCATTGAGGCGTTATCAAACAGTGGTCCCAAGTGCCATCTGGATATTAAATATATCCTGAACAAGAATGGGTAAGTGTGTGTATATGGAGAAAGGGGGAGAATGAAGGGGACAGCACCTTTAGGTTCCAGTTCTATGTAGCAAATGCCATTGGTCCTCAGCAATATTTCAGGTTCTAAGAACACTTCTTCCTTAGTGGAATCCAGTATAACTGATTTTTCCTTCATGTCTTTTGAATGAGATTGGATCCCAAAGATATAGTCACTGGGTCTAAGAGAGATCTTTTCCCCATTATTCCATCTGTAGCTATAGAACGGCCTTGTCTTCAAATGCTCCACCAGGACAGGGATCTTAATGGAACAGGAAACAATGAGTGAAGTTGTATCCTACTGATGCCAGTGAGGGCAGAAAATAGGAGGTGGAGGTGCTCTTGGAAGTCACCTTACCCAGCACCAACTGCATCTTCGTCATGAAGAGAGTTGCTGGGTGTCTTTGGGTACTCCAGTGGCCTGATGGGTTAGGGGATAGGGTTAAGATGCAGTGCTGTGTAGAGTTGGGCTTCTAAAATCATCCATGCATTCTTGCCTGTCCCCTCTCCTATCAGGGGAATGATGGCTGAAGGAGCACGCCACTTTTTTGACAAAAAAGGAGTGGTTGTTGTTGGAGTGGAGGACAGAGAGAAGAAAGCTGTGAACCTAGAGCGCGCCCTAGAACTGGCTATTGAAGCAGGAGCCGAGGATGTGAAGGAAGCCGAAGACGAAGAAGAAAAGAACCTTTTTAAAGTGAGTCCGAGGGCTGGTGAGATGGCTCAGTGCATCCAGGGGCTTGCTTCCAAGCTGACAACCTGAAGCATTTGTGTTTGATGGGATTCCAAGGGGTCTCTAATAGATACCTAACGGTATGCTTCTCTGTGTGTCAGAATACAGGTAAAGCACAGAATTCACAAATTGTACAGTGTTACTAAGTGAACATCAGAGGATAGGGCCTATTCTTGTGCGTTGGTAAGAGGAATTCTGAGCATTGGAAACTATGAGCTTAAAGGCCAGTAATGCTACAGTGCAGGTTGCTCCACTCAGGATTGTGCAAAGGTCTGTCTGGGTCGTGGCATTACTTCCTGACTTCTCACCTGCACACTTCTTTTATCTCTAGTTCATTTGTGATGTTTCTTCACTACATCAAGTGAGAAAAAAACTGGACTCCCTGGGCCTGTGTCCTGTATCCTGTTCGATGGAGTTCATCCCTCACTCCAAGGTGCAGCTGGCTGAACCTGAGCTGGAGCAGGCTGTTCACCTCATCCAGGCTCTTAACAACTATGAGGATGTGATTCACGTTTATGACAATATTGAATAAGCAGACTCGACTAGACTTGTCTCCGGCTCTTTCCTAGGCCAGCACGAGCTTCTGCAGCAATCTCGGAGACTGCAACAGGTGGAAGCCTATTAGAGACCTGCTGCAATGGCTTACAGCCTTGGGAAAGGGGGACTCAGCTCTGTTGGTATCACAGGGCCATCTGGAATACAAGGTGAGACTGGCCAGCTGGTCTGACTCTGATCCCAGGTGACAGGCTCTTGTGAAGAGTCTTAAGTGTCCTGTGGTACCGTAGAGTGGCAAATGACCTTCAGTAATAACAGTAGTGACTTTTGGATGCTTTGCTGCTGGTTTGACTCTTGAGGTGTCCTGATTTGTGTCCAGTTTTTGAGCCTCTGGACTAACTGACACTCAAGTCCACATGCTTACTTCTCTACTTTCATACTAAGATTGTCTTTTTCCTTTTCTTTCTGTTGTGGAATAGACACATGGCTGTTCTTGTGGTTGAATGCTGGTCTAACGACCTAGCCTTTTCACTTGTTCATGCAGCTAATGTTTCTTGAACGCCTTACTTTACAGGAATTGTGCTTTTCTAGGGAGCAGGCAGTTCAGCTGGTGCTTCTGTCCTGCTCTAAGATGTAAGACCTCAAATGGAAGACACAGGGAGGTACCCATGGCGCTGTTCCAGGGTGTCATGGATTACATTCATTATCTTTGTTCTCTTCATGTGGTTCTGTTCCCCTTTTGAGAGCTTAAGCTTTAGTGTCAGTAGAAAATCAGGTGTCAAGGAAAAAGACCTCCTCAGGCTCTACTTTGATTAACCCCTGTGTTGTGACATTGATAACAGCAGTAGGGGTTGCTTTTCTGTAAGGGCTTATACTAACTTAGGTTTGAAAGCTTGAGGGTCTCAGAAGGCCAGTTTTGGCTCCTGTTCTAATGATACCAAATAACAGGAATGACAGTAACTAGAGGGGAAACAGGCAAAGGGAAGACTGATGGGCTGGGCCAGAGCCTGGCCTTTGTACCTTCACCAAAGAAAGTCTAGCAGTGCTGACTGCTGTGTTGTGGCATGTCAGACACACTGAGTGTGGGGTGGCTCTTGAATCCAGGTCACCTGCCGATGTATAAGTTATTCAAGCCAGTTCTGAGCTCAGAGTAATCTTTCCTGAAGGAACCTTAGATAAATAAGTGTGGAAAAGACCTAAATCTGTAAAAGATAACTTCTGCTTCTGAGAAAAGACAGCTGGAAAGCCAAGGTTAGGGAAACAATATCAACAAACCCCAACAACACCCAAACCAACACCAACAGAACAACCCAAGATCACACCTAAGCAGATGCCCTGACGCCTCATATTAAAGGCGTGTACTAGCCAGGGCTTTCTAGCTTTGTTGGGCTAAATCATAAGTACGGACTAGCACATTGTCTGAATGGGGTAACTTGGTGTTGATTAACTGCTTTACAATAGATGTGATACTGTTGTGTTATTTGACTTTTACCAACTAACCTATAAAACAGAGCAAGGGGCTGGGAAATGGCTTGGCAAGTGAAGTGTTTGCCCCGCAACTGTGAGAACCTGAGTGTGAATCCAGAGAAGCCACCTAAAGGCTAGACACAGTGTGCCTCTGTAATTCTACAGTGTTCCTGTGGGAGAGTGGGAGCTAGGACAGGAGAGTCCCCTGAAGCTTGGGAGCTGGATAGCTTGGCCTTCATAGCAGCAAAACCAAAGAGACCCTGTCTCAAACAAGGTAGAAGGTGAGCACTCCCCCCGAGTCCTCTGACTTCCACGCACGCCACGGCACACGCATGCCCAGAGACCGTGTCTCAAACAAGGTAGAAGGTGAGTACTCCACCCGAGTCCTCTGACCTCCACACACATGCCATGGCACATGCGTGCCCACACTTATACACACAAACATACTGACATATCATGTACACCCGTGTATACACATACATATGCAAAAATACTAAAACTAATTATTATATATAAATTATCTTATACCTAGGGCTGGAGAGATGGCTCTCTTTTTTTTTTCTTCTGATCTCCTATAACATTCACATATACATGATATAAACACATATACATACATATACACACATACACAGTTAATTTGAAAAAGAGATAATAAATATCTTTGAAAAAGACCCTCAAATTATCTTCTTCCAAACAAAGGAGACTGGGTCTAATATGGCGTCTTATGTTGATAAGACCTTGTTTATAATATAGCCCTGTTTTAGAAATGTTGAATATAAACTAAGTTGAAGGAATATGATCGTTTCTAACCTGAGAAACCTTCAGGGAACTTGGCTACTCATGTGAACATGCCCCTTCCAATCTAGAAGAGTCCCTCAATGTGACTTGTTGAGGAGCCAGTTTGCTTGCTACACTGGGGCCTGCTTTAGGCGCCTGTGAGAATGACTCTGCACTGACCCCTGGCGGCCGACTGGTGCCCCTCCATGCTCCTGCTGTTAACAAGGAAAAGCAGAAATGGGCTGACTTGAACCTTTCCCATTATGTATGGATCCAGTTGAGCCCATAAAATATAAAGATAGTCATATCCATAAAATATAACAAGAAACTGCTGTGAAGATTCATAGTAAAGACATTTAAGAAGGGAAATTTTTAGTTTAGTGATAACATTCTGTCTGATTCTCATCATTATAAAGGTGAATTTTGTAACAATAGCATCTGTGTTTCAGGGAAGAAATCTTAGAGTTCTCTTTGTTATTTCTGCTTTGAAATTTCACTTAGAGATCATGAAGTGAGTGTTCAGGACTCTCAGAGCAATAATAAAAAATTGGGAATGAGAAGACAAAGGTATGGCCCTGACATTCACTGGAAACAGTTACCTTTCTAAGCATACTTTATATCAGGCTGGCTATGGTGACACACACCTGCCACACAAGTGCAGGCAGGCAGGAGTAGGAGGACTGTTGAGAGTTTAACCTGGTCTACATACAGAGTTCCAGGACAGCCAGGGCTACATAGTAAGACCTTGCCTCAACAAAACAAAAATCAAACAAAAATATTTTATGTCATAAAATGTTTACAATGTGGTATTATGTAAAGATTCAAAATTACATGTATGTTGGGCTAGGGTGTAGCTCAGTAGCAGGCATGTGCTTAGCATGTGTGAGATCCCCTGAGTACAGGCTCTAGTATATGTACTAGATATAGTACAACTTAAGTTTTGAAATATTTATTCAATAATACTATTTTTTTTTTTTAGCATGGTCCTTTTTTTTTTCTTTTTAGATTTATTTATTTATTTAATTTATATGAGTACACTATAGCTGTCATCAGATATACCAGAAGAGGGCATCAGATCCCATTACAAATGGTTGTGAGCCACCCATGTGGTTGCTGGGAATTGAACTCAGGAAGAGCAATCAGTGCTCTTAACCACTGAGCCATCTCTCCAGCCCCAACAATACTATCCTTATTAGTTCTTTTCTTTCTTTTTCTTTTTCTTTTTCTTCCCCCCCCCCTCCACCCCTTTGAAACAAGGTCTCATGTAATCTAGGTTAGTTTCAGGTTTGTTCTGTGGTCAACCTGGCTTTGAACTCCTGGCCCTCTTCCCTTTACGTTCCAAGAGATTACATGGCATTTAAGAAGGAAATTTTTATCTTTTGTTTTATGGCTAAGAGGAAATTTGTCAGAATTTCAGAAATGGCAATTGTAGAGTGATATCACTGATTTTTTTTTATTTTGCTTTGTTTTGGGGTTTTATTTTAATTAGTGAGTTAGTCTTACACTGTAGCCTAGGCTAGCCTGAAGCTTGCTGTAGGCCTTGCACTCATAGCCATTCTCCTGCTTTACCCTCTCCTGAGATTACTGTAGCTGTGGCTCACCATGCCTGCTAGTGTTACTGAGTTTTTCTTTCTAGAATCTTGTTATTTTTATCAGGGGAAGTTTTTGTTTATTTTTTTTCCAGAGGTAGAGATCCAACTGAGGGTCTCATATTCACTAGGCTCTGCTACTGAACTACATCCCTGGCCCAAGGAGAGATATAAGGAACAAACTAACAAATGTATGCTGGGTGTGGCCCTGTATACCAGGTATTCCAACTTCCAAGGCTAGACAGAGGGTTAAGACAAGAGAAAACAAATCCATTAACCAAAACTAAAGCCAAAAACTAAAAAAAAATCTTACTCGAATTATTGCCCAACTAGGAGACCAACAACATTTGGAAGTCTGGGTGTAGTTTGTGTGTGTGTGTTTTAAACAACAACAACAACAACAACACACAGGGTCTCACTGTATAGCCTAGTCATGTGGAAGATACTGGGCTTGAACTTGCTCCTGCTTCTGTGTCTGGAGTGCTGACTGCATGGGTGAGCCATCATGCCTGGCTCTGATGAACCTTGAAGTGATTTGGATGACTTACATCATTTTATCTTTGATCATTGTCTTAGTAATACAAAGTTAATTCACTGCCTTGAAGCCATACTAGGGTTATATTCAAGTGTCCTTCTGGTAAGATGGAAATATTTGTGACAGGCTCTGTCACAACTTTGACTAGTATATGTGTACATGTTAGGATCAAACCTAACCTACGACTTTGCTAAGCAAAGGCTATAGACACCACCGAGCTCTATCTCCAGCCCCATTTTTATTTTCTGAGACAGGGTATCACTGAGCTGCCCACACTGGCCTTGAATTTGTGATCCTGCTACCCCAGACTCCCAAGTGGATGGGGTTATAGCCTGTGGTAGCCGGCCTGGCTTACCTTGACTTTTACCAGAACTGCTGCTGTGGGGCTGTGGATGTAGTTCAGATGATGCCTGAAGCCCCTGACATGATCCCTACCTAGCATCATGTGAACGGAATATGGTAAAGCATATGTATAATCTTAGCACTTGGGAGGGGGGAAATGAAAAGCAGTGTTCTTGTGTGCACGAGGCCCTGGTGTACTCAGAATAATGGTGAAGGCTCTGGTTCCAGTCAACTGTGGAAATACTACAATGCTGTTGGGTTACTAAAAAAAAAAAAAAAAAAAGGTGTTCCTGTGTGTGTGTGTGTGTGTGTGTGTGTGTGTATGTGTGTATGTCTCACCAACCAGCCAGTGAATAGTTTTCTATGTCATCTTCAGGAATACCATGCACCTTTAAAACAGAATCTCTCCTTTTTCTGGAGTTGACCAGTTAGTTTAACTGGCTGGTCAGTGAACTCCAGGTCCTCTCGTTTCACCAGTCCCAGTGCTCAGGTTGTAAGAGCATGCGCCCACCCACAAGGGGACCATCCCCCTTGTTCACTAATTGAGAAAATGCCTTACATCTGGATCTCATGGAGGCATTTCCCCAACTGAAGCTCCTTTCTCTGTGATAACTCCAGCTTGTGTCAAGTTGACACACAGCTAGCCAGTACAGGGATAGAGAGATGTTTTCAGGTAAGAGTGTTTGGTTCCCTGAATCCACACTGGGCATGGCTCACAACTACCTATACCTTTCTCCAAGGGAGTATGATAAACCCTTCTGGTTTCCTTAGGCACCCCCCCTCCACACACACAAAGTAAAATAAGATTTTAAAATAAATAAAAATAATGTTTTTATCATAAGCAGAAGATACAAGAAAGAATACAGTTAAAAATGCTACCCATAAAAGCCGGGCGTGGTGGCGCACGCCTTTAATCCCAGCACTCGGGAGGCAGAGGCAGGCGGATTTCTGAGTTCGAGGCCAGCCTGGTCTACAGAGTGAGTTCCAGGACAGCCAGGGCTACACAGAGAAACCCTATCTTGAAAAACCAAAAAAAAAAAAAAAAAAAAAAGTGCTACCTATTCATTCAGTGGCTGGACAGAATGAAGTCAAACTAGTTTGGTGATTACCACAGCGTTCATGTCTGCCGGGCCCACTGGCTCTTTCTTTTCCTAGAGCTTCTACAGAGGAGTCCATAAGAACTCTAAAGAATACCTAGGAGTCGGAGCCTCGGGACTTCGGAGCTTTATTGTATGCTTTCCTACAAAATTCAAAGAAAAATAACTTGGGTTGGGGAGAAAGGTCAGTCGGTCAGTGTGTGCTTGCTTGGCAAGCTCGGGAACCTGAGTGTACTTGCCAGAGTCCATGAAAAACTGCCCGGCAGGGGGTGTGTGTGGCATTTTAGATTACCTGCTGAACCAATTAATTTAATGTATCATCAAGGAATAATACCCATATTTCATAGGTCTTAAAAAATATTGGTATTTTCTTCTAAATAAAAGTAGTATTCATTTTAAACTCACACTGGTATAAATTTATCCCAAAGAGTACTTTGCAAGTAAGCAAAGGTAAAGAAAATTCATTGTAACCTCTTTTCTAAGTAGACATCCAAATAGCCACTGATAGAATGGTTAAACAGGTTATGATATAATAATATAATAAAATAGTATATACCCACAAACAAGAATAAAGAGTCTTCCTCTACAATACCAAAAAGATCCAAGATACCCTATAATGTATGTGTGTGTGTGTGTGTGTGTGTGTGCCAGATTATATAGGGTAACTTATAATTTGAAAGATATATTTTATTATTTTTAATTATTTTATATATGTAGGGGTCAGGGACCTGTGTGGTGGTGTTGGAGGTAGCTTGTGTGGACATATGCATTTGTGTAGAGATGTAAGATGACCTTGGGTCCCACCTTGGCTGAGGCAGGATCTTTTTGATGTGTACTGCTGTGTGTACACTCCAGGCTAGCTGGCCACAAGTTTCTAGGGATACTCCTGTATCTCTCTCCCATCTCTCGTAGGAGCACTGGGATTACCGACTGGGCACTACCACATAGGGTTTCACCTGGGCTCTGCAGATTCAAACTCAGGTCCTTGCATTTGCACTGTACCCACTGAGCCATCTCTCCTGCACTCAACACTTCCTATTGCCAAACAGCAGTGTAGGAACCCTCAAGTTAGGTACTATCAACACCTCCACTCCGGAAGAGTTGAGTATTAAAGAGGTTAAATTCTTGCTCAAGACTGGCAGAGCCAAAATTTGTATCCTAGGCCACACTGGCTTCAAATTCAGGGGATGTTCCTGTTTAGTCTTCCCAGTGCTCAGACTGTACACATAGACCACCATTCCCAGTTACCAACTTAAAATAAGTAGGAGGATTGTCTTAGTCAGGATTTCTTCTATTCCTGCACAAACATCATGACCAAGAAGCAAGTTGGGGAGGAAAGGGCTTATTTAGCTTACACTTCCACACTGCTGTTCATCACCAAGGAAGTCAGGACTGGAACTCAAGCAGGTCAGGAAGCAGGAGATGGTGCAAAGGCCATCGAGGGATGTTCCTTACTTCCAGTCAACTGTGGAAATACTACAATGCTGTTGGATTACGTATGTGTGTGTGTGTGTGTGTGTGTGTGTGTGTGTCTGAATTAAAAGAATTTTCATGAAACAGGTGATAGGTTTACTGGTATTTTTCTTTTGTAAACCAAATCTATTGATCTCTCCCCTAAGAGAATCTGTCCATTGTTTATTGTTCCTGCTGTGTCCCATTGGCACCATGCACTTGAAAGAAAAGAATGAAAGTGTGCAGCTACTATGTAATAGGGCTGCCAGATAGGGCCAGCACTTTCTTGGGCCGTGGCACTGGGAGTAGGTGTGGCTCAGATACCCACAGGCATGTGGTCACTGTAAAACTAAGAGAAGGTATGGCCCAGCAAGGAAACCTCACAGTGTTAAGAAAGAAGAGAAAGCAACCCACAAAGGGAGAGAGAATGCATAACTAAGGGCGAATTTGTGGACACTACATTCAGTTACTAGTGTCCCCACTTGACATCACACACACACACACACACACACACACACACACACACACTTAGCTATTTTGAGTCAGAGTGTCATG
The DNA here is from genome assembly GCF_900095145.1 of Mus pahari. Classification (NCBI taxonomy): domain Eukaryota; kingdom Metazoa; phylum Chordata; class Mammalia; order Rodentia; family Muridae; genus Mus; species Mus pahari. Next base: position 73,396,916 of record NC_034603.1, read on the forward strand.
CTATGCTATATGGTCCTAACGAGTAGGTCTTGTAATACAGTCTAGGGCCTGGGTTTCAACTTAAGGCAATCTTCTTTTGCTTCCTGAGTACTAGGATTACAGGCATGTATGCACCACCACACCCAGCAGGCATTTCAAATGTACTGAAGAGATGGTAGGCATGCCAGTTTGAAGGACAGCTTCTTCCTTGCTCACCTGTGGCCCCTACCCCCAGTGCTGAGGGAGCAGACCCAGGTTCTTGCACATTCCAGGTGAGCCCTTTACTACTGAGCTACATCCCCTTCCTGACAGCTTCGGTTTTTCTGCTTATTTTACAAAATGCACCTACATTAGAGTAGAACAAGTGCTCTTGGAGCATAGCAAAGGCCTTCCTTCGCCCAGCTTGAGAGGGAGTGGTGGAGAACTAAGAGGACTTCATTTTCCCAAGAAGGAATGAGACTGGGAGCAGAAATGGAGAACATTCACTACAGAGAACATAGTACACATAGGACTGTGTAGGGAGGGAGACAGGGCGGAGGCTGTCTTAGTTTTGGTTTTACAGCTGTGAACAGACACCATGACCACGGTAACTCTTATAAGGACAATATTTAATTGGGGTTGGCTTACAGATTCAGAGTTTCAGTCCATTATCATCAAGGCAGGAACATGGCAGCATCCAGGCAGGCATGTTGCAGGAGAAGCTGAGAGTTCCACATCTTCATCTAAAGGCTGCTAACAGAATACTGCTTCCAGGCAGCTAGGATGAGGGTCTTATTGCCCACATCCACAGTGACACATCTACTCCAACAAGGCCACACCTTCTAAGAGTGCCACTCCCTGGGCCGAGCATATGCACACCATCACAGAGGAATGGATTGAAAAGTTGAGGTTGGGGCTGGTGAGATGGCTCAGTGGGTAAGATCACCCGACTGCTCTTCCAAAGGTCCAGAGTTCAAATCCCAGCAACCACATGGTGGCTCACAACCATCCNTAACAAGATCTGACGCCCTCTTCTGGAGTNTNTNAAGACAGCTACAGTGTACTTACACATAATAAAAAAAAAAAAAAAAAAAAAAAAAAAAAGAAAAGTTGAGGTTGATGATCTGAGCGAGAATACTTTGTTACCTGTACTGGCTGGTTTGTCTCAACTTGACACAGCTGGAGTTATCACAGAGAAAGGAGCTTCAGTTGGGGCAATGCCTCCATGAGACCCAGCTGTGGGGTATTTTCTCAATTAGTGATCAAGGGGGAGGTCCCCTTATGGGTGGGACCATCTCTGGGCTGGTAGTCTTGGATTCTATAAGAGAGCAGGTTGAGCAAGCCAGGGGAGGCAAGCCAGTAAAGAACATCCCTCCATGGCCTCTGCATCAGCTGCTCCCTGACCTGCTTGAGTTCCAGTTCTGCATCCTTTGGTGATCAACAGCAGTATGGAAATGTAAACCGAATAAACCTTTTCCTCCCCAAACTGCTTCTTGGTCATGATGTTTGTACAGGAATAGAAACCCTGACTAAGACATTACCTCATTCACGTTTGATTCTTTTTTAAAAAGAAAATTATTGGTATACGTGTGTGCCTGGCTTATCTATGTGTATGATAACATGCATGCATGGTACCTGTGGAGTTGAGATGAGGGCCCACCCCCTGGAGCTGGATTTACAGGCAACTGTGAGCTGACCAATGCGGGTGATAGTAACTGAACCTGGGCTCTCTGCACGAGCAACAAGCACTCTTTACTGCTAAGCTCTCTCTCTCTCCAGCCCCTATTTGACTCATCTTAAAACTGATGGGTTATATTTGTAAATAGGGTTCTCTAGGATCATGTGTCTGATAGAACGTCTGTGGTGTGAATACACTTTAAGTAAAAGAAGTAAGAGATTTTGATGGTTTGAACTGGGCTATCGAAGCAAGGGTGAAAGAGAGGCAGAAGGATTGGAGACCTGATCACTCGGTGTCTTCCTTGGGGAACTGATGATGAACAGAGGAAATAGGAACAGTGGAGGAAAGCGATGGGTTCAGTTTGGACCTGTAGAATGTGAGGTGCCTGTGGAATGCTCAGGAGTGGTGCCTCCGGAGCTTAGAACCAAGACCTGCCTGAGCTGCAATCCTCAGCACACAGGGTAACTGCAGCATGGACATGTTTGACTTCAGTGGCTGAGGGACCAACAGTGGGGATTGAATTCACAAAGACGGCATCGGAAGGAAAGGTAGAAGGAGGAGGAAGCTTACTTAGCTCAGTCTTTGGAGAGGTCAAGTGAGATTACATGGCTGGGATCTAGTAAATGGCTGGTGTTTTTCTCTATTTTTCCTCACCAGAAAAAAAAAAGATTATTCTATTTCAGGCACTTCAGTAAATTAGGGACTTTTATTTATTTATTTAGAGACAGGGTTTCTCTGTGTAGCCCTGACTGTCCTGGAACTCACTCTGTAGACCAGGCTGGCCTTGAACTCAGAAATCTGCCTGCCTCTGCCTCCCGAGTGCTGGGATTAAAGGTGT
>NC_034603.1:73399809-73404938 GCF_900095145.1 Mus pahari
ACACACACACACACACACACACACACACAGAGAGAGAGAGAGAGAGAGAGAGAGAGAGAGAGAGAGAGAGAGAGAGAGAGAGAACAATAAAGTTAATTAAATAGTATGGGGTTGAGAATGGGGATGAAGAAAAAGGATTGTGTAAGACACTCCTTAAGAGATCTGACACTCCAAAGCCACCTCCTAAGGTGTTTCTAAATGACAACTGAAAATGGCATCAGATTTTTCTGGAATCTGAAACATGTCATTGGAACAGTCTCCAGAGAAAGGGAACCCACACTAATTGTGGTAGAGTTGGAATCTAAAGACTGGGTGTTTGAATTGTTGAAACAATGGAGGCTGAAGAAGTTAATCACAATGCTCTTTTGAAAGATCACACAGCCAGTACAATTGTTTTGAGACAATATTTAGTGGCACAGGAAGCACAAAAGTGTAAGCACACCAGAAAACAATATGAAGTTATTTTTTGTCTAACGTTGCATATCTAGGTAGGAAATAGATAAAACTATCTTCAGGGTAGGGATTTTCTTTCTGTTTTCCTGCACTTTTAAGTTTTCTGTTAAAAACGTGTCTCTTTTATAATTCTAAGAGCAAAACTGTTGTCCAAAAGCAACTCTTTAGCAGAACCCAGAATGTGGGGACCCACATTCCAGCACTACCCTAGCCTTTGGAGACGGAGGATCTGGTGTAGCTCGGAGGTCTGAGGCCCAGGGGTACGAGAGAAGTGACAAGACCATCCCCCTGGCTTAAACCCGGCAGGTAGAGCCCTGGGCTACTCTGGGGATCGCGCAGCTCAAGTGCCCTGGAAGCACCGAGCCAAACCTCCCCCGCCCATTCCGCGCCAGACACTTCGCGCCAGCAGGGGCCGGACACCTCAGCACCTCGAGGTCTCCGACAACCGACGACCATAGGGCAGAAGGTTGTCGTTTTCTGAGGGCCTCTACAGAAGACGCCTTTACAAGGCGCCAGGCCGGGGTAGCCGCCGAGGGGAACCGCGCCAGCCCGCGCGCCCGCCGAGGGTTCCGCAACTGAGCAGAGGGTTGTGGGCGGAGCCTCAAGCCGGAGCAGTGATTGGAGCAGCTCACACCTTGGCCAGAGAGGCCGAGAGCGCCAGCTAGCGACCCTCCGCGGCGGGGCCTCAGCGCTCTCTCCGTGATTGGCTAGGCGCGAGAGGACGGGCGCTGTCTCGGTGATTGGCAGGCTCTAGACGGCCCTCGGAAATCGCCTTGACTTCGCCCATTGGCATCCTGTGAGAGTAGGCGGGATTGGTCCGTCGTGATTAGCTGGCGGATGAGAGTGAGGGCGTTGGGAGAGAGCGGGGAGGAGGGGCGGGAGTATCTGACTTCCTCCTGGTTATTGGCTGGTAATGAGAGTGGGGGTAGTGCCAAGGCCCAGCGGCTGCATGCGATTGGCAGATGCTGACATGAATGACAGACTGCAAGGCTTGCTGCGCGCCCAGCGGTTTGTTTTTCGGAGCGTTCCTGAGGTGGAGAACAGTGGCCGGTCGGAGCGACTTCTGGACTTCGGGACTCGCAGGCGGGCCGGCCGAGTGGCGCCGCGGAGGCCGGGTTGGGCCGAGCCTGGGAGCGCCGGGGATGTAGCGGGCCACCCTGCTCATGCCACAGCGCCCGGCCGGAGCCGGAGCCTGGGGTGGCGGCGGGGGCCCCGAGCGCAGCCCACGGCCCCCGCGCGGAGCCAGGCCCGCTGCTGTCCCCGCCGCCCGCTCCCCCGGCATGCAGCCCCGGCTGCGGAGGTGACACTTCTGGATTGTAGCCGCCGCCGCCATCGCCACCATGGGTGAGTACCGCCACCGCCACCGCCCCGGCCCGGCCCGTGCCCGCGCTGCTTCGCGATGCCCCGCCCCGGGCTGAGGGGAGGAGGACCCTGGGCCGCCGCCTGACAGGCATGGACAGTTCGCCGGGCCCGGGGCTGAGGATCGCGGACCGCTCGCCTCTCCGCGGTGGCGCCGTTCTGGCTACCAGGGGCGCCGTTCTGGCTACCAGGACCCTCCGGGGGTGCCCTACCGGCCAGACCCACCCGGCAGCTCTCTTTCCGGGCATGCGGCCGGCGCATCCCGGGGAGGGGTCTGCGGGACCGAGGCCCGTGCACGGTCGGGCGGCCCAGTCCGGTCCCCAGCGAGCTGGCGCGCGAGCTTGAGGGTGGGGGAGCCGGAGCTCAGTGTGGGGCCGGGGCTGGAGCCTGGTGCAGGCCCAGCTGCTGTTGTGTCTTTTCCTTGATTTGCTTTTTTTTTTTTTCCTGCCTGTGTCATTTCCTTCCCTTTGCTCACACAGGCTGGCCTGTGAGTTCCCGGGGCTTTGCTCTGGAGCTCCGTGCGCTCCCCTGCGCGGGGGAGGGGGCTGGGGGGGGGAGGGTATGCGGGGCATCCACGGCGACGCTATTCGACGCGGATCCCTGTTAGCAACAGCAGGCTTGAGAAATGCGAGCTGCGCTCCTCGCAGATTACTGGAAGTTCAGAATCCTTGAGCGCTGAGGGTTATAACTCAAACCCTACTTTTGGAAAAACCCGGCTCTTATATTTATCCTGCGCTACCCCTGCAACGATGTAACTTTTTGAAAGAGGCATTCGCTACATAAAAGAATCACTATGAAATCATTTCCTTTTTGTCAGTATTTGTAATTCTCCTGTGAAGATGTAATCTAAGAACAGTTTTTAATGGCTTCTACAAAATATTTGAGCTGATTTTTATATATTTCACATAATTTTTGATACTTTATCAAAAGTCTTGGACTTAGCTAAGGAATGTGTGACATTTTAAATATTTTTTGCTTTCCCAGTTAGGGCAGGTGTTGTGATGTTCTTGTTCCTGGTCTCAATCAGGTTTTGCAAAAATATTTAGTATTATCCTAAGTCAGAAAGGGGTGAAATTGGGGCTGGTGAGATGGCTTAGAGGTTAAGAGTGCCGACTGCTCTTCCAGAGGTCCTGAGTTCAAATCCCAGCAACCACATGGTGGCTCACAACCATCTGTAATGAAATCTGATGCTCTCTTCTGGAGTCTCTGAAGACAGCTACAGTGTACTTACATATAATAAATAAATATTTAAAAAAAAAGAAAAGAAAGGGGTGAAATTTAGTGAAAGTCTACTTTGCAGAAATATTCATTGCTGTGTGAGTGCTCCATAAGATGAAATGTTAATGTTTGTTTTGCCCTAAAGCAAGGACAAGTCATTTTTGTAGGAGGTTTTGTGGATACAGTAGCACATTGGCCAGATACTCGATTGTGGTGGAACTCCATACTCTGGCTTTAAGTTAATTGCTTTGTTCTTTATCACACTGCCCCTCATACAATATGGGAGGGATTTGTTCATTTGCTGGATTTTCTGTTCCCTTTCCGTGCTGTGTTTCAGAGGTTTTTTTTTTTTTTTTCTACAGAACTCTCATCTGAGAGACACAAAAGGAAACTAGTAAGGATTCACATTTCAATATTTATTTACATTTATAATACAATATATTCCAATAAATGTTTATGGAATGCTTATTATATGGGGCACATATTTCCTTATATATTATTGGGGAACAGAATTCTTTTTATCCTTCCCAGTTTCCCCACATTTACCTACTGCTACAGACTTTAAGCTAGATCTTTGAATTATGGACCTATATTGTAATAGTCTAATATACTTTCCTCCTTGCCCAGTGTGTGAGCCTTCCTCACATGTAACACTTTGGTTGTAAAACCAGTGTGTGAGAGTATCCAATAATGACAGCAACGTTTCATTATCTAGTATGAAAATAGATGAGAGCCTGTTTTCAAATTTGAAGATGTTTTCAGCCAATGTATGAACATGTGGAAAGGCCTTGCTGGGAGGAAAGAAACTACGTGGGCAAAGTCCCAAAGGAAGAAACAGGGAGCATGGTGCATGGCGTCTTCTTATTTGATCCTATGTCACTTTTTACATGTATTTTTGTTTCCAGTGCTGGGCATCAAACCTAAGCCTTGTGGACGCTAGGCAGGCACTCTGTCACTGAGCTCCATCCCTAACATTCTCTTGAATACCTTTGCTTTCCTCTCTCTGTCTTTCGCTCACATTTAAAACATTATTTATTTTTATTTCGTTTGCATTGGTGTTTTGCTTGCATGTATGTCTGTGTGAGGGTGTGACCTACAGCCAGTTTTGAGCTGCTATGTGTGTGCTGGGAATTGAACCCACGTTGTCTGGAAGAATGCCCTGTATGTCTTTTTAACTTCTGAGCCATCTCTCTAGCTCTTTCTTTCCTTTTTTGTTTTTGTTCTGTTTTGTTTTGTTTGTTGTTGTTGTTCTGAGATAGAGTCTTCTTGTGTAGTCCTAGCTACCCTGGAACTTGCTGTGTAGACCAGGCTGTCCTTACATTTATTGTAATTCCTGTTTCCCGAGAACCTAATAAACAAACAAACTCAAACATTTAATAAAGAAGAATCTGATTCCTTAATATTTTCATTACATTTAGACTCCAGGCCAGTGACTAGAGGACTAACCCTAATTTGCATCTCTGCTCTGCAGGTACTTTAACTCATAGTCATATTTTCCTGAGTGGTTCTATGCTCCAGGCTGAAGCCTGTTTGACAACCTGACTTATTAGTAAAAACAGGTCAGATTTTATGTTGTCCGTAAGCCTCAGCAGAAGTCTCGTGGATGCTGCGACTTATCCTTGTGAAGGGTGGGAAATCTTTGTTTAGTTTTTTGGCTTTGAAACTGTTTAACTATTGAAAAAAATTTTTTTCTTGGATATACTAGAATTTCCTCCAATAATTATACTAATGCTGTTAATAATTCCTGGGACTTATTTGCTCTTGTTTATTTGTTCTTTTTCTAAATATAACTTGAAGCTTAGGGGAATATATTAAAAATGGGTAATGACTTGGAAATATTACAGGAATCTAGGAAACTGAATACAGGATTAAAGATGGTTGGTTCTGGGTTGACAACTTGGTTTGAGTTGTAATAACTATAACTTACAGAACTAGGTCTGAGTTTCTATGGTCCCAAGGCTTTTTAAAGGACAGTCTCTATGTCTAGACCATCCCTGTAGTAAGCGCAGCGTGGTTAACAACTGTTTTGAGAGAATCTTGAATCAGTTTAATAAATTAACATGCCTATGTCATGAGTAGATTTTGGTTTTTCTTTTCTT
>NC_034603.1:73405174-73407017 GCF_900095145.1 Mus pahari
AAAAAAAAAAAAGATTTATTTTTATTTATGTGCGTGTGTTTGTGTGAATGTCAAAAGAGAGATAAGCTGGAGTTTCAGGAAATTGTGACCTGCCTGATGAGGGTGAGGGTGCTAAGAGCTGAGCTCAGGTCCTTTAGAAAAGTGGGACAAGCTCTTAACCACTGAGTGATCTCTCCTGCTCCTGATACTTGTTTTTGAGTCATAGTCTCAGGGCATCCATACAAGTTCCATGTGTAGAATTTTGATGTAGTATTAAATTATTTCTTTTAACGTGTAATGTGTTTTACCTGCAAGAGTGTGTGTGTGTGTGTGTGTACATACCACATGTGTGCCTGGTGCCCACAGTCTGGAAGGGGATGTCAGATCCCATGGGATTAGAGTAACATACTATTGTGAGCTGGCATGTAGGTACTGGGAATTGAGCCTCTGTTCTCTGGAAGAACAGCCAGAGCTCTTTTTTTTTTTTTTTTTTTTTTTGATATTTAAGTAAGTATACTGTAGCTGACTTCAGATGCACCAGTCAGATCTCATTATGGGTGGTTGTGAACTACCATGTGGTTGCTGGGATTTGAACTCAGGACCTTTGGAAGAGCAGTCAGTGCTCTTACCCGATGAGCCATTTCACCAGCCCCCAGCCAGAGCTCTTAACTGCTGAACCATCTCTCCCAGCCCTGACTTTTGATATTTGTTAAAATGACAGTTGTGGGTGGAAAAGACAGTTTAGTAAGAGTGCTTGCCCAGCGAGCATAAGGATCTGAGTGTGACTCTCTAGCATTTGCATTACAAGCTAGGAATGTCTTTGACCTGTAACCCCAGCATTGGGGGAGAAGGCATGTAGATCTTGAGAGCTCCCTGTTTGGCTAACCAGCTTAGCTGAAATGGTGTACTTCCAGTTCAGTGAGAGACCCCCATTTTAAGACAGAAAGGTAAAGAACACCAAAGACATCTGAAATCTTGCTCTGCTCGCCACATGTGTATGCACAGGTGGGCCCCTCCACAGACACTCATGTGCACACCCACAATTACACAAAAAATTAGGATAAAAAATGATAGTGTGCAATTGTTCACAAGAAGAGACCATTCTGTATTTTAAGAGTTAGGACACACACACACACACACACACACACACACACACACAAAACACACGTGTAATATAATATAGTCTCTAGTCTTTTAAGTTAGTTTCACCAAGTATTAAAATATAATGACAAAGGGCTGGCATTAGCTTAGTAAGGCGCTTGCTATGCCAGTGTGAAGACTTGAGGTTTAAATCCCTGTCACCTATGTGAAAAGCCAGGCGTGGTGACTTGTGCCTGGGCAGGTCTTCTGGCCAGCCATCCTAGATGAGTTTCAGGTTCAGTGAGAGATCCTGTTCCCCAAAATTTGGAGAGATGTACAGGAAGATGCCTGATACCAACCTTTGACTTACACAGGCACATGCACAAGACCTGCAAATGCATACACACAAATGGTATAAAGTGGTGATTCTATTGATTCTTACTAGCAAGCAGTGCTTTACTTTGTAATATGCATTTAAAATGTTTGAGCCATTAACTTTGGTAGATTGTAGTATCTCCTAGTAATAGAACAATACATATTAGTATTTAACTTTTAAATATAAAATCAAATACTATACTTTTAAAAGTTTTCATTATCTTTAAAATTTTGAGGAGGAGTTGAGACAGGGTCTCAACCTGTAGCTGGTTGGCCTACAACTCACTGTGTAGAGCAGCCTAACTTGGAATTCACAGAGATCTGCCTGCCTCTGCTTCCTAGTTGGTAGGGTTACATATGTGAGTCACCACTCTTGGCGTCAACCATTGTCTGGTTTTTTTTTTTTTTT
>NC_034603.1:73407697-73427513 GCF_900095145.1 Mus pahari
AGACACACCAGAAGAGGGTATGGATGGTTATGAGCCACTATGTGGTTGCTGGGAATTGAACTCAGGACCTCTGGAAGAGCAGTCAGTGCTCTTAACCACTGAGCCATCTCTCCAGCCCTCACCCTTATTCTTGAAGAACAAATTTTTTTTGGATCGAAGATGGGGTTTGGTTGTGTATATTTACTGTAAATTATTTTTGCCAGTGAGGAGGCTAGACCTGGGAGGACTGGGAAGTAAGTGTGATGGGGTGCATGGTGTCAGATTCCCAATCAATAAAAATATAATGGAAATTTTTTTTTGTCTGAATATGGTCAGCGTAGAGGCGGTGGAAATACATGAAATGTCATGAAAAGAAAGTAAAATCTGACTCGGGGACTCTGGAGCACAGACTCTTGAGTTGAACGGTATGATCAGATGACCTGGCAGAGCTAAGGCAGAGCCTTGGCAAGATGAAGAAATAACATCATTACTTAAGTGAAGACAAAAATTGAAATATTACTTTCGACTGGGTGTGGCAGAGCACTCCTTTAATTCCAGCACTTGGGAGAAAGGCGGGTGGAACTGGAGTTTGAGGTAACCCTGGTCTGAATAGCAAATTCCAGGACAGCCAGGGCCACAGAGAGACCTTGTCTTAAAAAACTGACCAGCAAAATATTACTTTGGGGATTTGTAAATGTGGAAAAGAGAGTGTTTGACATAGTAAATAGATATCTGTAGGATGACAATGTTTATTATAAGACATGGTGCTTCCTGCAACTTCTGGGTTAACCAAGAAAACTCATAAAAGGGACTTCCCTTAAAAACCCTTCAGATAAAAGTTCAGTGTGGAAAAGTAACTTCCTACTGGAGCTAGAAAGGAGGAGGGTGTATTGCTCCACCTCGTAAGTCAGGAATAAGAGAAGCACAAGTACAAGCTACCTGCTTGCTTATGGTTTCCCTCCCCTCTCTTTTTCTGTGTGCACCAGGTACATGCTCATGTATGCCACAGTGTGTGTGTGTGTGTGTGTGTGTGTGTGTGTGTGTGTGTGTAGGTCAGAGGATTGTTTGCATAGGGGTCACTTCTTGACTACCACCATGTGGGTTTCAGGACTCAAACTCCGTTTGTCAGGCATGATGGCAAAGCACTTTTCCCTGCTGAGCCTCCTTGCCAATCTGTACTTCCATTTTACAGTCCGACCTCTCTGATCCTTGGTTCATACGTTTCTTGTTTTCTGTGAATACACAGGATTACTCTTCCTAGATTACTAAATTTCTTTATAAATAACATGTATTTACTTATTTTGTGTGTGTGGTGGCATGTATGTAGAGGGTTAGAGAACAGCTTCTGGCAGTTGACTCTCATCTTCCTCTGTGTGGTTCCTAGAGATCCAACTCAAGTGGTTAGTCTTGGCAGCAATGACCTTCACCCAGTTAGCATCTCCAACCCCATGTTTGTTTGTTTGTTTGTCTGTCTGAAACACATTCTCATTTACTCGTAGCTGGCCTGGATCTCTCCATATAGCTAAGAATATCCTTAAACTTCTGCTGTTTTTACCTCTCAAGCTAGGATTGTAGACAAGCCACAACAAATGACCCTGGTTTTTTTTGTTTTGTTTTTTTGGGTTTTTTTTTTTTTTTTTTTTTTTTTGGTTTTTCAAGGCAGAGTTTCTCTGTATAGCCCTGGCTGTCCTGGAACTCACTTTGTAGACCAGGCTGCCCTTGAACTCAGAAATCCACCTGCCTCTACCTCCCGAGTGCTGGGATTAAAGGCATGCGCCACCACGCCCAGCCCTTGACCCTAATTTTTAAATTTTAAGTATTTTCTTCCTTTTTATGTTTTTATGCTTTTCTGGTAGCATATTGATCAAGATCTGATTCTCTTTATTTCTCTTTTATTCCTTATTTGATAGAATTTGATAAATTCTTTTACTTTTTTCTTCTCCATGGCTGAAATAGCTTGCTCCTCTGAAAGAATCTTTATTCTGTTAATTACTATTTATTGTTAATGATTATTTAAAACCATTTGTATACATTTCTTGCTACTCACATCTTAAAAATATTTTCATACATTTGTATTTATGTATGATGGTTTGTATATTGTCCAAATCAGTTTACTTTGTTTTTGTGAGACCAGGCCTTGAACTTGATGTGATTTTCCTGCTTCAGACTCCCTACAGCTGAATTTGGAGGCATGTGCCATCATACCTGGTTTAGCTGTGTGTGTGTGTGTGTGTGTGTGTGTGTTTGTATGTCTGTGTCTGTGTGTCTCTGTGTGTGTTTATTTATTTATTTTGAGACAGGGTCTCACTATATAGCCCTGGTCTCATACTTGTGATATTATTGCCTTAAACCTCCTAAGAGCTGGGATTACAGGTGTGAGTCACCATGCCTGTCTCTTCAACCTACTTCTACTTTTTAAAATTACATTGTATTTGTATATTTATTCTTTTCAAAAATTCATTTATTTGTTTTTAAGACAAGGTCTTAACTATGTAGCCCTGGCTAACCTAGAACTGTTTATGGAGACTAAACTAGATTCACAAACTTGATGTTTATTTACCCTTCCCTTGCCTCCCATTGCTAGGATTAAAGGTATGTGCCACCACTCCCAGCTTGTTTGTGCTTTTACCCCAAGAGTTTATACATTCTGAAGTAGCTTTTAAATTTTTCTTTTTTGCTTTTCATGAGACAAGGGTCTTACTATGTATTTTTAGCTGCCCTGGAGCTCACTAGATCTGGCTAGCCTCAAACTAAGAGATTTTCTGCCTCTGTCTTCCAAGTGCTGGGATTAAAGTTGGGCTTCACCATTTCTGGTTATTTTTTAAATGTTCTAAAGTGGAACTAGAGAGATGATTCAGCAGCTAAGAGCACTGGCTGCTCTTGCAAAGGACTTGGGTTCAGTTCCCAGTACCCACCTGTTGGCTTAGAACCACCTATAACTCCAGTTTAGGACATCCACTGCCTCATTCTTGCCTCTGTGGGCACCAGGCAGGCATGCATGCACTGAAATATATAAAATAAATCCTTTTTAAAAAGCTTTCTAATGTATAATGCATGATAAATGTTGAGCAAATGGTTGTTCATCATTAATAAAAATTCAGGAATGAATTAAACCCTAGGGCAGACTAAATAGCCCTTCCTGTCTTTTTCCACTGACCTTTTCATATTGATGACAGTAACAGCAAGCATTTTTAAAGCATTACTAAGTACCATGAAAAGTAATTTGTAAGTTTTCCTCTATCTTCGCGTCTCTCTATCTCAGTAATTCTCTAAAATGATGCTTTATTACCTCATTTTGCAAATGAGGAAATTGAGATTTAGGGAAAACATATGATTTAGGGACTCCTTAAACTCAGAAATTTCTGACTAAAAGTTCATATTCTTGTCTGCTGTCTTCTAAGAAGGCTCTCATTTTTAAGGGTTGCTTTTATGGGATTCCATGCTGAGTTAAAAAAAAATCTCAGTCCAGGAAGCAGTGCCTAAAAGAGACACTCAGTTCACTTCTTGTCTTCATCTATGTCTGAAGTTGGAAGCATCACTGAAAAATGTCACTGCTTCTAGTTTTATGTTTGTCCTCATAAAATTTCAACTCATAAAACCTCTGCCACACTTATATCAGCTGTCCTAGATTTCAGACAAGAATGTCAAACCAATGTCAAACAAATGTCAAACTAAGATTCTCCTAATATCTTGTTAGTACTAGGAACACCAAATAACACTGAGAGTTGGTTAGCTTCCTGGAAGAAAAATTGTCAACCTGATAAACTAACCCTTATAATAGCAAATTCTAATTCCCTTTCCCTCTCTCCTAGACATTAAAAGTAGGGCCTTGTACATGCTGGGCAAGTACTGAAATACTTTCTACCACTGAATACTTAACACTGAAATTTTTAATATTTCCAGTGGTAACATTGATACTAAAAACTTCATGCATGTTGGACGTGGGATATAGAGACAAATGGACCTTTGTGAGGCCAGCCTTGTCTACATAGCAAGTTCCAGTCCACTCAGGGCTACAGTGTCTCCAAAGTGAACCAAAATTACCTCCCTAAAGCCCCCAAAACCCAATCCTCCTGAATCTCCATACATTTATTAAGCTCTTAATATTTTTACTGGATGCTTCTCAGACAACATTTATCTAGTACTAATCTTATTATCTTATATTGACCCTGATTGCTATAGGTAGTACAATTATATATTATATTTAATAATATAAGGCAATTTATGTGTTTGTCACATTTAAGCCAGTTTAAATACTATGCTTTAGGGTGCATGCATGCACGCGTGTGAGTGCGAGTGTGAGTGTGTGTGTGTTGCTAGGGATTAAATCCAGGGCCTTGCACATGTATACACCAGCCTCTGTTCTTGTTTTTGTTTTGTTCTTAATTTTATTTTATGTGTATCAGTGGGTGCTTTGTAGGCATACATTTTTCTCAACCTACTTCATTAAGAGTTCAACCTCTCCTTTAGTCCCCCTCCCATCCTTTCACCTGTGTGCCACAGCAAAACATTATTTGATAAAACTGACTTTCCAAATAAAGTCAAGTTTCCACTTAAGTGTTTTGCTCTCATGTATATCTGTGCATCTCTTGCTTAACTTGCTCCTGGAGGAGGCCAGAAGACAGTATTGAACAGCCATTGTTCTTAACACCTAGCCATCTCTCTAGCCCTTAAAATCTTTTTCTTTTCTTTTCTTTTTTCTTTTTTTTTGAGACAGGGTCTTACTGTGTTGCTCTGGATGGCCTAGAACTATATAGACCAGGCTGGCCTTGAAGTCACAAAGATCTACCTGCCTCTGCTTCTGAGTGATGGATGTTGTGCCACCATGACTGGCTTTTTTGTTGTTTGTTTGTTTATTAGATTAAAAACAATAGAACAAGTAAATTCTCGATAGCTCTACTTTTCCTACATCATATTCTCTTTCTTTAAAGAGCCAATAGAGCAATTGCTAGAAAAAAGTATAAAATAGTCAATAAAGGACCTACATCCTCATTTGTTATTTTATTGAAGGGCTCTAATCTTTTGAGTACTAGAATTATATGTGTAACACATCTTCCCTTCTCCTTTTTTTTTTTTTTTTCCTTCCTAGACAGGGTTTTGTTATGTTGTCCAGGTTGGTGTCCAAGTTAAGAACCTCCTGCTTCAGCCTCTTCAGTACTTGGGTTAAAGAGCATGGGCCACAAACTGATAATTTTTCTATATATTTTAAAGTAGAATTATATGGGAAACTACTCCTTTTTTTCTTGCAGGTTTTAAATTTAATTTTACTTTTCTGAATAGTCAAAAATATCTTTAGGTATCTTTATGTTTTTTTTTCTATGCCTTTCCTATGTCTCTTCAGAGGTATTCTAGGCAGAGGTAAGAGGCAGGTGGAGTTGGAGAAGAGCCCAGAATCATGCCGTGTTCCCTTCCTCTGGAGTATTAATATTATCAGGGACAAGAATCATGCCGTGTTCCCTTCCTCTGGAGTATTAATATTATCAGGGACAAGAATCATGCCATGTTCCCTTCCTCTGGAGTATTAATATTATAAGGGACAAGAATAAAGGGCAGAAGATGGGCATTTTCTTTGGGTGGAGTTTTTTTTTTTTTTTAACTTGCTTTTTTAAAAGGTGTGTCCTAAGTTCCCAAGTGAGTCATTTGGGGAGTGTGACAATTTACCCTCATGTCCTCTTCCAGATCAACGGATACACTTATTTTCAACCTTTAAGTGTTACTTGACTGGGCAGAGAGCTCTGGGAGAATCTTAAAGCATGAGCTTGGGCTGGCTTGTGTTCTGGATTTTGAACAGTTTGTCTTCAGAGGGAGAGAACACTAGTACTCCACAGTGTTCCAGACAGAGGGATTAAAGTAAAGCCAGTGAGTTTTGAAGGTGATGAATTGCTCTGGCCAGGAGAGCTACCCTCTGACCTTCCTATCAGAAGCCAACCTGCCTGTAAACTTTGTAATTAGAAGCAGTATTTAAAGGATAGCCATGTAAACAACTGTTCAGAGCAGCTACCTGAGGCCCTTTAAGATGTCCTCTTATACACATAGTGCTTTAAGAGTAAGTCTGGTTGGGTATGGTTACCAATCCTGTAAAAATCGCACTTAGGCTGCTAAGACAGGAGGATGTCATGTTCAGGGCTAGCCTGAGCTACATATATAGTGAGCCCCTGCCTTTAAAAAAATGAAGAAAGGAAGGAAAGAAGGAAGGAAGGAAGGAAGGAAGGAAGGAAGGAAGGAAGGAAGGAAGGAAGGAAGGAAGGAAGACTAGGTTTGGGACCAATCCTAGCCCTGATTAGCTTGTTGAATTTATATTTCCACTCAGTAGCCAACTGTATTGTGCTATGCTGTTCCTTACTCCAACTTCGAAGGGTTTTCATGGTTGAATTCTTCTGGCATTGAATAAACTAGTGCATTTCCAGAAATCTGGAGAACTATTAAGAAAACTTTAAAATTCAGATTGCTTTAGCTTGACCTTAATTATCTTTTTAACCATTATGTGACTGTAGTTACAGTGTCTGTCTTGCTGTAGTCCCTGGCTGGCTGCATACTTGGAGTACAGTGATCCTCTGCCTCTGCCTCTTAAGTGTGGGCATTTAGGCATGTGCTACCACATCGGGCTCAGGGTATGTCATTTTGCTCCCTGGAATATTAGTCGTATAATTTGTGGAAATAGTGCTTTATTGGTCTGTATTGAAGTATCTTAGCCCACATGCTCTCTTTAAATGCAGATGAACAAGAGGCATTAGACTCGATCATGAAGGACCTGGTGGCCCTCCAGATGAGCCGACGTCCCCGGGTGTCTGGATATGAGACCATGAAGAACAAGGATACAGGTCACCCAAACAGGCAGGTACGTGTGGCTCTGGTAGAGCTTAACTTAATTTATTGGGGAAGGCTTTTTTTTTTTTTAAGATTTATCTATTTATTATATGTAAGTACACTGTAGCTGTCTTCAGACACTCCAGAAGAGGGAGTCAGATCTCATTAAGGATGGTTGTGAGCCACCATGTGGTTGCTGGGATTTGAACTCTGCACCTTTGGAAGANCAGTCTGGTGCTCTTTCCTGCTGAGCCATCTCACCAGCCCCGGGGAAGGTTTTTAAATGAGGAATATATGAGAAGCTAAGGCTACTGTAATACTAGGCTTGAATGCTGCTTTGGTCCCTTTCACACTTCTGTTAAATAGTTAATGATATGTAGCAGCCAGTGTGGGTCCAATAGCTAGAGTTCTTGCATAGCATTTCATCTATGAAGAATAAGAAAAAATTTTTCCTTTATTATGAAATCTATATTCATATAATTCTTTTGCTTTTACTGATTATTTGGCAGATCAGATCATGATCTGTAAGTTGGGAGGTCTTCTGTATACTGAGGAAATAAGTAATTTTCATATTAGCTTATGTAAAATATAATTTCGAAGGGTAATTCATTTATTAAGTATCACATAACATTTTAAGAGCACTGCTCAATAACTATTGTTTCTCATTATTGGCTTGGGTATTTGAGAGTGTCTTTTTATTGAGAGTCATGTGCTGCTTTAGGAAAACATTTCCTATTTTTGTTATCATTTAAATTGGTGTGTGGATGAAATCATCTCATGTCCAGTATCACTTATCATCATGTTTCCTGGGTAAGGTGGCCTCCAAAGAAGAGTGGATGGATAGGGTCCTACAAAGTCTAATGGATGTCTAGTGCTCTGTGTAATGGCTGTAGTATCTAAGTATGTACTCTTGATGAAAATTTGTTCAGGACATTCTCCCTGTCGGTATTCCTGTTAGCTAGCCTCTTCTCATTTAGCTTTGTCTGTCAAGTGTTCAGAGTTACAAAGAAACGATAAGGCTTTAGGACTTTGTTTTATCTCCTAGGTATACCCTCCCAGAGTATTTCCTGCCTTTAGGAATTTTAGTTCCCTGGAGGTGAAGGGGGTGCTTTTGTTCCATGGTAAAAAGATTAGTTTAGAAAGCTGCCTCTACTGTTGTGAGGATCTTACAGAATTGGGTGAAATAACAAGTTAAGACTCATTCTTATACTTTTCATACATTAATCTAATTGTGTGGCTTCCCCTGTGCTGTAATTTACTTGTATTCAAAGCCATGTTGGGAAGGAACATTTTACCAGAAGTGAGTCCCCTCCCCCATGGCTTGAGTCTAATGACCTCACTTTCCTTCCTGTCTTCCTATGTGTGGAGTATGCTTGCTAACACAGCTACAGTTAGCTGATCTTTTCCTAACTGGACTGCTGGCATGGATAGCGGTTAATGGGTGAAGAGAAGGCCCTAAGGGACCACTCCAGGAAAGGCACAGAGATAGCCCCAGATAGTTTCATAGGAATCCTGTTTAGAGCTTAAAAGCTGTTACCTAAAAGTCTTGCTTTAAAAACAAAAACCTCTGCCTGCTGCTGTACAGAGAGAGAAGTCAGTGCTCTGAAGATTGTGGATGGATTAAGTATCTGTTAGAAAACAATCATAGCAAGACCTGTTGGCTCTTTGGCACCACAGTTTATTGAATAACACCAAACAGTTTTCTGTTGTGTGGAGGATACAAGTTATTAACCACAGATTTTTTTTTTTAAAAAAAGAAAAAAACATAACAACAGCAGCTCAGCCCTTCTGAGCAACCCCACAGTAACCACACAACGCTCATATGCTGGGGTAAAGACCCAATTACCTGTGAAAGCTGATGTGTGCTTTTAAACTTGCCACTAGTTCTGGAAGAGATCATTGGTTAGTGTGACTCAAATTTGTCTTTTAGGAACCATTTCTCACAATACTACTACTCATCAGCCTCCTCTGTTAGTGCTGTCCAAAGGTTCTGTGCGGTCAGGAGTGTTCCACTTCTGTGCTATCCTGTATGGTAGCCACTGACCACATGCAATTGTTGAGCAACTGAATTTTCTATTTTCTTTAATTTTAATTAAATTAAATAGCCATACGTGGCTTGTGGGTATTGTAGTGGGCAAACCAACTTTATGAACAGTATAAGGCCCTCTTTCTGGGGGTTGGGTTGGGATGATGAAAAGATATTACATGCTTAGAAATGTATAGATTGGGGGCTGGAGAGATGACTCAGTGGTTAAATGCACTGACTGCTCTTCCAAAGGTCCTGAGTTCAATTCCCAGCAACCACATGGTGGCTCACAACCACCCATGATCAGATCTGATGCCCTCTTCTGGTGCATCTGAAGACAGCTACAGTGTACTCACATATAATAAATAAATAAATAAATAAATAAATAAATAAATCTTAAAAAAAAAAAAAGAAAAAGAAATGTATAGATTGATTGGTATAAATTCATGCCTTCTACATGTTACTAGTTTCTGCATTGTAGATAAGCTTATTAATGAATCATTTTTAATACTGTATTCTTGGATGTGTGTGAAGCAAAATAGCTGACATGGCTGTTTAAAAGTTTAAGGTTAAGGATTAGAGATAGCTCAGTAGTAGCGTGCATGAGGCTCAATTCCCAGCACAAAGACGTGTTGTGTGTGTTTGACTCAAGGTTTTATGCTAATATTTGGTAAAATGGCAATACAAATATCAAGATACTTTTTTTAAAAATGAACTCAAGATTATACAATGGTTTCTTTTGGGAAATAACAGATGTTTCTGGAAAGAATTTAGCAAAATCTTGAAGACAACAAGTGCATTTCTAAGAAATTGAGTGAGATAGCGGTACAGGAGATGCGCAGGAAGACGTGTTTATAAGTTAATGTAGTAAAAAGAACCTGACAAATGTGGGTCATTTGTTAATACAGATCTTTACAATTTATGGAGTGAATCACCACTTACTATTATTATTTTTGTTATAGTAGCTTAGGTTTGAGATAGTATAGTGTTTTAGGGTTTTGTTTGTTTGTTTTACTGGTGTCTTACCTGCATGTATGTCTATGTACCTGGTGTATATTGCTGTTGGAGGAAGAGGTGGTTCTTCTGGACGTGGAGGTACGGATGGTTGTGAGCCACCAGGTGGGTGATGGAAATTGAACCCGGGTCCTATGAAAAAGTAGCCAGTGCTCTTAACTGGTGAGCCATCTCTCTAGCCCATAAAATAGGTTTTTTTTTTTTTTTAATTACCATTTTGTTTTCTGCCAGAGGTCTGTGTTTAAGAGAAGAGAGGATGAAAAATAAAAACCTAATTTAAATAGCTGAGATGCCAAATTCAACTAAGAAATGTTAAATTCAAGTAAAGATTCAAACCACAGAGTTGAAGCTAAAGGTAATCAAGTATTTAGACTGGTAGGAAAAATTATTTATTCAAGGGTAGAACGGTGTTGGCAGAGGCAAATAGCCCTTCAGTGTGAGAATGGCAATACCAAGTTGGCAAAGCAAGAAATACCAAAAGAGCTGGGTTCATTGACAGAATTTTTGGGTCTGAGGCCTAGAAGAACTAGAAGACCTAATTCAAATATCTGCTTGGCAGGACTCTAGACATCCACTTTCCTAAATAAACAAGCTCCCTAACCAATTGAAAGAGAAAATACATTTGAGTATAAATATGTATTCTAAGTAGTTATGGGAATTTATGGGCAGTGGGGTCTCAGCTGTAAACATCTGTTAGGAGATAAGTTTGTGTTTTTTTTTTTTTTGTAATTTCCTTTCTGTAAGTTAGGTCCTTGGAAGCCAAGAGCATAGTGAGATCTGTCTGAACATGTTGGATGTACAACACATCCAGTGCATGGCTTTGCTACACAGCATCTCTTTAGCACTCATCAATTCACAGTTCACTACTAATGGTTGCTAATTCCTCATGGGGCTGGCAGCTTAGTGTAGTGAAAAGCACACCACCCAGCAGCCACAAGCTGTTTGTTAATCACCTGTTGACACAGAGTTTTATGATAGCAGTTAACAATGTCAGTGACTATAAACACATATATAAGCAATTTGTGGGGCTTTCACACAAAGATTTGGAGTAGAGCCAGGAAATAAACAGACCTGTTGATTTCTAGTCACAGAAATTGTACTGAATGTAATTCAGATAGCTTTTGTGAACCTCAGTTTTTCCATTTGAATTAGAGAGATATTTAATGTGCATTGTTTCTACTTAAGAATTTTGCAGTTGCATATGCCAGCAAAATTTTGCTGACAAGACCCTGATATAGCTGTCTCTTGTGAGGCTATGCCAGTGCCTGGCAAATACAGAAGTGGATGCTCACAGTCACCTATTGGATGAAACACGGCCCCCAATGGAGGAGCTAGAGAAAGTACCCAAGGAGCTGAAGGGGTATGCAACCCTATAGGAGGAACAACAATATGAACTAACCAATACCCCCCAGAGCTCATGTCTCTAGCTGCATATGTAGCAGAGGATGACCTAGTAGGCAGTCAATGAGAGACCCTTGGTCTTTCGAAGATTATATGTCCCAGTACAGGGGAAAGCCAGGCCAGGAAGTGGGAGTGGGTGGTTTGGGGAGAAGGGCAGGGGAAGGGTATAGGGGACTTTCAGGATAGCATTTGAAATGTAAATGAAGAAGATATCTAAGAAAAATACTGTTTAAAAAAAGAATTTTTGCAAAATCAGAGTATGTATTTTTCATACCATAAAAATACACAAATATAAAGTTGTAGTAATTATATAGTTTCTTTTATGTTTTAGCACTATGGATTTGAGCTTTGGAGAAATTCAGTTTCTAACCAGAAAAGTGCATGTTGTGGAACTAAAAGTCTTAAGGTTTTGCTGCCTTTATTGGCTTGTCATTACTGTCAATTGATGGTCTTTTGCAAACTTCTGACTCTATCCGAATTTCTGAAGATCAAATTGAAGGAAGAAACATACATGAATTTTGTTTCTTAAATCTTACTAATCTTCTCTATGCTCGCATAGATTCCAGGGTCAGGATCTGATTCTTCAGGTACTCACTCACTTGTGGGTATGTCTGGATGGAAAAGCGGCTTTCTTTGTGGCAGACACAAGCAGGGCAGGGCCTTAGCTTCCAGTTCCAGACTAGAGCATTCCAGGAGAGGTTATCCTTACCAGGCCAGAGACAGAGCTATAGCAGAATTTTAATCCAGCAACATGACAGCTCTGGTAAGGATTCACATTCAAAGACCTTCTAGGTCTATGTGATCTGACTGGAATGTAGATATGCCCTTATTACATACCTTTGATCCCTAACAATGGAGATAAGGTTAGTTCGTAGAAGGAAGCCACCATATTTGAAAATGATGTTTAATTAAGGGGCAGATAAAATGACAAATCAGAGAATAATTGGATGAAATGAATCAGAGATAGGATATGTCCACTGCACATGAACAGCATAGGGAAGAGAAACAGAGAGAGAGAAAGAGAAAAAGAAAGGTGGGGTGTATGTATGGCAGTTGAGCCCAGACAGTTTTACAGAGTCAGGTTTCAGAGAGAACAAACTAGACACAGGTGAAGACAGGAATCAGAGAATGAGAAGAAACCAGAAGATAAGAACGTATTGCCAAAGTTAGTATGATGCCAAGCAGAGAAATTGAATCAGAAGCTTAGAGAGGCTAGATTGAATCAGTTAGCTTGGAAGATTAGATTGTATGGTGGGTGAGTAGAAGCTTCCAGGCCTAGGCCTGGGAATAGTTAGGACAGAGAAAGAAACACTCTGGGCTCAGCCTAAGCCACAGACATATTCGCACAGTTTGGGCATGGCTCTGATCTCATCCCATCATCTGAGTAAATAAAATCATCATTCAGACTGAGTGAGCTGTTCCTGTGGTAGGACCCACTTGTAACTCTTCAGAGATTGTTGATGAGAGCTGGCCAGCTTGAAAATAAGATACATGTGAGCCTAGAAGTGCTTCCTTATGACTTGTCACATTTATACATAAAAAATTATTTTTCTTTCCCTCTTTGGCAAAAGGACTACAATTCCAGATGTGTAAAGACCCACACAAACACACAGCAAAGAGTTTGCTGTGATGGCATATACCTTTAATTCCAGAACTAGAGGCAGAGGCAGTCAGATACCTGTTTCAGGCCAACCAGGGCTACATAAAGACCATGGTGTACGCATGTATTTTTCACAACCTACTTTAATAAGGGTTTCACCTCCCTTCTAGCCTACCACCTACCAGAGGTGGTGGAAAAGAAAGGTTATTAGGATTTGGGGAAAGTGGACCTGTTTAGAAGTAGTTCTTTGGGATGATTCCAATCTTCATTGTTCTCAGTTCAGTCCACAGCAGACAGCAAACACAAACCACCAGCTGCTGTCTGGTCCACTTGGCAGGCAGCAGACACAAGTCAGTAAGGCCTGTTCAATCTAGACGA
Organism: Mus pahari; assembly: GCF_900095145.1. Taxonomy (NCBI): domain Eukaryota; kingdom Metazoa; phylum Chordata; class Mammalia; order Rodentia; family Muridae; genus Mus; species Mus pahari. The sequence goes on from NC_034603.1 coordinate 73,420,903, forward strand.
AATCATGAGGCTCACCCGTGGGCCCTACTGCGGAAGCAGCAGGAAGCTGCAGGGATCTCATGAGAACTTTTTGATGGGTTTCTCTCTATGAAGTCACCACAATCGAAGATCAGCAACACATTTGAAGGGGAGCTGACACATGTGTGCAGTCAGCAAAGACTAGCAAGGCAGAGCAGAGCAAACCAATACTCAAGCTTCCACTGTCTGTGGGGTCATACTTATATTCTTTCTAAACATCACATGTCTGCTTTAGCAAACATTCTTTCACCTGTCTGCCCCATCATTATAACCTAACTAATTCTCCAAAGAAATGAGAACTTTCCACTTTACCTTGGTTTTGTTTGTTTGTTTTAAAGAGCAGCTATAGGAAGAAGGAACAGTGTAGAGTTAGAAGAATAGGTAAAAGAGCACTACTGAGGGACAGTTGACAGTGATTACTTAATAAACTCCAGGTGTGGGCTGGAGAGCTGGCTCAGCAGTTAAGAGCACTGCTCTTCCAAAGGTCCTGAGTTCAAATCCCAGCAACCACATGATGGCTCACAACCATCTGTAACGAGTTGACTCCTCTTCTGGAGTATCTGAGGACAGCTACAGTGTACTTGCATATAATAAATAAATACATCTTTAAAAAAAAACTCTGGGTTTTTTAATTCTTAGAGTCCTTTTGGAGTCCATGTGCAGACTTAAAATCATTTCTGCTTAAGTTTAGTATTATTGTCAGCCTTTCATATTGTCCTTGTTGGGTTTGAATCAACCTTGAGGCTTGCCCTGTCAACTCTAACTTTGGACCAGGGACTTGATTTGCTGAACCTGAATTATATTTTGCTGTTTGTTTGTTGCTTTTGTGTTTTTGTGTTTGTTTGTGTCTTAATTAGGGCTTTATTGCTGTGAAGAAAAAACATGACCATGACAACTCTTATAAAGAAAAACATTTGACTGGGGCTGGCTTACAGTTCAGAGGTTTAGTCCATTATTGTCATGGCAGGAAGCATGGTGCTATGCAGGCAGATATGTTGGAGAGGTAGCTCTGAGAGTTTTCTACGTCTGGATCCAAAAGCAGCAGGAAGAGACAGTGAACCACTAAGCCTGGCTTGAGCTTTTGACACCTCAGAGGCCTCCCTCCCCAGCTGTACACTTCTTCTAACAAGGTCACGCCCCCAGGAACGGCACTTCTTATGAGTTTATAGGAGGCATTTTCATTTTCATCAGATCATCACAGCTCGTTTTTACCTTTTTGAAACAGGGCCTCATATAATCCAGTTTGCTTTGAATTACTTCATAGCAGGGGATGACTTTGAATCCTCCTGCCTCCATCTCCCAAATGGTAGGATTATAGGCAGGTGCCACCACACTCAGTTTCATGGTACTGGAGATCCAACCCAAAGCCTGTGTATGCTAGTCAGGTATTCTACCTACTGAGCTATACCCAAGCCTGAGTATTTGTGTTGGATCTTTTTTTTCTCAGTAGCTGTGGCACCTCTCCAGTCAGTTTAATATATGTCTGTAGTCAAGCGTCTTAAAGACAACACCCTCAAAATGTGCTGTGTTTTGTGTACCCCAGAAATCACACAATACTGGGAAATACCTGGGAAAGAGAGGGAAGGATGAAAAGGAAGATGGGCATGGGTCAGTGCTTATAACCCTAGCATTCAGGGATCACTGTTTTATGCCAGCCTGATCTATATAGTGAGAACTTGTCTTGGGAAAAAAAAAATGAGGGCTGGGAGTGAGAAAAATGAGAGGGAGGATTTGAGAGAAATGATAGCTGGACTTGGCTGTGTATCATGATGTGGTATAGAGAGTGAGAGAGAACCTTCCATATCTGCAGTTTTGAAAAACCTAAAAATTCTGTAAAACTAAAATTTTTAGGGCATTTTTATTGCTGTTCTTTAAATTTTATTTATTTCTATGTGTATGGGTATTTTGCCCATGTGTCTATGTACCATGAGTGTGACTGGTGGTTGTGAGTTACCATGTGGGTACTGGGAACTAAACCCAGGTCCTCTGGAAGAGCGGGTTGTGCTCAGTCGCAGTTTTTTGTTTTTTATTTGCAGGATTCTATATTAACAAACCATATTCTGTATTAACAAATAAACTTTGAATCTCTGTGCTTAACCTGGTGAGTCCAGTTTGAGGGGGGAGGATAGATTTCTCCATAATCACTTTACTCATGTTGAGCAGGGCAGGCGCTCCCTTGAAACACCCAGCTGCCAGAGTGTAGATCTCAGTTCTGCCCCAGCTGTTGATCAGAGCCACATGCAGCTAACTTCTGGAAATAACTTGAGGGTGTTCTGCTTTGGCTGTAGGTGGCCTCTGTAGCTGCTGCCCTCCCTTCGTGAGAAAGGAGTATCATATGGTATACAGAGTACGCGCCATGCTACCTTTCTAAGTCCTAAATGTGCAGTCCAGACAATTTTGCTTCTAAGTATTTTGGCTAAAAGATAGTGGAGTTTTTGTAATCATTTATTGAGAATTTATATGTCAGAAATCCTTTGGATCTCATTATGTGGTTATATAAGTTAAAATTTTGGAAGTCTATCCAGTAAAGTATGATCACCAGTCTCACTTTACAGATGAGAAAATTGAGTCACAGAGAGATTTAAACGACAAGAGCAAGATTGCACAGCCAGGAAACTGTAGAATCAGAACTTAAAGAAGGTAGTTTGATTCCTATGCTGACATTGAAAAAAAGTTTATGTGTTTTGAGTATTTTGCCTAAATGTATGTGTAATATGCACATATCTGGTGACCAAAGTGGTCAGAAGAAGGCATCAGCTCCCCTGAATTTGGAGTTATAGATAGTTGTGGGCCACTTTGTGGGTGCTAGGAACCAAGTCCCAACCTTCTGCAAGAGCAGCAGAGGCTTTTAGACTCCAAGCTATCTCTTCAGTCCCCAATGCTATCTTAATATTTTTGTTGTTTTTATTAGTGAACTTTATTTAAATTTTTAAATGCAGTTCTTTTTTTCTTTTCTTTTATTGGGTATTTATTTACATTTCAAATGTTATCCCCTTTCCTGTTTCCCCTCTGGAAATCCTCTATCCCATCCCTCCTCCCCCTGCTTCTATGAGAGTGCTCCCCCCATTCCTGCCTCCCTGCCCTGGCATTCTCCAACGCTATCTTAATTATTATTATTATTATTTTTTAATTTAAAAGAGACTCATTATGTAACCCTGGCTGTCCTTGAACTCACTATGTAGATTAGTCTAGCCTTGAACTCATAGAGATCCACCTGCCTCTTCCTCTGCTTCCTGGGTTCTGGGACTAAAAGTGGCTGCTGTAGCTACTACTTCTAATGGAGAGGGCACATGGAGGAGAGGAGAGGGAGAGGAAGAATGTGCCTCTGTGTGTGTGTGTGTGTGTGTGTGTGTGTGTGTGTCCCCGTCTGTCTGTACATCTGTTTATGTGTCTGTGTCAGTACATCTGTGGAGGTCAGAGAGTTGGTTCTCTCCTACCATGTGAATGCAGTGGTTCTTAGACTTGGCAGTGAGTGCCTCTGTCCTCTGGGTTCTCTCACTGTCTCCAGCGCTGCCTTCATCTCGGATTCAAGTACATGTCAAGCAGACGAAGTTTTGCTTCATCTTAGATTGGGGTGGGCCAAGGGATGTGAGAACTCTCTGTTTAGAGATTGACTAAAGAGAAGGAAGGTATTGAGAAGAGCGAAAAGCCAGAAGTCAAAAGCCTGGGTGGTCACTTGTTGGGGGAAGGGTAAGAGAGGACATGAAAGAGGAACCAACCAAGGAGCAGAAGTGGTTAGGATGCTGTAAAGTTCTTTAGGCTGGAACTAAGTCATAGAAATCAGAGGAGACTAGGTTTAAACTAAGTCAAGGAGAATAGTGTGGGAGTTGAGCATTAGTTGTCTTTATCTGAACTTACTTGTGGCTGACAGGAGAAACTCAGATTTGGGAATTAGCCAGATAGTCTATCTGGGCAAAGGATGATATCCGTTGAAATCTGCATTCTGTTTTATCATAGCATCAGAAAAGGCATCTTGGGGTTGTGGATTTAGCTCAGTGGTAGGGCGCTTGCCTAGCAAGTGCAAGGCCCTGGGTTTGGTCCTCAGCTCTGGAGAAAAAAAAAAAAAAAAAAAAAAAAAAAAAGACATACTGTTTTACTAGTCATGGTCTTGCTTAGACTTTGGTAGGAGTGATTTGGAGTTTGAAGTAAAAGTTCAGTTCCCCTTTGCACTAATTTAATGTAGATCAATGCTTGAGTTATGGCCATCCTGGAATAGACTAGTTCCTTCAGTTCAGTAAAGGGTCTGAGGAAGGTTTTTATAGATATATCTTAATACAGTGTTGGTCTAGTTGAAGAATGAGTACTTTTACTATGCTTTAAGTCATAATTGTAAGAAATTTTAATTGTATTTTAGTTTGTTCTTTGTCTATGTATATGCCAGCTTATGTGTACTGAAATCAGAGGGCAACTTTTGAAAGTTGTTCTTTTTCTTCACCATTTGGGTCTTGTGATAGATCTCAGGTTTGGCTGCATCAGCTGAACCATCTCACCGGTTCCTGAATCGTCTATCTGGCTCTGATATTCTTTTATTCTAGTTTAGTGATTCTTAAGCTATGGCCTAGAGACCCTGTAGGATCATCTTTTGGTCCTTTGAAAGAGGCCGGGAGTATATGGAGTTAAAGCTGTTTCATAACGATGCTGTGCTGTTACGCCCTGTTTACCTCCGTCCTCATAAGGATGTATAGGGGTTTGTCAGAGGCTTTATGACATAGGTTAGTACAGTAGACTGAATGTAGAAACAGGCGTGAAAGTTCTGCTGTCTTAGGCCATGCATTAAAGATATCTGCATTCAGTCACTATGTTTTGAAATATTAATATTTTACATTAAAAGTAAACACATAATGATCTTAATTACTATTAGTAAACAAAGTATAAGTTTTTACATATATGAAATCTCTTTGAGAGTGGCAGTAATTTTTAAGGTATCTATTAGAACCAGTATTCCATTTCAAGGAATGGAAAGGAATTCTAGCTTTATAATCCCCTGGGAAAAGAAAGTCCTTTCTGCATCCTTCCCTCCTTACAAACTCTCTTCCTTTTCTTCTGTGTTGTTTCACTTCTGGGTGTTCTTCATCTTTAGATGCCTAAAGCCCTCTTTCTTCCCAGCTACAGTCTTTTTCAGAAAATTCATTGACTGATGTGAACTGTTTTTCTCTCTTATCTGTTAGACAATCTTATTTTCAAAACGCTATGCCTGGTTTTTTTTCTTCTCTGATATCTCTTTGCTTTTCCTGTCATTTTCAGATTTCCTCAAGGTATTTGCAACTAACTGGGACTACACCACCACACCTAGTTTAATTTTTTTAAAGATTTATTTATTATATTTATGAATACATTTAGCTGCCTTCAGACTCATCAGAAGAGGGTCTTGGATCCCATTGCAGATGGTTGTGAGCCACTGTGTGGTTGCTGGGAGTTGAACTCGGACCTTTGGAAGAGCTCTTAACCTGTGGTTGCTGGGAGTTGAACTCAGGCCTTTGGAAGAGCTCTTAACCGCTGAGCCATCTCTCCAGCTACCCCAGTTTACTTTTTATTTCTGACATTTACACTCAGTTTTGTTCTTAGGTCCATCCATCCATTTAACAAACGTTACTAACCACACATATAATATGCCATTCCGTTGTTTGGCACAGAGGCACAGAAACTAGATAAGCAATCCTTGCCTTTCCAAAATTTATAGGCTATCTGGATAGTCACATTGGATTAAATTAAGTAGGAACAATATCTAAGGTTATTTATCTAGTTTCCTAGTTTACTGGGGTAATCTTGGGAGGATTGTGGGAAATGAATAACAGAACTAACAGCAGCAGCTATAGAAACAAAAACCACTTATTACATGTCTACTTCATGAAAGATATTTTCCTAATATTATCTCATGAAGTTCTCATTGCAACTCTGCAAGGTGTTTAGCCCCATTCTGCATTTGTAAACACTGAGACATAGAAATGATAAGCGATGTTACATTATTTGTACCTAGAAAGATATGCGGCAAGATTTCATGTTTTATTTAGCTGAATCAATCAGCCAAAAAGGAATAGTATTATTTATTTACTTAAGTATGTGTGCCTGTGTGTGTTATAAGTATATGTGCATACGCCTGAAGGTAGAGGCATCTCCTGGAGCTGGAGTTACAAGCAGTTGTGAGCTATCTCTTGTGAGTGCTGGTAATTGAACATTAGTCGTTTTCAGGAACAGTACATATTCTTAATCACTGAGAAAGGTACCTGGCAGAGAAATTCAGACTCAGTTGTAAAAATAGTGAATGTGTAAAACTAGAAAGCTATTGTATCAGGGCAGAGCAACCAACCAGGAGTAGCCACTTAGTAATTTTGTTAAAGTGGAAGTTGGAGAGAGAGTTCTGCAGTTGAGAGCACTTGCTGTTATTTCAGAGGATCTGACTTTGATTCTTAGCACCCCTATCAGGTAGTTCACAACCACCTGTAACTCCAGCTTCAGGAGGATCCAGTCCCTGGCCTCCAAATATATCCATGTGCACATACCACATACAAATATGTACACAAAGTCATAATCAAAAATAAAACATAAATCTTTGTGGTCTCTTCCTCTCCCTCTCCCTCCCTCCCTCCCTCCCT
>NC_034603.1:73427588-73440881 GCF_900095145.1 Mus pahari
CTGGGATTAAAGGCGTGCACCACCACTGCCTAGCAATAAAACATAAATCTTAAAAGAGTGGGTTTTGTTGTCTCTGAATTAAATTGTTGTAACACATTAGAATGTAAAGACTATAACACATTATTAGAAAATAATGGTCTTTAGCCCTAAGGGGGGGGGGTGTGGACATGGGTTCCACCCCTGAGAAGTTGTTTGCATCTGATACCTGTTGGCAAAGTGAAATCAATTTCTTTCTGTTGGAGTGCCATTAGGAATATCTACCTCACTCCAGGGCAGGCCCTATGCCCAGGAGTAGTTGTCTAACACAAAATGAACTCTTGTTTGTTTTAATTTTTAGTTTTGTGTTTTTGTTGATGTCTTAATGTTCTAATGCCATGAAGAGACATCATATGTAACCAGGGCAACTCTTACAGAGAAGCAATTGCTGGGTGGTGGTAGCACATGCTTTTCCCAGCACTTGGAAGGTAGAGGAAGACAGGTCTCTGAGTTCAAGATAATCTTGGTCTACAATCGAGTTTTCGGATAGCAAGGGCTACACAGAAAAACCCTGCCTCGAAAAATAAAAACAAAACAAAACATTTTTAGAAATGAAGAAAGCATTTAATTGGTTTGCTTACAGTTTCAGAGGGTTAGTCCATGATCATCAATAGTGGAAAGCAGACAATCGTACTAGAGCAGTAGCTGAGAGTTATATCCTCATCCTTAGGCAGAAGTCAGAGACAGACAGATACACAGACACACAGACAGACACCAGAGGGGGAGAGGGAGAGGAAGAGAGAGAGAGAAAGATACTGGCCCTGACATGGCCATTTGAAACCTCACTCACCCCCCACCCCAAGTGACAGACCTCCTTCAACAAGGCCATACCCCCTAACCATCCCTAAAGACTTCTATTAACTAGTATTTGAACATATGAGTCTGTGGGAGCTATTTTGGTTTAAACCACCATAGTGGTTTCTGTTTGTTTTTGAAAGAGTGAGAAAAAAACAAAAGGTTGGTTGGGTGGGGGAGGTTCTGGGAGGAATTGGAGGAGGGGAAAACATGATCAGAATATTTCATATGAAAATGTTTTGAAGGAAAAAAGAGGGGAAAATTAAAGCAGAATTTTCAAGTTTGAAGGAAAGAATAAGTAGTCTTTCTGAGTGGAGAATCTGGAACAGGAGCCATTAGGTGTTTTATTAATGGTAATGTTTGCCCAATGCCTAAAGGGCTATTCATGACTTATGGGAAACTTCAGAGAACTCGCTAACCTATTTGTTACTCCTTTTGGCAGAGTGACGTCAGAATCAAGTTTGAACACAATGGGGAGAGACGGTAAGCTGCCTTCAGTGTTAATGTATGCTGAAGTCCTGGGAAAGCACTGAGCTCAGAAAACTACCTTTAGTAATAAGACTTCCTTTCTCTTTTTAATTCACGTTTCTTGTTAATGTTTTAGTTATAATTATTTTGCAAAATGCCAAGGTAGAAATTCTCAGTAAGAAAAATGTGATTCTACTTAATTCTCTGCTCATCAAGGAGCATTTAGGGCCCTGTGTTGTTGGTGTGGCCTCTGCTCACCTATACTTGCTCTCAGGGTCATCACACGCCCTGCTGCTCCTTCCCGTACCTCCTCTCCTTCCCTTTGTGTGTTTCCTTAGTTTCTTGTCTGCTACTGTAATAAAACACCATGATGGAGGCTGTTATAAAAGTTTCAGAAGATTCGAGTCCGTGACAGGGAAGCAAAGGCATGGTTAGAGCAGTCACTAAGAGCTCACATCGTGACTCAAGTAGGAGGTGGAGAGAGTAACTGGAAATGGTGGGAGACTTTTAAACCTCAAAGCCCTCCCTCTGTGGCACAGCTCCTCCAACAAGGCCACACTTCCTAATTTCCCCCCATACAATTCTACCAGTGGGGATCCAGTATTCAAACATGAGCCTGTAGGGGGCATTCTCATTTGGACCACCACAGAGGCATAAACAGCTTTCCACAAGGTCACAGAGTCCTGCTGTAGGTGCCCAGTACCTCTACTCCTTTTCTTTTCTTTATTCTGAGTTTTCTGCAGCTGATGCATTTCAACCCACTTGGAAATCAGCTCCAAAGGAGATGGATAGTGGCTGTTCTCCTTCAAAATGACCCATTCTCAGAGAAATGTACAAGGTTGGAAGAGCTTCCTAGTGAAAGTACTGTGGAAATGTAATTCTGCAGAGCCCGGGTCCTGCTGCTGCTGTGAGGTCTAGGGCTATTCTAAACCTAGAGGAGGGAAGAGCAGAGCTGTTCCCAGTTGTATATCCTGTGTCCCAACCGTAGCAAGGAAGTTAAGCTGCCACTTCATCCTTGGTACTTTTTAGTTTCTGGCCTGACAGTTTTTGAGGAATGAAGAAACTTAGAGCACCAGAGGCTTTTCAGAAGTAGATATGGAATCAAAAGCTCAATTGTGTTGGAGCTTAATTATGCAGTTATGGTCTCCTGAATTCCCTGTTCCCAAAGTGATATGCAGTTTCAGTGAGTAGACTTAAACTGTGAAAGTGTATGTGTTTGATTTCACAGAAGCTGCCAGAGAGAAACCACAAGTATTTAAGGTAGTCAGGCAGGAATGGCTTTCTGAAGCCTGAGCTGCAGAATGTTGCTATCAAGGTTTTGAAAATCTACCTTTTTTTTTTTTTTTTGCCCACCAAGTTGTTTTCAAGAACCATGGGATTTTGCAGTTTGTGTGCTATATGTAGAACTGAGGGCTTGAGAGAGCTAGCAGTGCCAAAAGAGCCAGACTTGAGCTGTTCTGTACCAGATCTCTCTAGTCTCATGTATTTCATTCTTTAGGATTTTGTAAAGAGGGTCACTGTAGACTTTCCTTAGTGTTAATATCTTTTCTTGTTTTAAATCTCGTATGTGTCCCTGTTTGCCTGCATGTATATCTGTGCATTACCTGTGTGCCAGGTACCTGAGAAGGCCAGAGGAGAGCACTGAATCCCCTGGAGCTGGAACTGGGATGTTAGCTGCTATGTGGGTGCTGGGAGAGACAAACTAGGGCTTCTGGAAGAGCAGCAGTGCTCTTAACTATGGAATCGTCTCTTATAAATGAAGGCCTGTGTCGATTTGGAATTTACAGAAAAAGTGAAAGAAGCAGTGACTTGTCCATTTGTCCAGGCACTCACACTAATGAAGTTCCAGTTTAGTAGTGGAGGACCTTGACTATCCTGTAAGAGGGCAGAGAGGATGACTGGTTCCCTCCGAAAAACTTAGTAGTAAGACACAATCCAGCATTTCCTCAGTCTGTTAGTCAGGTCAATGGCCGCGGCTTGGCTCTTCTTAGCTCTGAAAAGCCACAGTTTCTGATCATAACCAGACTTTGAAGCAGTTTAGGGTGACTGACTGTCTCACAGCCAGACTTGATGCAGAAAAACTTACCTCTGAGCTTGGTGCTTCCCAAAGCTGGGGTGGACATTCCCTTATACTGAGGCTCGAGAGATAGTCTTTTTCTTTTTGATTTTTTCCCTTCAATTCTTTCTTTTTTTCAAGGGAATGGAAATTGGCATAATTTTTCACAGTATAACTCAGGCAGACATTGAACCAACTTTGTATCCCAGGCCAACCTAGGACTGGGATCCTCCTGCCTCAGCCTTCTCCCCAAACTCCCCAAGACAGGGTTTCTCTGTGTAGCCTTGCTTGTCCTAGAACTAACTCTGTAGACCAGGCTGGCCTCAAACTAACAGATCTACCTGTCTCTGCCTCCCAAGTGCTGGGATTGAAGGAATACGCCATCACTATGCAGCTTTTTAAAAAAATTTTTTATTTGATTTTCTTTGGTGTTTTGCCTACATGTGTGTCTGTGAGGGTGTCAGAACCCCTGGAACTGGACCTAAAGACAGTTGTGAGGTTTCTTGTGCTCTTAACCACTGAGCCAACACATGCGCCACCAATCCCAACTTTAATTTTTTAAATTAAATTATATTTTGTTTTATTTTATTTGTTTGGGTGTTTTGCCTACATGTGTGCCTGTATACTACTATGTGCCTGGTGCATTAGAAATCAAACCTGGTTCCACTGGAAAAGTAGGTAGTACCCTTAAGTACAGAGCCGTCTCTCTAACCCCCATACCTTCTAATTTTTTTAAATTTAATTTATTTTTATCAATCCCAGCCTTTATTGTTTTTTTTTTTGACTTTTATGGCTTAATTTCATTGATGATTTATTTTGTCATTAGAAGGTTTATGGTTTTGAGACAGGGTCAAACTGAACTTTTATATTTCACCATTCAGTCCTGTCTGGCCTCTGTAGACCAGGCTGCTGCTACTGACTTCCAAGTGCTGGGATTAAAGGGATGTACCACCATTTTGGGCAAGAATTTAATTTTTTTTTTTTGTCAAGGCAACTACCCTATCACTTAGCTTTATTTCCAGTCCAAGAGGACAAATTTGACAGCAAAATTATTTTCTGTGGTTATTTCTGTGAATATGCATGCTACCATAGACTTGTGTATTTGAACGTTTGATTTCTGATTGGGCTGTTTGGGAAGACTTAGGAGGTACAGGCTGGAGGAGGTGTGTCACTGGGAATGGGCTTGGGGTTTCCAAAGCCCATGCCAGGCCCAGTGTCCGTCTGCTGCTTATGGATGAGGTACACTGTTCCAGTACCACGTCTGTCTGTTCACACACCACCATGATGGTCTTAGACTCATCCTCTGAAACTGTTAGCAAGCCCCTAACTAAATGTTTTCTTTTCTAAGTTGCTTGGCTATGGTGTCTCTTCACAGCAGTAGTACAGTAACTAAGATAGTTTCTAAAATTTAAATATATAGTTAACCAACATTCTTATTCCCTTTTAGAATTATAGCATTCAGCCGGCCTGTGAGATACGAAGATGTGGAGCACAAGGTGACAACAGTCTTTGGGCAGCCTCTTGATTTGCATTATATGAATAATGAGGTAAGAGAGATGGGTGGGGAAGGGCCAAGAAGGACAGCCATGTGCATTTTCTTATATTTTACCTGAAAATTTGTTAGTCTGTTTCTTTAATACCATCTGAGAGTTTTCTGTTTCTGGAGCCTCTTATTAATTGCAAAAATTTGGGATTTTTATTTACCATATGAGAGATTATTTAGCTACTTTCACCATCCTTATTCAGTAACAAATAGATCAGATATTCCATGGTGGGATAAGATATAGATAGTACCAGAGCCAAGGCTTTTTTTTATTTGTTTGTTTCTTTATATTTTTGGAATAGATTTTTGCTGATGTTGTTTTCCTCAGCACAGCCTTAACAAAAGTGGAAATTTTAGCAGAGGATGGGACGGTGTAAGGAACTAAGGGATAGATCATTTACTACGGTCATAAATTCTTTTAGAGTTTAATTCTGATTGTAGCTTGTTTCAAAAGTTAGCATCTAAGCCAGGCGTGGTGGCACATACCCTTAATCCCAGCACTTGGGAGGCAGAGACAGGCAAATCTCTGAGTTTGAGGTCAGCCTGGTCTACAGTGAGTTCCAGGACAGAGAAACCCCTGCCTCAAAAAAAAAAAAAACCCCAAACAACAACAACAACAACAAAAACCCAAGTTATTATCTAATACATTGATTAACTATTTCATGCCTTTCTTCAACGGTCCTTACTTATTTCTGTTCCATAGTTTATCTAGGAAGAAATTTTTTTGAAGATGACTTTATTTTTCCAGCTCTTAAGAAAGGCTACGATTGCTTTAGGCTAGTGGTTTTTATTACTCTGAAAGGCAATGTATTTATGTTTATGTAACAGAAAACATGTATGTTAAAGGGAATGTGTTGGGGACAATGGATGTGAGTCTTCCATCCAAGTGCTTCACCACTGAACCACGTCTTTAACCTCTTACTGTGTAGTTTTATATTTGATAACAAATTAGAAAATGTCTCTACAGTTTAGTCCCTAAATTGGTGGTTGCTGAGATGTGTGTGTATATGTGTTATAGGTATTTATTTATTTATTTAGACAGTCTCAATATGAAGCCCAGGTTATCTTTGAACTCTTGATCTTCCTGTTTCAGACACCTCTGTGCTGGGATTATAGGTATGTACTCACACCTGGTCTTAGTTGCTGAAGGTCTTATTTTTTTTTTTTTTATACAAGGTCCTTCTAAGTAGCCCACTCTGACCTTACAATTATGGTCTTTTTGCTTTTGCCTCTCAAGCACTGGCATTACAAGTGGCATGTGCCGTCAAACCACCCAGTGATCTTTAACTTTTTTAAATAAATTTTTTAAATGTGGCAAACTTGGTAAGTAAATCACTAACTTATAATTTATAAAAATAAAGATGCATCTCCGTGGCAGTAGCACAGCTAAATCAGACAAGTGAAAATCTTTTTATTGTTGTTGCTGTTTTATTGGGACAAAGTCTCTATCTGTAGCCCAGGCTGACCATGGCACATCATATTGCCAAGACAGACTGGCCTCAAACGTGTGTAATTCTCATACTTCAGCCTTCTTAGTGGTGGTGTAACAGGTGTGTGCCACTGTCTCTGGCCTAAGACTAAAGCTTTAAAAATTGAACTGAGGGTCTGGAAACGTGGCTCAGGGGTTCAGAGCGCTTGTTACTTATGCAGGGGATGCAGATTTGGTTCCTAGCACCACATGGTAACTCACAACTCTCCATGTTTCTAGTTTCAGGAGATCTGACACCTTCTGATCTCTATAAGCACAAGGCACACACATGGTACACCTACATTTATGCAGGCAAAACATGCATATTTATTTAAAAACTAAGTATATTCTTTTAAAAAAATAAAGAATTTAATCAAGGGGCTATAGAGTGACTCAGCAGATAAGAGAACTTGCTTTTGAAGAGGACTCAGGTTTGGTTCCCAGCACCCATATCAAGCAGCTCATATGACCTAAAACTCCATTTCTCAAGGATACAATGTACTCTCTGGTCTCTACAGACACCTGCATGAATGTGGTACACATATACATACACTCAGGACCACACATAAAATAAACTTTTTTTTTTTCCCAAGACAGGTTTTCTCTGTATAGCCCTGGCTGTCCTGGAACTCACTCTGTAGACCAGGCTGGACTCGAACTCAGAAATCTGCCTGCCTCTGCCTCCTGAGTGCTGGGATTAAAGGTGTGCCCCACCACACCCAGCTATAAAATAAACTTTTAAAACAAAGAGGTTTGGCATGGTAGTGCATGACTTTAATCCCAGCACTCAGAAGGCAGTCAGAAAGCTCTCTGAGTTCAAGGCCAACCTGGTTTACAAAGTAAAGTTTCAAGACAGCCAAGACTGCATATACCCTGTCTCAAAAAAAACAAAACAAAACAAAACAAAAACCCAAGACATGCATACATATAACACACATATTATGATTCCATTTATATTAAAAGTTTAGAAAATAGAAATCTATAGAGATAGAAAATACACTGCTGGCTGCCTGGCATTGGTAGTGGGAATGGGGGACAAACTATAAATGGGCATAAGACATACATCTTTGTAGTGATGGCTCTGTTTTAAGATTGAGTAGGCTGGAGCGATGGCTCAATGGTTAAGAGCACTGACTGCTTTTCCAAAGGTCCTGAGTAATCCCAGAAACCACATGATGGCTCACAACCATCTGTACAGCTACAGTGTACTTATATACATAATATAAATAAATAGATCTTTAAAAAAAAAAAGATTGAGAAGGACTGATAGATAGATAACTCTAAATCTCTTTAGGAATTACTTCACATTAAGAGGAAACAAAACCTTATAATTTCCGCTAGATCTCTTAAAACCCCAATGAAGCCAGTGAGATTGTTTCTCTCTAAACATATTTTAGCTTTTGTTTTGCAAACTAAAGCATTGAAATGGATTTGTATTTGGTATGATTTTCTGTGTCCTGTTGTTGTAGCTCTCCATCCTGTTGAAAAACCAAGATGATCTCGATAAAGCAATTGACATTTTGGATAGAAGCTCAAGTATGAAAAGCCTTAGGATACTACTGTTATCCCAAGACAGAAACCATGTAAGTAGCCCTGTCATGGCCCAGCAGCTGAAGACAGGGTTTACATTTCTCCATTTTGCCTTGCTTATGTGATAGAATATTGTGTTTCTTAGCCAAAGTACAAGTATAACATTCAGTCCAGCCCCATCAGGGACCAGCACGTTTTCTACGTTTGATTTCATTGGAAGCCAGATTGTTAGGGTTAGTTACAACAAAGATTATTTGACTAACAGTATTGGGGGGTGGGGGAATATTTTATGATAAAGGAGAAAACATTTTACACACACACACACACACACACACACACACACACACACACAGTCCTTCTATTAGACTTTTGACCTTAATAAGAGATATTTATGTAGCATAGAAGTTACCAAAAGCTGTCAGGGATTTGAGACTCATGCTTTTTGAAACCAACTTCCTCAACTCCAAGGCCTTGCCTTGCCTTGCCTTGGAGACACATTATGAGAAATATACTTTTACTTCTGTTCACTGGGGAAAAAATGGCTGTAGAGTATGGCAGCTTAAAGTGGCTCTTTTACCAAATGTCTGGGAATTATCTCTTACATAATTTCCTGTACTGAATGGTCCTTCTGGATCTACATTCTGTAGTTGCATTCTGTGTGTACATTGTATGCTTGCAATCTTGACCTGTCTGCCATTACTGTAGATGCATGTTCCTGAAGGTTTCTTGGCACTCTTCCCTTTTCTTAAACTTGAAGACAGTGAACCAAGGACAGTTAGTATGGTTATATGAGATGAGATCTGTGGACATAGAATACCACAGTAGTTTAGGTAGACTAGCCCTTATGCTGCCATTTTATTTTACTTTATTTTGTGTTTTTTGAAATAGAGGGAGGGACAGACAGACAGATGGACAGACCAAAACTGGGCCTAGCATGGGCTTTTTAAACCTCAACATCCATACCTAGTGACACATTTTCTCTACAAAGGCCACACCTCCTAATCTTTTTAATTCTTTTTTTTTTTTTTTTTAAAGATTTATTTATTATATGTAAGTACACTGTAGCTGTCTTCAGACACTCCAGAAGAGGGAGTCAGATCTTATTAAGGATGGTTGTGAGCCACCATGTGGTTGCTGGGATTTGAACTCTGCACCTTTGGAAGAGCAGTAGGGTGCTCTTACCCACTGAGCCATCTCACCAGCCCCTCTTTTTAATTCTTAACCAGTTCCACTTCTTGGTGACTAAGCTATGAGCCTGTGGAGGCTGTTTTAATTCAGTTATGTTATTTCTTCAGTTTGGATGTGGTTTTCATACTAGTTCATATTTTGGTTAGTAATTGTCTTCTTGTTGCAATTTGTAAATTATATCACAAAATACTATAAACTCTCCAAGAACAGGAGCTGTATCATTGTTTTGAGACACTATCCCATCCTTTCTCTGAATAATACACAAAGAGTGTTTTGAAACTCTGTCTTAGGATTTCTAATTCTGCAATAAAACCATGTGTCCAAAACACAAGGTGGGGAGGAATGGATTGGCTTACACTTCCATTTCACTGTTCATCATCAAAGGAAGTCAAGTTAGGAACTCAAACAGGGCAGGAACCTGGAGGCAGGAGCTGATGCAGAGTCCATGGATGAATGCTGCTTACTGGCTTGCTTCCCACGGCTTGCCCAGGACCACCAGTCCAAGGATAGCACCACTCACAATAAATGACACCCTCTCCCATTAATCACGAGTTACAAAAATGCCTTATGGGGCCCGGCAATAGTAGCTCATGACTAATCCCAGCACTGGGGAGGTAGATGGATCTCTGAGAATTCAAGGCTACCCCCCTGGTCTACAAAGGGAGTCTGGGACAGCAAGGGCTCTGTTATGCAGAGAAACCCTGTCTTGAAACACCTAAATTAAAGGGGGGTGGATGCCTTACAGCTGAATCTTATGGAGACATTTCCTTAGTTGAGGTTCCCTCCATTCAGATAACTCTTGTGATGACATAAGACCAGCCAGCACACACTGTTAGCAGAAGTTGATCATTTTAACAAACCTGAGAACTATCACCTCTGACTGATTGTGATGCCTGTACTCCTCTGATCCCCTGAGGAGAAGTTAAAGACAGCTAGTAGTTATTTACATCCATATCCCAGTTACCAAAAGGTGCATAAGGTGACAGATATAGCTGTGGTACAGAATTATTGAAAGATGACTGACCATTGGAGCTCTGACACTCAGTGGTCTTAATAGGACAAATGCTACATAAATGTCTCAGGTCCTATAATTTAAAGCAGTGATTCTCAACCTGTGGGTCACAACCCTTTTAGGAGTCAAACAACTCTTTCACCATGGTCACCTAAGACCACTGGAAAGCACAGATGTTTACATTATGATTCATAATAGTAGCAATGAAAATAATTTTGTGGTTGGAGGGGTCACCACAACATGAGGAACTGTATTAAAGGGTCAAAACATTAGGAAAGCTGAGAACCACTGATTTAAAGTTACACATTAAAAAAGCAAAGCAGTTGTACATAGTCCTCACCCTAATACATTAATTGGTTTATTTCTGCACATACCTCTTGAGTTTCTAACTTATGTGTACATACTTTATATAAATGTTTTCAGTGCTATTTCTGCAAGTCTTTTAAGTTATGCTTTTACTTAATATTGTCATGAACATTGTGCTGGTGTTTATTCTTCATAATTATAATTTACAATAACACATAATTTCCTTGACAAGATATACCACAATTACATAAATTTTTTTGGTGATTTACTGTTGGCAGATTTAAGCTGCTTTTATTTTTAGTATTAATGCTTACATTTAACAATAACAGTGGAGGTTAGATGTGGTGGGGAATGCCTTTAACCACAACACTTGGGAGGCAGAGAAGCAGGCAGATTTTTGTGACTTTGGGGGCCACCAGCAGTGAGACCCTTACTCAGAAGCAGCAGCAGCAGTAACAATAATAATAATAATAATAATAATAATAATAATAATAATAGAAGAAGAAGAAGAAGAAGAAATAAAGATGGGGTGACAAGTCTCTCAGTGGATAAAGGCTCTTGCTACTAAGCCTAACAACCTGAGTTCTATTCTGAGGGCCCACGTGGTGGAAAGAAAAGCAACTCCCGAAAGTTGTCTTCATATACATGCTATGGCATATATGTACTTTCACATATACACATACACACAGACTAAAAAAGGTCAGCCAGGGCAACATAATGAGACTCTGCCTCTAATAGATAGATAGATTTAAAGAAATAAAAATAGAGGACAATGAGATGACTCTGGAAGTAAAGGCACTTAATTGCCAACCTTCATGACCTGAGTTTGGTCTCTGGAGCCTACGTGGTGGAAGGCAAGAACTGACTCTCATAAGATCTCCTCTGAGCTCTATGCATGTACACACAGAAGTAAGTAAATACATAAATAAATAATATGGCCGGGCAGTGGTGGCACATGCCTTTAATCCAAGCACTTGAGAGGCAGAAGCAGGCGGATTTCTGAGTTCGAGGCCAGCCTGGGCTAAACAGAGAAACCCTGTCTCGACCCTACCTCCCACAGGAAAAAAAAAAAAAAAAAAAGGTGATTTTTTTTTTTTTTCTTTTGGTTTTTTCGAGACAGGGTTTTTCTGTATAGCCCTGGCTGTCCTGGAACTCACTTTGTAGACCAGGCTGGCCTCGAACTCAGAAATCCGCCTGCCTCTGCCTCTGCCTCCCGAGTGCTGGGATTAAAGGCGTGTGCTACCACGGCTGGCTAAAAAAGTGATTTTTAAGTAAGTAATTGTTTTAAAAGGTGGAGACCAAGGAAATACACCCATCATTAATCCATGTCATCTACATGTATGCACATGAAATATCAGTTTTGTCCTTTTGATTTCTAATTTTTCATTAACCATGTATTTAGTTTTTAATTTGAAAAGTGAAATAAAGCTGGGGTTGGTGGTATACACCTCTAATCACAGCACTCGGGGGACAGAAGAAGCAAGAGTATCTCTCTGGTAGCTCAGGGTTAGCCTGGTCTACATAGTGAGTTCCAGAACAAGTAGAGCTATATAGTAGAGAGACCCTGTCTCAAGAAGAAAGAGAGAAAAGAAAAGTTAAATATAGAATATAAAGCAGAGAGACTGGAGTTTGTAGCCAGTTCAGTGGTAGAATGCTTGCCTAATAAGTGCAAAGCCCTGGTCCTGGATTTAACACGCATCCACGGAAACATGAACACCTATAAAGTATAAGCCCATACTTTTTAGTTGTTATGTTCAGTCAATGTAAAGCTACTCTGCCAAGTTGCTGTATTTCCAGAATTACTGTGCATTACTGGTTACCAGTGTGCTGCTAGTTCATAGACTGGAACCAGAGATCACACTGAAGTGCACTGCTCCAGCGTGCTCTATCTTTGGTCTTCGATTCCTGCCACTGATAAATGTTGACCCTTTTATTTCTCTTCTGTGGATCACCATTTTCTGCAGTTGCCCCATCCAGCCTTTGTTACTTTGTATTTATATAATTGTTTGTTTGTTTGTTTGTTTTAAAGCAGTCTCTAGCCCTAGCTTATTTTGAACTCACCATGTAGCTAAGGATGACCTTGTTCTTCTTGATCCTCCTTCCTCTACCCCCAGAGTGCTCGAGTTACAGGTATGCATCACCATGACTAGCTTTACTCAGTGCTGGGGATTGAGCCCACTGTGTATTAGTGTTTTGCCTGCACTACATGTGTGCCTGATGTTGGTAGAAGCCAGAAAAGGGTGTTAGATCCCCTGGAGTTGGAGTTATATACAGTTGTGAGCTGTCTGTCATATTGGTGCTGGGAATCAAACCTGAGCCCTCTGGGAGAGCAGCTAGTGCTTTTCTGAACTCTCCAGCCCCTCCTACCCCCAGTTTCTAGATTTTAAAACTGAAGGTTAGAGGGACTGGTGAGATGGGTCAGAGGGTAAGAGCACTGACTGTTCTTCCAAAGGTCCTGAGTTCAAATCCCAGCAACCACATGGTGGCTCACAACTACCCATAATTAGATCTGACGCCCTCTTCTGGTGTGTCTGAAGACAACTACAATGTACTTATGTATAGTAATAAATAAATCTTTGGGCCGGAGCAAGCAGGGACTGAGTGAGCAGGGCTGACCAGAATGAGCAGGTTGACTGGGTCCTAAATTCAGTTCCCAACAGCCACATGAAGGCTTACAACCATCTGCACAGCTACAATGTACTCATATACATAAAATAAATAAACTTAAAAAAAAAAAAAAAGCCGGGCAGTGGTGGCACACACCTTTAATAAGCACTTGGGAGGCAGAGGCAGGCGGATTTCTGAGTTCGAGGCCAGCCTGGTCTACAAAGTGAGTTCCAGGACGACAAAGTGAGTTCCAGGACAGCCAGGGCTACACAGCGAAACCCTGT
>NC_034603.1:73440886-73474699 GCF_900095145.1 Mus pahari
AAAAAAAAAAACCAAACCAAAAAACAACTGAAGGTTAGAGAATACATTCTTTGATACATTTTAAATCCACATTTTGCCAAGATTGAGTCAGTGCCAACTATGTAAAAGGCTTTGCATCTAAGCGGAGGACCTTGGATACTCATCGTATCTCTCTTTCCCTAACTGCAGGGCTGTGGGGCCCCCCTTGCCCTTTTCCCCCAGTATGTGGTTTGGGCTGTTTTTTCCTTTCTGACTCTCAGCAGAGAGCTATTGCACATCGGAGGCTTCAGCAAGAACATTCACTTCCCCTTGGTTCTGACTTCCTGTTCAAGCAAGACAGTTTGTCAAGACAACCCTCCATGTGATAAAGTCTGGCATGGGAAGGCTGGAGAAGGAGGCTGCTTGGCAGCTGAACTTGCCCCTGGAAGCGGGAAACCTTTTTCCTGAAGGACAGGATATAGAGATTGTTTATGTGGTACTTTCCCCCTGTTGGGAGGTAGAAGAGATACAGAGAAGCAAGCAAAAAACTTTAGCCCAAATTGTAGCTCCTATTTTTACTCTTGGTAATGCCTGGTTTTTTGTTTTTTGTTTTTTTCTAATTATGTCCTGGTATCACTTTATCAATTGCACATCCTCAATATTCAGTTTTAAGCTTTCTCAGTGTTAATTTAATTTCTTACCTGGTATCTCGACTGGGCTAGCAGGATTAATGACGAATGCAGGAGGCCAGAGAGGGTGTTGGGTCCTCTGGAACTGGAGTTAGATAGTTTTAAGCTGCCATGTAGGTGCAGGGAGTTGAACCTGGGTCGTCTGTAAAAGCAGCAAGTGCTCTTAACTGCTGAGCCGCCTCTTCATCCTCTCGATAGATGATTTTATGAGAGGGTATTTACAGCTATTTGCTGTTTGACAGATTATTTCATGGGTGTCTGTTCCTCTTCTGCATCTGGGTCATCACCTCTTGAACTGGGGCAGCAGATTTTAGTGCTTATATATCACTGAAGCTGTGAAAATACATCAAGGATAGTGATTTGGCAAGACAAACGAGAATTGAGATTTCCTGAAAAACCTGGTAGCTAATGTATTAAAAGGTGCCTGAGGAGTGTGAGAGTCCTGAGGAAAGACAGAGATCCTTCATATACCTGATTACTTACAAATGTAGCTCACACTTTTGCCTCCTCTCTTACAGACTAGTTCCTCTCCCCACTCTGGAGTGTCCAGGCAGGTTCGGATCAAGCCTTCCCAGTCTGCAGGGGATATAAATACCATCTACCAAGCTCCTGAGCCCAGAAGCAGGCACCTGTCTGTCAGTAAGTCTTTCTTCACTGTCCTTGTAAATTTGATGTGTTCACATTTAAAATATTCAACAACTAAACAGGCATCAAATGCTCACTGACTATCACTATGCAAAGTAGTGCTCTATGTTTTTATTTGGGGTATAGGGGACATGAAATTACCTGGACTCTTGAGGATCTTAGAATATAATAATAGGGGCTGAAGTGATGGCTCAGCGGGTAAGAGCACTGACTGCTCTTCCAAAGGTCCTGAGTTCAAATCCCAGCAACCACATGGTGGCTCACAACCATCTGTAATGCACTCTGATGCCCTCTTCTGGAGTGTCTGAAGACAGCTACGGTCTACTTATATATAATAATAAACCTTTAAAAAAAAGAATAAAATAATAGGATGACATGATTAAATTTGTTTTAAACATCCCTGAGAAAGTGATCTCAGACACTTGTTTGAATGCCTACAGGGACCTGTCAAGTTAGGGGTCAGATCTGCATTTTAGTTGTGACCACAAGCTTCTTGTTTATTCCTAAAAAAATCCTTGTACTTCATGGAAGATGCTGACCAGTCAGCTGAGTTATCCTGAAAACTCAGAGATTAACAGAGTATATACGACTGAATAGCAAAGAAGCTTCTGCTAGACCTCCAGAGGAAAGTGTTCTAAGTCAGGCTTGTGCATTATATAACAGAAACTACAGTGTTCCTCTGGAGACTTCTCAAGGTCTCTCTTAGTTAAGGTCTCTCTTAGAGACTTGCCTTCAGCCCTGTCCTCATGGAGGCATTTTCTCAGTTGAGGTTTCCTCCTCCCAGATGACACTTAGCCTGTGTCAAGTTAACATAAAACTAGCCAGCAAAGGATTTGAGGAGAAAGCCCATTTCTTTCTTTTTTTTTTTTCTTTTTCTTTTTTCTTTTTCTTTTTTTTTTTTTTTTTGAGACAGGGTTTCTCTGTGTAGCCCTGGCTGTCCTGGAACTCACTTTGTAGACCAGGCTAGTCTCGAACTCAGAAATCTGCCTGCCTCTGCCTCCCAAGTGCTGGGATTAAAGGCGTGTGCCACCNTGCCCGGCTTGTAGTCTTTTTTTTTTTTTTTTTTTTTTTTTTTTTTGTTTTTTTTCAAGACAGGGTTTCTCTGTATAGCCCTGGCTGTCCTGGAACTCACTTTGTAGACCAGGCTAGTCTCGAACTCAGAAATCTGCCTGCCTCTGCCTCCCAAGTGCTGGGATTAAAGGCGTGTGCCACCGTGCCCGGCTTGTAGTCTTTTTTTTTTTTTTTTTAAAGATAAGGTCTCACTCTATCTTCTCTGAAACTCAGTATGTGGTTATGCTTGCCCTGGAATTTATAATCCTCTTGCCTTTCTCCCTCAGTGCTGGGATTACAGGCATGAGCTACAACATCAATTGTTTTAGAGATTTTAATGAAGTTCAAAAATTCAATTTGTTAATTAAAGACTCTTTGGGAGCTAATAATTTTAAGATATTAGTTATTGGATGTATTTAGAAACTATAGAAAAGAGACTTTTTCCCCCCAATAAAATACAAATCTTTTATTAAAAGTAAACTCTCAAACATGGGTATGATGTGAATTCAGTACGCAGAAGGCAGAAATAAAAGGAATGCCCAGAGTGTAATAAAGCCAGCCTGCTTCATGTTGTGAGTGACAGATCAGCTAAGCCACATCAGACCCTGTCTCAAAAAAAACAAGCATCTGGGTATGGTGACTCATGCATACCTTTAACCCTAGCTTTAGGAGCAGAGGCAGGTGGATCCCTGTGAGTTTGAGGTCAGCCTCATCTACATAGAATTCTAGGCCAGTCACGGCTTATACAGTGAGACCCTGTCTCAAAACAAATTAACAAAAAGCTATACACACTAACAAAAAAACGAGAAAACTTCTGTAATTCCACAACAAAAATACTTTTTATGTATAATTTAGTAAAAATAGAAACCATAGGGAAGATGAGCATTGTGACACATGCAGACAACATGGAGCCAACCCCGTTTGAAAATGCAAAACAAAACAAAAGCTAATTTGGGTATCATGGCATCATGGGTGTTTAGGGCTTCCTCATCTACATCAGATGTTTAAAGCCAGCCTACACCTTTGAGACCCTGTCTCAAAACATCAAATCCAAAATAAAAAATCATAAAGAAGCAATACCTTTTCAAATCCCATGTGTGTTTTGACACAAAACATTTGGTTTGTGTGTGGTGTGTGGATTTTGTGTGTATGTGTTTGGGTTTGAGTTGTTTTTTAAGCAGTAATACGATTTGAACCTAGAACCTTGGACATGCTAGGCAATTGCTCTACTCACTGAGCCATACTCCCAGCTATAAAATACATCACATCTTCTCAAGAAAAGGAAAACAATACTTAAAACTTATTGGAGAAGAAACTGGATGTTGGAGTGTGTGCTTGTAAAATGCTCATTTTAGAGGCTAGGTATCAGGAATTCAAAGCCACCCTGGGCTATATAGTAAGTTTGAAGCCAGCTTGTACTTTGTAAGAACTTTCCCTCAGGCTGGAGAGATGGCTCTTCCAAAGGTCCTGAATTAAAATCCTAGCAACCACATGATGACTCACAACCACCTGTAATGAGATCTGACCCCCTCTTCTGGTGTGTCTGAAAACAGCTACAGTGTACTTATATATAATAATAAATAAATCTTTGGACTGGAGCGAGCGGGGCTGGAGCAAGCAGAGGTCCTGAGTTCAATTCCCAGCAACCACATGATGGCTCACAACCATCTGTACAGATATCTGCCGCCCTCTTCTGGAGTGTCTGAAGACAGCTACAGTGTACTTAGATATATAAATAAATCTTAAAAACAAACAAAAAAAGAAACAAATGGGCGTGGTGGTGCACGCCTTTAATCCCAGCACCACTTGGGAGGCAGAGGCAAGCGGATTTCTGAGTTCGAGGCCATCCTAGTCTACAGAGTGAGTTCCAGGACAGCCAGGGCTATACAGAGAAACCCTGTCTTGAAAAACCAAAAAAAAAAAAAAGCACTGACTGTTCTTCCAGAGGACTTGAGTTCAATTCACAGCAACTGTTACATGGTGGCTCACAACCATCTGTAATGGGATCTGATGCCCTCTTCTGGTGTGTCTGAAGATAGCGCCAGTGTACTCACATACATAAAGTAAATAAATCTTTTTTTGTTTTGTTTTTCGCCTGCCTCTGCCTCCCAAGTGCTGGGATTAAAAGCGTGTACTACCACGCCTGGCTAATAAATCTTAAAGAACTAAAAAAAAAAAAAAAAANAAAGAAAAGAAAAAGAAAACAAACCAAAAAACAATACTGGAGAAAGTAATAAGACAAGCAGACATGGAGAATGTTGTAATAGCAAAATAGAAAAGAGTGAAAAATAATCACACAGATGATGGATATTGGAAAAGAAATACATAGCAACAACAAACTCATGATTTAAGAAATTTTTTAGACTGTGGATGAATAAATTCTCACAAAATCAACACCATTACAAATCTGAATAAGTGTAAAAAGACCTCTGAGGATTGGAGACTTTTTTTACATTGTTAGGAAACTGGAATGGAACCTATACATTCTGCCCAAGGAGAGCGCACCTTCAAGCATGGTGACAAGCATATGTCAGCCACTCACAAGGTTGAAACAGGATAATTGTGAGTTTGAAGCCAATTTGGGCAAAGTTGGCAACATAGGGTTACCTATTTCTCCTGTTCTTTCACACAGAACCAGCGTTAGTGAGTAGTAGGTGGGCAGGTGTCTCCATCATTCTGGGAGAGAGTGGGGACAGAAGAAGGCTTCCCCAGAGTCTTTGTAGAAACAGACGAAGAAGACCAGGCAGCATCATTCTTTGTAATTGCTGAACACTGACACAGGGCAGTAATTGGGTTTTTCTGCCCCTGAAAATGAACCTGTGATTCCTGTGTGGAGGCAAGGGCTAACTGCTGGGCCACTGAGGTCCTTTACCATGTTGTAGGGAACCGTATATGGAAATCATTTACTTGAGTAGACATATTAAATATGATTTTTATATTGTTTTGTTTTATCTGGAAAATGGGTACCCACATCTCAGCATACCTAGAGCCTGGCTTTTTTTATTCAGTGAGCTGGAATGAACAGGACAGTGAAGCCTGTGGGAAGTCAAGGGTGGTAGGAACACAGATTCTCCCTAGAGTAAAAACTTTTATAGTAATGGTAACATCAGAACTGATGCCCAAAGGAAGAGTTAAGGCTAGCATCCCAGGCATGGGAAAAGCACCTCCTGGGCATCGCTACAGAAGAACATGGAGGGCGGGCTCCACATTCACCATGTGTGCTTGAGGTACTGTGGACTGGGATTCTTAAAAGACAAACCCCAAGCTGGGTGGCGATGATACATGTCTTTAATCCCAGCACTTTGGAGGCAGAGGCAAAGGCAGGTGGAGCTCCCTGGGTAGTCAAGACTACACAGAGAAACTCTGTTTGAAAAAACAAAAGCAACAGCAAAAACCCCAAAGTCTCATCTCATACAGCCCAAGTGCACCTACACATGTGACTGTCCTGCCTGTACCTCCTAAGTGGTGAGATTTTAGGCATGCACGCACGGCCTTACCTTACCAGCTTCATCCATGCCTGTCATCCATGCCTGGCCTAATGTGAGCTGATTTCTACCAGAGTAACATGGAAAGTGCGTTCTATGGAGGAGCTGGACCTAACAAGCTTCTCGGGGAGCCCCATAGGTGTGGAAGAGAGAAGGCTTGAAGTAAGCTATGGAGGATACTCTGTCAGGTCTGGGTGGGCTGATACATTTAGAAGAGGCATAGAGAAGGTCACGAAAGCGTCTCAAGGCCACTTTCTAAGAACCCTTGACTGTACCTAGGGTTGTTTGTTTGTTTGTTTGTTTGTTGTTTTGTTTTGTTTTTTGTTTTTGGTAGTTGGTTGGAAGTCACAGAAAAATGTTGCACCAAATACCCCTCTCCATTAGAATGCTAATCATGATATCTCTTCCACCTAACTGTGTCTTTGTTCATTCATTACCATTACCAAAGAAAGTCTATCATGGGCTAGAAACCTGGACACCAAACAAGACACAGGCTTTGTGCTGTGGATAATGTAGGCCTGTAAAAAAAGTTTGCTTCTCATAATCTGATCAGTGCATAGTTACAAGCTGACTCAGAGGTTGTGTGGTGCTGCATGATATGTAAAAAAGGAGTAGGGCCTGATCTTGGGATCAGGAGAACATCAGGCTGCCACCTAAAGCACATAGGGAAGCTGTGCAAAGATTTGGGGTCAAGGGCTCTGGACAGATGTTTTGTTTGTTGAGAACTAAGGCTGGAAAGGATGTGAACTATTGAAGAGAAGTCCTGGTGTCTGGGGTACTAAGAACCAGGACCAAAAAAAGCAGGCCTTCCCAAAGAGAGGGGACAGGACCCTTAAAATGAGTCATGAAGACTCATTTTAATCCTTGTTGAAAGCAATGAAAAGTCACTAGTTTTTGCTTTGTTTTGTTTTTGGTTTTGGTTTTTGGTTTTTTCGAGACAGGGTTTCTCTGTGTAGCCCTGGCTGTCCTGGAACTCACTTTGTAGACCAGGCTGGCCTCGAACTCAGAAATCTGCCTGCCTCTGCCTCCCGAGTGCAGGGATTAAAGGCGTGCGCCACCACGCCCAGCAAGTCACTAGTTTTTAAGTGATGATGAAAAGATAGGATGACATAGTCAGATTTGCATTGTCAAAGACTGTCTGGCTGAAGTGTGAAGGACAGACTGGACGGGCAAAACCTGGACCCAGGAACCATACATTCCAATGTTGGTGGTCTAGGTGAAAGAAGACTTTGCTTGCATCAGTCTGGTGCCAGAGGTAAAGACAAGGAACAGATGGATTTGAGACATCTAGAGGTAACACTGACAGAATGACTACTGGCATTTCAGTAGTTTTTACAGTGTGGTATGGAGAACCAGGGGAGTTCTTAAGATCCTTTCAGGACTTCTATGAGGGTGAGACTATTTTTATAATCATTCTAAAACTTGGGACTCATCCTATCACAAGCATACATAGAGTTTTCCAGAGGTTAAGTATGTGAAGATCTCCTTCTCCCTCTCCTTCCCACTTTTCCTCCCCCTCCCCTCCCCTCCCTCTTCCCTTCCCTTCTACTCCCCCTCCCCTTCCTCTCCCCTTCCCTTCTACTCCCCCTCCCCTCCCCCTCCCTCTACTTTCCTCCTCCTCTCCCCTCCCCATATGTGTGTGAGAGAGACAGACACAGGATCTCATGTATCCCAGGCTAGCCTCAAACTCATCCTGTAGCAGAGGATGCATCTTACTTAGCCTTCTGATCCTTCTGCCTTTACCTCCCTAGTTCTAGGATTATGGGATTACAGGCATGCACAACCATACCTGGTTTATTTGGAGCTGAGAATAGAACCCAAAACTTTATGCATGCTTGTCTATTACTCTCCCAGCTGAACTACATTTCCAGCTTTATATCTGAATACACCTGAGCTTGGCTACAGAAGTTTTTCAGCAGTTAAGGACTCTGGCTGATCTTCCAAAGGACCTGGGTTCAGTTATCAGTACCCACATGGCAGCTCACAATTACTTATAACTGCAGATGTAGGGGATCCAATGCCCTTTTCTGGTCTCAATGGGAACACAGATGTACATTCAAGCAAAGACCCATATCATAGAAAAAAGGGATTTTTAGAAAAGGAATAGGGGTTTGGAAAGATGGGTCAGTAGTTGAGAGAACTTGTTACTCTAGCAGAGGATTCACATGATCACTCACAAACCATCCATAAACTCCAGTTCCCAGGGATCTGACCCCACCCCTTTCTGGTATCCACAGACACCAGGCATGCCTATAATACATAGGCATAAATGCAGAAAACGCTCATACATATAAAATAAAATAAAATGTAAAAAGAAAATACCCGAGCTTTATTTATAATATTGTTATTACTAGTTGATAGTCATGGTGCTCAGGAAACAATATACCCCAGCATGGTTCTTTGACTTCTAAATATTTTGCATGGAAAGATGTTTGGAGGGTCTCAGAAGCAGTCTGCTTCAGACTTCCTTTGGTCCTGTGTCCTACTCTACTCTTTTCCCGATGCAGGCCATAGAATAACAATCTCTTTTCCTCTGTGGGTCATGGTAAACTAGTCATAAAACCTAGAAATATTACTCTAACCTAAACTCAGCTTTTGTGTAAGAGCTAACTATAAAGAAATTCTCTGGGGGCTGGAGAAATGGCTCAGTGGGTTAAGAACACTGACAACTCTTCCAAAGGTCCTGAGTTCCAATCCCAGCAACCACATGGTGGCTCACAACCATCTGTAAAGGGATCTGACAGCCTCCTCTGGCGTGTCTGAAGACAGCTACAGTGCACTTACATGTAATAATAAATAAATCTTGAAAGAAAGAAAGGAATTCTCTGAACTACTTTGTTGTTGGTCTGAAGGCACTCATCCTAGACCAGGTGCTACACTATACCTTTGAGGGAAGACCCCCATTTATTGAGGTCAAGAAGAATTTCAATAGGCCTTACTGAGTTCCCTCACATCTATTGTATTAGGTATACCCTTTTTGTCTAATCACATTTGCCTGTCACATTGAAGTATAAAAATGGAACATTATTCAGGCCTTTTGCATTTTATGCTGAAGGCTCTTATGTGATGTAAAACAGTAAATGAAAGTTGGTTTCCTCTATTGAGCTTTTTTATTTTTTTGAGTGTATGCCATACCTCTTTGAGGGGGTAGGTAAAGGTGTCATTGTTTCTTCCCTGCAGTTTCACCTGCATACATAAACTCTCAAATGTTTTAAAACTGCAAGAGCTCTAATACCAAAGGCTGGTATGGTAGCTCATATGGCATTGGAGGGAATTTTCAGGTGTCGAGGATAAGAGCTAAATTATTGAATTGTGGAGCTAATGGAATGTCTAACATTTTCATTAAGGCAGTTACTGGAAGAGAATCTGGTTTGGGGTACAGGTGGAAGATATTTTGTCATGTTGAATTTTATTTATTTATTTTTTTAGAATTATTTATTTATTTTACTTATATGAGTACACTGCCGCCGTCTTCAGACACACCAGAAGAGGGTGTCAGATCCCTTTACAGATGGTTGTGAGCCACCATGTGGTTGCTGGGAATTGAGCTCNGGACCTCTGGAAGATCAGTCAGTGCTCTTAACCACTGAGCCATCTCTCCAGCTCCCCCCCACCCCATTTTGTTTTTTGTTTTGTTTTGTTTTTTAAAGATTTATTTAGTTTATTCAGTGTTTTGCTCTATGTATGTCTATTTGAATCAGTGCTACAGACAGTTGTGAGCAGCCATGTGGGTGCTGAGAATAGAACCCAGGTCCTCTAGAAGAGCAGCCAGTGCTCTTAACTGTGGAGCATCTCTCTAACTGCTGTCATGTTGAATTTTAAATGCCTTTGAGACAGTCAGACGCATGGGTCTTGAGGCTGGCGATGTAACTCGGTTGGTAAGTGCATGCCTCATAAACCTGAAACACTGGTTTTGACTTGTAGCACACGGCAAATATGCAGAACTGCAGCTCAGAGAGAAGAAAGTCAAAGCTAGAAGTAGTATAAAGAGTGGGGGGGTGTTGAGGATAAGGGTTACAATTATCCACAAATGTCTAGGTACTTACTATAAGCTGGTCCAGTGTAAAGCTTTCTAGAGGTAAAGGGAAATGGGAAGAGACCAAGAGTCAAAAGCATGAAGGACTAAGAAAAATCCTAGTGGAAAAAATGGAGTCCGTGGAGAAGTCAGAGTTAGTAAGTTTTAGCAATTCAGCCTCCTGCCTGGTTCTCTTAGTCAAACCTGTGAGTAGTTAAAAACTACAACCTGAAGGAGACTCAGCTCCCATCGCAGCATGTGTGCAGCTGGAGAGGTACAGAGTACCCCAGTGCAGTTATAGAAATCTTAACTGAGAAATTTCCTCATACTGGGTTGAAAGTCTGCCTTTTCTCAGTTTACCAATTTATCCTTATAAGGTTGCCTTAAGCAGCTCAGATAACAGAGATGAAGTATTTTTTTTATACGACAGTTCTTGAAATATTTGAAATAGCTACTATGTTAACCTTTTTTATCATAATAAATATACATTGAATTCCATCATTTTCAAGCCAGATAATCTGTTCATGCTAAAAACAACTACAGCAACAAAAACCCAGGCAGGTAGTGAATCATGCCTATATATTCCCACCATTCAGGACTTTAACGTAGTATTATCATTAGTTCTAGTCAAAAGCTACAGTGCAGGGATACTGTCTCAAAAACAACAAAACTCCATGATCATGAATTTACCTCAAAGAATGAATGGCCTTGTGAAGAGATCATTAAGAAGCAGATGGAGTTCCCTATATGAATCTATCCTTTATATCTTTGCCTATGGAAATTAAAGCACTGTTCCTCCATAATTTGCTGGGCAGTGCCCTGAAACTACATAGCCAAATCACAACTAATGTATTTATAGAAGGTACATTCTAATTCCTTTGTCCTAGTGTATCTTAAGAGCCTTTGCCTCTGCTACACTGCCTTCCCTCCCACCCCCAGGACAGGGGGTTGAACCCAAGACTCTAGCTATACTTATTCAGTGCTCTACCTGAGCTATACCTTTCTTGCTTTTCCACTTTAATCCCATGGTTAGAAGGCCAGACTGCAACCCTGAAGATGAGTGGAGGCAATTGGTCTTTTTTTAAAGGTGTTTGGTGAAAGCTAGAGATCTCAGCAAATAATGAGAGGAATAAGATTCTAAAGAGAGGGAAGGCAAATAGGCCATAGATATGTGAGCTGCAGCCGGAGATGCTTTGTGGCATCTAGGACTGTAGTGCTGTGAAAAGGAGAGAAATCTCTACCTCCAAGTAGAGGATGAATTCAGATGAAGAGAAAAAGGGAAAGGCTGGAATCTTACTAAAGCAATAGCTGGTAGCAGAAAGTCAAAACACTGCATAATATAAACTTCCAGTCCTGGGACAAGAAACCATGATAGTTGAGATGGTTTCTGCTAATACACATTGAGAAATAAAATGGCCTCCTTCCTTCACTCCAGAGGTTCTTTTCTCCTCACAGTAAATCCTGTGATACTAGGTAAGATAAAGTGTACGATGATAATACCTGCTTTAAAACTGAAGCATAGGTTGCTGCTGGTGTCGGGCATAGGAAGGTTGAGAAGTATTTTTGCACAGCCTTATCCCCATGTTAGCAGTTCAAGAAATGTTGCTTCCAATTTTCTATTGAAGAAGAAAAAAAAGGATTTGATTACTCTCCTATCTCATCTGTCCCCTAAAAGAGAAAAGGATTTAGAATATCTCTTTGTACTTGCAGTGACCTGCACATTAACACTGACCCAAAGCCCTAGAACTCCCTGTGGAGGCAGCTTCCTGATTGCATCAGCTTCCTGATGAGGGTTCTCTGAGGAGAGTGAGAGGCTGCATTTCAACCCTAAGTCAGAATACAAGCAATTTCTGCTCGGCTTCTCTGGGTTAAAGAAACTAGCAGAATCTGGGACGAATTTTAACAGCTCATGCTTAAACCCTGGACTTCACTTTCCATTTAGAATGCCTCCAGAGGAAGCTCTTCAGATAGGCTTCAGTGATGCTAGCCTAGGCCTCTCGATGTGGCTAGAGCAGCACAGCCGAGTATCATTAAAGGCTGCCCCTCCTGCCCCTTGCCCTCCATCAGTGCCCTCAAAGACTATGGAATCAGTTGTGCTTTGATAGCAGAGCTCTGCACCTTCTGGATCACTCCTGGTCATTGCTAGTAAATATGTGACTGTCAAGTCTTGTAGCTCAGTGTCATCATGGCCTGTCCTTCTCTCACTTGTTCTCAACTGTTGATGTGCCTCTCATTGATTCTCAGTTTTTGAAAAGAAGATAAAAACAAAACTGCAAATTCCCTGGAGCAGTCATGCTGCCTCCTGCTGTTTCCATTTGCTTCCCCTGATAGTCACTGGTCTGGGGAGACTTCCCTTTCCTGCCCCAGGCAGTGGGCCTGTGCACAATAGCCCCTGGCGTGTTGCCCATCCGATAGCAAGGCTGGTTCTCTGTAGGCCACAGTGTGGATTGGAAAAAGTGAAAGTCTCTGGCTGGAAATAAAAGCTCAGAAAAACCTTTGCTCTTACCCCCACCCCCACCCCAGGCCCTCCAGTATCTGCAGCAGCCGCCTTGTGTGCTAGATTGATCCCAACTGCCAAAGCCAGGGGGAATCGGTAAGCAAGTAGGGGACTGCTTTGGACCAATATCAAATATCACCAACAAGAAAGAGGGTTTTTTGTTTTTGTTTTTTCTAACTAATCACTTATAAGAGACTTTTAAATTTTGTTCTAGGTAAAATTATAGTCTCTTCTAATTCTAGAGCATCTTGAGTTCAAATGCTAGAAAAGAACCATTGTAACTTCTTTCAGAAAGAAGAGATTTAATGTAGAATTCTGGATTATAGAACCAGTGAAAGTGAAAGAAGCAGACTCTTATGTTCAGACACACAGGAGGCGGGAATCATCTTAGCATTTCTTTATATAGCACTGCCTGTGCTGGAACTCACTCTGTAGACCAGGCTGACCTTGAATTGACAGATCCACCTGCTTCTACCTCCTGAGTGCAGGGATTAAAGGTGTGCACCTCCACTGCCTGGCATCTTAGCCGATTTTATTGCTCTGTGAGCTCACGGCAGAATATCCCTAAATTTATACTCAGCAGCTTTAGTTTCTATAGAGCTTTAAAATACCTAGATAAATTACCTCCTGCAGGCTGCTGAGATCATCCCAATACCATGGCTCAGATACTGACTGACTTCAGAACTGCTAGCTTTCACTCTGTGATGAAGAGGTTGAGACAGGAAATACACAAAATTCTTTGCCTATTTTCAGTACAATATTAGAGCTTTATGTCAGTCCTCTATGTCCTTGGGTTGATGTTATTGGGCTTCTGGAGTTGCCCCACAAACCACGTGAACACCAATCTCAGTCAGACAAGGATAGTTTATTGAATATACACTCTAGGGGATATAGCTCAGACTTCAGGAGCTGAAAGCTACTACCTGTAACACTTCTTAGGGCCAGCTTATAAAGGCTAAAACTGCAAAACCCACAGTGAGCTCATACACAGGTGCAGGACAGCCAGGGCTACATAGTGAGACCCTCTGGCTGGCAGTTGTGTCTTATGTCTTTAATCCCAGCACACAGGAGGCAGAGACAGGTGGATCTCTTGAGTTCAAGGCCAGCCAGGTCTGCAGAGTGAGTTCCAGGACAGCAGGGCTACACAGAGAAACCCTGTCTCGAAAAATGAAAACAAAAACAAAAACAGCAAAAAACAAAAACAAAAACAAAAAAGACACCGCTGCCTGCCATGTTTTCTTTTAAAGGTGTATTGCATTTTATTGTATGGCTGTGTGGATGTGTGTGCCAGTGCCAGCTGAGGCTAGAAGCATCAGATTCCCCTGGTGTTGAAGCCACAGGCGGTTGTGAGCTACCCAGTAGGGATGCTGGGAATCCAGCTCTAATCCTCTGCAAGAGCAGTGAGGATTCTTAACTGCTGAGCCATTTCTCCAGGCCCAACAATACGTTTTAAATTGTGCTTTACTCTGAGTTTCATGATAAAATCTCAATCACTCTACCTGGAATGTAACGTCGCCTTTGTCCAGTGTGTCCATGATACATTTGCTTCTGTCCACTTGTCACTAAGTGGCTACCCCAGTTATTAGACTGTATTGTATTATTGGTGCTTGCATTCAAGTAACTCATTTTTTACCTAGTGACTTTAAAGAAAAATGATGCTGTTAATTTTATCGAAATACTTTGCTATACGTGTTATAGTTTATTAGTTTAAGATTTTGTTATTTGTTTTGCAGGGAATAGTGTTGGGGATCAAACCCAGGGATTTATTTCACTGAGCCCTAGTGGGGTTTTTGTTTGTTTGTTTGTTTGGTTGGTTTGGTTTTTTATTTATTTTTTTTTCTTTTAAGAATCTTGGTATGTAGCTTATGCTAGTCCTGAGGTCGGTCTCCTTGCTTCTATCCAATTCCTGGGATTATAGGAGTAGACCATTATGACAAGCTAGTTATTAATCTCTTATACATTAAACTTTTGTCATACACACACACACAGAGGGGGGAAGGGAGGCTTGGTTATATTTAGGGTTTCAGGTCTTTCAATCTTGCAGTGTATCTCCGAAATATATGTGTAGAGAATTGAACTGTGTTGATCATTTTCCTAAGTTCTTCCTTGGATAGCAGTTCTTCCTTGGATGGCATTGGTACCCAAAAGGGAAAAAGAGGAAGATGTAACATGTAGTGAGAATTTTGGTTATGTCAATATGTTTTGGGATAGGGGCTGCTCTTTGTCCGTAACCATTAACTATGGTTGTCTCCGGCTGTAGGAAGGGCACAGTTTTGCCAGTGGCAGATAGTTTATGTTTGGAAGTCTGGGTACTCTTGCGAGGGTATAAATGGGAAAGCCCCAGGATAGCCTGGGGTGGCTGCTGCTTCCTCTGCTGCTGCTGGTTTGCGCTGCTGTTGCTTTTGCTATTGCTGTTTTGCTAGATTGCTGGTTGGATAGCCTGATGGCCTCGGAGATTGGATTTGCCCAAGGAATCCAAATCCACCTGCCTCTGCCTCCCGAGTGCTGGGATTAAAGGTGTGCACCACCACGCCAGGCATGATTCATGTTTTGTGTCATGGTTCTTAGTTATATCTGTTCTAGTGCCGCTCCATCTCTGAAAGTTCCTTGTCAAGGAAGGGATGGTGTTTGCTTCCTCAAGTTGGACATGCTGAATTGCATGACTGTCTCAATTGCATCCCTGACCTCTTGGGATC
The DNA here is from genome assembly GCF_900095145.1 of Mus pahari. Lineage (NCBI taxonomy): Eukaryota > Metazoa > Chordata > Mammalia > Rodentia > Muridae > Mus > Mus pahari. Next base: position 73,455,922 of record NC_034603.1, read on the forward strand.
AGTATTATCTCTGGCCCTGCTCCTCTGTGCCACATCTTGGCTCTGTTGTTAAAGGGTCTTCTTTCTGTACTGTAGGCTCCCAGAACCCTGGCCGAAGCTCTCCTCCCCCTGGTTATGTACCTGAGCGACAACAGCACATTGCCCGGCAAGGATCTTATACGAGCATCAACAGTGAAGGTGAATTCATCCCAGAGACCAGCGAGCAATGTGTGAGTATGAGGGTGTGGAGATGGGGTGTTAGGGTATACCATGACTTGTGTCAGACCGAGACTATGATGGGACTCTCAGTGACCCCATTACAGACACGAGGAGTTTGATGCCATCTCATCATGCTTTGAGAACCATTTCTGCCCTAGGATGGATTACTCCTTTGAAGGGCCGAAGGTCAGTCTTTCTAAACATGAGATCTAAATCTAACCTCAGTGGTGTTAGGTGACCACTTCATGATAATTCACCGCTGGGTTCTCACTAGGCCCCTTGCAGAGCAACTGTGTGTACTTTATTCAGCAGTTTTAACTATGAACAGCCCCGAACTGACAGATTATGTTTTTCATTGGCTACATTTTAGTTTTGCTATGTCTTGGTGAAGGTGAGGAGGGGGTTATAAATTAGACTGGCAGGACCAGTAAAATAACATGATTTTGCCAATAGCTGTATTTGGTACAAGTTGGTATTAAAACAGTATACCTTTATTATTTTAGTATCTTTAGATTGGAAGTCCAAACATGACTACAGTGTTTTGGGTTTTTTTTCCTCATGGTCTCACAGGGCTACACTCAAGGCACTATGCAAGCTTTCCTGAGCTTGAGGTTCTTAGCACACTCTAGTTCCTTGTACTTGGTAGGACTGGTAGGACTGTAGCCCTTTTCTTTGTTAGAGGTTGTTCAAGACGTTTCTCAGATTCTAGAGGCTACCTCCAATTCATTGTTATTTATTCCTCTCATAGCATGGCCTTCTTCAAGGCTGGTCTGACTCTGTTGTTCCAGTCTACACAGATGGAGTCTTTATAACATAATGAGTAGCATTCCTATCCTCTTGGCCTTAGCTCATTGGCTAGAACTACCCAGTTCTCCTTGCACTCAAGGGAAGGGTAACTCATTGGTCACCGAATAAAGTGTTCACAATGGCTTAGCAAATTTTGATGACTAGTTTTTTTAACCAGTAGCTTACTTAATAAAAATTACACTTTGGATTAATTAACTGAGTAACAGCAAGAACTCTGCTTTTTTTTTTCCTTTTCCCCCTTCAGTGATCTTGCCTTTACTGCAACAAGATAAGTTGCTTCAAGTTTCTGAGGTTTGGCTTAAGAAGGGAAATTTTCTAGTAGATAAAATAGCCACAGAAGGCTCAAGATTAGTAGTACCCATTTCAGACAGCTCAGAACTGCCTGTAATTCTAGCTGCAGGGGATCTGACATTGTCTTCTGACCTTTGTGGGTACTTGCATATCCCCCCTACACACAGATATATACATACACATAAACAAAACTAAAAAATAAATATTTACAAGGGAGGAGGACTGTGAAGATGGTATATCAGTTAAGAGTTCTTGATGCTCTTGAAGAAAATCCAAATTTGGTTTCTATCACCTATACTGGCTGGCTTAAATTTGCCTATAATTTCATCTTGGGATATCTGGCATCTCTTTTACGCTCAGTGGGCTCCTCTACTCATATGTGCAAGCACCACACACACAATTTAATATCAGTATATGTGATATTTTACAGAAATCAAATTCCCATACCTTTAATTATTCAAGCTATAAAGGATGTGAGAAGCCTTTTAAACGCTCTCTTTCTTCTGTGTACACTCCAGGTAATTTTAAGTTTAGAGCAGTAAACTGGACTGCTTTTAGCTGCATATTTCTTCCCTGGGTTTTTTACTGACCATCCATCTGTATTAAGCATGGAGACTTTTCTTTGTCATCCCCTAAACAATACAATTTAACAACTTTCCACAGCATTTATGTTATTATATATAAGTTATCATGATGATGTAAAGTATACAGGAAAGGTGTGTGTGTATATGTGTGGTTTACCTACAAATACTATATTATATAAGGGTATGTGTGTGTGCATGCACATATACATATAAATAAATAATATTTTACTCTGACATCAGCAAGAGTCCTGGAACTAGCTCTCATGAATATAGAGTAATGACTGCTTTCTGAATTTGAAGGCTATAGTCCCATCTTTACCACTATGTCTGGGAGAGAGAGAAAAAAAAATGAAGCCTTTAGGAGATTGGTTGGGAAAAAAATCTATTCTGAAGGTTCTTTGTTATTGCGTTTGACTATAAGCTAGAAAAATATTTCTATTTATGTAGATACCTCTTACCTCTGCTTTAGAGCCAGGAGCTGGAAGTTTGTTTTTCTGGCACCAGCTGTGCAGTAACCATGTTTTTAGTTTGGATATGTCTCCTCACCTTTCTTGGTCTGCAGTGTTTATTGTGAAATGAGATAATGCTTATCTGTATAAACTGTGAATTATAGAGTATAAACAGAAGCATTAATGTCTCACCCAAACTTCATTGGAAACCTAACCGGGGCAGTGCCATGTCAAGTGCCACGCACTAATTTTGATGGGACAAGAAAGTGCCAACAAGAGAAAGAGTACCTCTGCTTTGCTCTATTGGCAGAGCCCTAAGGAAGCCAGCCAAACATTTTTTCTTCATCTTAGAAGCTTGCCTTTCAAACGAAGGGAGAATGGTAGCCTATAACCCTTCCTCCACTACATGGGGAAACAAAGACACCTCCATATTGTGACAAAAAGGAGCACATGCTAGCTGGGTCAGCTGGCTGAGATTTGAGTCAAACTGTGGTTTCATTGTGTGACTTGCCTTACAGATGCTAGATCCCCTCAGCAGTGCCGAAAATTCCTTGTCAGGAAGCTGCCAATCCTTGGACAGGTCAGCAGACAGGTATGGAGCTGCGGTGGTTTGGGTTAATAAGTAGGCATTTTTGGAATGGTTTTAAAAGAGTAGAATTGGCCAGTCCTTATCTCTGATACACAGGCCCAGGATTAAACAGTGGTGCTTCTAGAGAACCCTCAGCTTCCCAACACTCTGAGAGTGTTTAGGTGCACGGTAAAATAAACTTAGTAATGGTTTAGGAGAACAGCTCGCTCACTGTGGGCTGTGTTGCTCCCAGTCCTTTATGGTTTGACTTTGCACGTACTATATTCTGCCTACTCTTTAACCTCGTTACTGTGATTTGGATTGAGAAGTAATGGCTTGTTGAAACTTGAAAGAAAACAGGAATTCTCACACAAAGGTTGGTCTGTCCATTTTCTTTCTTCAAATGTTTCTGTTTTAATAAGAAGCTAGATAATTAGAAAACAGAATATCTACACACCTAACTTTTACCTCTTGATGTAAAATATTTGTTCTAACACTGGTAGAAGTCAGTGCTATGCTTTATATAGCCAAATGGCTATATGGTTCACCTATCGGTATCAAAGGTTTGTTTTGTTATTTTGCTCTGTTGAGACAAGTCCTCACTAGAATCTGAAAAGTTCAAGGTTCACTGAGAAACTCTGCCTCTAAAAATAAGAAGGAGAACAATTGGGAAAGATACCAGGTGTCAGTCTCTGGCCTTTACCTGCACATCCACAATCACATAGTGCATGCACACATACAAGGTACTTACATGTCAAAGGTCCATTCAGATTTAACTAGATGTTGGAAAAGATAGCTTAATTTACCAGCTTTCCTCTTGGTTCTTGGTTTCTCCATCTCTAAAAGGAGATGGTAGTCTAAAAGGAGGATGTCTGATACAGAAACAGACTGGAGTAGCATATCAGGTCTTAAGATTGACTCTGGCTTCCCGGCTATCTTTGATCATATAGAGAGAGGTGTTACATTTAACCTGTAGGCTATCAACTAGTGATAACACAGCAGTTGCTCTATAATTGGTACCTGTATTACTTGTATTATTTGTCCTAAGTTACAGAGGTATGAGGATTAAATGAGGAGAAGCTCACTCTGTAAAATAAGAAAGCATTCTCTGCCAGGCAGTGGCACCACACGCCTTTAAACTCAGCACTCGGAGCAGAGGCAGGCGGGTCTTTGTGAATTCAAGGCCAGCCTGATCTATAAAGTTGAGTTCCAGAATAGCCAGGGCTACATAGAGAAACCCTGCCTCAACAAACAAGGCGTTCTTTAAACTGCAACGTTTTCATTATTACTGCCTAGGCCAAGTGGGTTTGTTGTGGTGGTTTGTTTGGTTAGGTTTTTGCAGCTCTTCTCCTGCTATAGAGATTGGAGATTAGAAAGAAGGCGAAAAATGGAAAGGGGCAAACAGCCAGGGTAGAGGTCAGTAGAATAGGTAGAGGTACCCCTCCTGATTTTTGGCCTCAGGCTACTGAAGTATTGTGGTAGAGGGTATCAGACACCAGGCTCCAGGGAAAGCTGCTCTTCTCTACCTCTTTTTCTGAACATCATTTGGAAGGGAGAACACTTCAGGTGCCCTTCCTTCTGCCCTCTGGGCTACTCTAGACAGGCACTGAAGTTTATTTTATAGTCTTTTGTTTTTTTCTAGCCCATCCTTCAGGAAATCACAAATGTCCCGAGCCCGGAGCTTCCCGGACAACAGAAAGGAATGCTCAGGTAAGTTCTGCAGAATCTAGGCGGGCACTGCAGGGGTTGGGGAAGTGTCTTGTTGGAACCATAGATCCCTCTCAGTTGGAAAGCCAAAACGATATAGTAAGTTTCCTGGAAATTGTGAAGTCTTAGGCGCTCAAGTGAGTCATCCATGTTGATTCCCCCTGGGTCTAGTAATGGACTATCCTGTCTTCCTCAGAGCGGGAGACCCAGCTGTATGATAAAGGCGTCAAAGGTGGAACCTATCCCAGACGCTACCATGTGTCAGTGCATCACAAAGACTACAGTGATGGTGAGTGCTCTGCACTGGCCCCTGCTTGGTGGCTGGTCAAAGACCAAACTTTGCCTGGAAAAAAACACCACAAAAGGAGAGTTTAGGGGTGGATGGAAAGGAAACCAGTTGCTCTAGCTTCTGCGTTTTTCTCTTATTCCTGAGGCAGTGTGCCCTAGGCTTTAGGCAAAAAATACAAGGAACTAACCAGATATGGGGCCGGGGGGGGGGGGCTGGTTTTGGTCCATGAAAATGCTGCCACTGGGAATGTTGTCCTTTGAGTACATGTATGCTCCAGGGTGCCACCTTTTTAATGTCATCTTCTGTGGCAGCAACAAATAGACTAAAGCTGTGGCTGAGGGGTCAGGAGCAGAATGCTGAGCAGGTCACTTGGGCTGTGGTTAGCCTCTTTGTAGGGCCTGAGGATCAGTCTTACGCCTTCCCTGTGTTCGGGGCTTCTTGAACCAACAACTTCAGAATTTCTGCTTTTGTATTGATCTTAGGGTCTGGGACAGCCTTTCTGGCATGAATTGGGGGGGAAGGGCAGGTGGGATACACCTGAGCTGGTTGTCACTGTCCTCTGCTTTTCATATCTGGGTTTGTGGCCAGGCTCTGACTTGCTCTGTCCTCACTCTTATACCCTTTCAGGCAGAAGAACATTTCCCCGAATACGACGGCATCAAGGCAACCTGTTCACTCTGGTGCCCTCAAGTCGCTCCTTGAGCACAAATGGCGAGAACATGGGTGTAGCTGTACAATACCTGGACCCCCGTGGGCGCCTACGGAGTGCAGACAGCGAGAATGCCCTCACAGTGCAGGAAAGGAATGTGCCAACCAAATGTGAGAAGTATCCCTGACTAGGAGGGGGCTATGGGTGCTGACAAGCTACAGGGGCAAGAGCTCAACTGTGGTACACTGCTCTGGTGTATCCTTCCCACTTTTGAGAGAATTTTGAAAAAGGTACCACATCCTAGAATTTAGGCCTGATCCCATAGCCGTATGTATGATAAGCCATTTCTTCATCTTCAATTTTCCCATGTTTAAGCTAAAGAATGTATTCTTAATCCTTGCCATATCAGATATTTAGGAGCGAGTTAGGCACGATGGTACATGCCTGTAGTCTCAGCACTCAGGACAATGAGTCAGAAAGATCTAACATTTGAGAGCAGCTTGAGTTATATCATGAGTTCAAGGCCAATCTGTGTTATACACCAAGGCCTTATCTAAAAATCAAATGAACAGACGAAAAACCTGCATAGGAATTTTGAAAATAAGGTTAGTTGATGAGCACAGAATGCTATTTTACTAGTCTTGTGTTTGTCAGGACTCTGCCCTTAAGGTCCTGTCGACAAGGGCTTGGGCCTACAAGAGAAGGAAGGGGTAGATGGTGCTGGGTCCAAATACAGAAAGTTCATGCTCTAACGCTCTCCTGCTGCTCTCCGTAGCTCCTAGTGCTCCCATCAATTGGCGTCGGGGGAAGCTCCTGGGTCAAGGTGCCTTCGGCAGGGTCTACTTGTGCTATGATGTGGACACAGGACGTGAACTTGCTTCTAAGCAGGTCCAGTTTGACCCAGATAGTCCTGAGACAAGCAAGGTATGGCCTTCCCCATGCACCAACCTCCAGCCAAAACACCTATTGAGTACTTGCTAAAGTGATACAAGTTACTTCCCCATAACTTCTTCTCAAGCTCCCTTGCTGTTCATCTTAGCTCTAGCCAAGGGGTGAAGGGTCAGTGTCCCAAAGCAGCTGGAGCCCATGGGAAGACTGCCTCCATGCTAAAGTCCCTAGGAACCCAAACTGAGATGTGATGACCACTTCCCAAAAGGACACTCTTTGTACCCATTCCCCAAACAGTGCCTTGGCCCAGGAGGAAGCTGTGGAACTCACTCATTTGTTCTTTTGGAAGTAGGAGTCATACAGTCTGTACCTTAGTTTGAATAGGCAAGTAAAGTAGTTACTTTAACTAGGCTTCTATAGCCCCTCCTCCTCTGTGTAAGGAGTACTACATCCCAAGGGTTACTGAGCATTGTGACCAAGGGCTAGACAGTTGAGTTTGCTGTTCCCTAGCTGAAGTTCCCAAAGCAGATCCCTGTGAAAGAACAAGATCAGCTGACCCTAGGTGGGCAGAACTGGACCCTGAGTACCTAGGTAGGTGACCACTGGTCCCTCTTTAGGAGGTGAGTGCTCTGGAGTGTGAGATCCAGTTGCTGAAGAACTTGCAGCATGAGCGCATTGTGCAGTACTACGGCTGCCTGCGGGACCGTGCTGAGAAGATCCTCACCATCTTTATGGAGTATATGCCAGGGGTATGTGCCCTTGGATGCATGTGAAATTCACATAAGAGGCTTGACCTAGGGCTAGTGGCTGTGGGTGTGAGCCACTCTTGACCTGAGTCTGATCCCATGAGCTGGGAAACCATGTATAGTGATAGCAGGATTTGATGTCAGGAGGGCCCTTCCTGTGGCTACAGAGAGGGTGTGAGATGAAAAGTGGCCCAGGTTCCATCTAACTTGAGAGTCCTGAAGGGCTGGTCCATGTCAGCCTTTCCCTAGAGCAGTGGATCCCTTCAGCCTGGACTTTGTACCACTTGCTTTCGATAAGGACTGTTTGATGCTTTTCCCTAGCTATCTGACAGCTCCTGACAGAAGTGGCTCATACATGCAAATGAGACCCAAATGAATCCCTGCTTTACTACAGTCCTGGGGACTGGAAATAACTTTGTCTCCTCTCATAAGCCAGCCCTCAAGGGGACTCTCTTGACTCCTTGTGCTCTATTAGGGCTCTGTAAAAGACCAGTTGAAGGCCTACGGAGCTCTGACAGAGAGTGTAACCCGCAAGTATACCCGGCAGATTCTGGAGGGCATGTCATACCTGCACAGCAACATGATTGTGCATCGGGACATCAAGGGTGAGTGGAAAGAAAGCTGTGGCAGAGACATCAAGACCTAGGTTCAGCCAGACATAGTGGTGTAAACCTTTAACCCCAGGCAGATCCCTGTGCACTATGAGGCCAGATGGTCAGCAGAGTAAGTTCTAGGTCTGACAAACCTACATAGTGAGACCTAGGTTCAAGGCTACCATTCAGTTACCAGTAGACCAATCACCACTAACCACTCTGAGCTTTCTGGAAAAAAAAAAAAAAAAAAAAAACAGGATCCCAATTACTTCCTTAATTGGAGAAGAGTATACAAATTGATTAAACAGTATGGGGGAAATAATCCAAAATGCAAATCTAGACTATGGAGCAGATCCTTATACTGTGAGGCTTCCTGCAGCTCATGTCTAAGTCAGTGGTGGGTCTGGCCTTCCCACAGTTTTCAGGCACCTAGACAGGGAGATAACAGGAAAATAGAAGAGGGTGCAAACTGGTAGCTTCTGCCCTTTTGTGCCTTTAGGAGCCAATATCCTCCGAGACTCAGCTGGGAATGTGAAGCTTGGGGATTTTGGGGCCAGCAAACGCCTACAGACCATCTGCATGTCAGGGACAGGCATGCGCTCTGTCACTGGCACACCCTACTGGATGAGTCCTGAAGTCATCAGTGGCGAGGGCTACGGAAGAAAGGCAGACGTGTGGTGAGTACTGGTTATGCTATCTAGCTCCCTGACTGACTGAGCTGAAGGATCTCTAAATCAGACATGATCTTAGAGGCTTGACAGTCTGAGAGAGAGATGCTGAGGACCTACTCTTGCTGGCTGGTGTACCCAGGGATTGATTCTGTAGCGGGGTGAGGGGATAGATGCAGGGCACATTGACAAATGGAGTGAATTTTTATGCCAAACAACTAAGGGTTATTGCTAAGGACTTAAGCCACAGGAGTCAAAATCCCTCATGTTTGATGGATCTCTTTAAGAAGCGGGTTTGGGGTTGGGCCTAGTGGTTAACTCCTTTAATCCCAGCACTGGGGAGGCAGAGGCAGTCAGATCTCTGTGAGTTCAAGACCAGCCTGGTCTACATAGTGAGTTCCAAGCTGACCAGGAACATAACGAAGACTGTGTGAGAAAGGAAGAAGGGAGCGTAGGAAGGAAGGAAGAAGAAAAGAAAAGGTAGGTTCTAGAGCTAGGGAGGGTGGCTTGATGAGTAAGAATACTTGCTGTACAAGTATGAGGACCTAAGTTAAAATCCCTCACTCACACATAAAAACCAGGCACCCCTGTAACTCCAGCACTGGGAGGCAGACAGGTGGATCCAGAGAGGTCTCCGACCAGTCTAACCAAAAAAGTAACCTTCCATTTTAGTGAGAGACATTTGTCCTGCCTGCTTCCTGCTTCTGCATGTGCAAATACAGACATGATCAAATGCATATCACACACACACACACACACACACACACACACACAGCACAGGGTCTATTCTGAAGGCCTGGATTTGTCTCTTAAATGAGTAAACTCAGTCCCTTCTTGTGCCCAAATGGCTTGCATTTGACTTACTTAACTTTATATCTGACTTCAGAAAGAACCCAAGAGTTACAAAAACAACTCTCCTTGGAAAGTTATCCTGGGTCATCCAGCACAGGTGTCTAAACCCTAACTGCCAACCCTATAAATTGTCCTACATGGCAGCGGGGCTTCTGCAGCTGTGAGGCACTATCCTGCAGTATCTGGGTCCCTGTAAAAGAAAGGCGGGTCAGAGTGGGTAGTGGGAGATGTGGCAGAAGGTGCACAGGTTAGAGCGACTTAGTCAAGGAGTGGGAAACCGGAAGCCAAGAAACAAATGGCTAGGGGAAGCTATTGCTTAATATAGAATGTGCTGAATAGACACAAGGCTTTGGGTTCGAACTCTCACAAAATAGATAGGAGATGACACTCCCGAAACTCAAAAATCAAGGAAATAGGAACTATTTTCACCAACAGAAAAGTAATAGAGTTATCTTAGAGGCTCACAGTCTCAGTAAGTGCCCGAGTGCCATCTTTGCATGGCGGCACATATGTGTAACCCTGTCAGCCTTTAGCGTGGCCCATTTGCCCTTCAGTTTCGATCTGAGAAAGATGCCTCCTTCCATCACAGTGTAGAGTGGCTGAGAGCCTGAAGCTGGCTGACCAATGACATAAGGGTCTCTCTTCCAGGAGCCTGGGCTGCACTGTGGTGGAAATGCTGACAGAGAAACCACCTTGGGCAGAGTATGAAGCTATGGCTGCCATTTTCAAGATTGCCACCCAGCCTACCAATCCTCAGCTGCCCTCTCACATCTCAGAACACGGCAGGGACTTCCTGAGGCGTATATTTGTGGAAGCTCGTCAGAGACCCTCAGCTGAGGAGCTGCTCACACACCACTTTGCACAGCTAGTGTACTGAGCTCTCAAGGCTATGCAGCTGCCAGCTGCCACCTGCTGAGCAGGCAAGGGACTGCTGTCAGGCTCAGTGAAGTTGCTGCTTCTTCCAGGCGAGGCTATGACCGGTGGAGCATCGGTCCAGCCATTGTTTGTCTGTGCCCCATCTGCCGCTGGGACTCAAAGCCAGGATGGGATAGCTCTGGCATCAAGACTGGGAGCTCCAGCCTGTAAGACCCAAGAGCTTTAGCATCTTAAAGCTCAGTATGGTGGGAAGGGCTGGGAACAGTATGCAAGACTGCCATGGGTCCTGCCTGCCCTCAGATGCGTCCTAACACTGCAGACAGCACTGAAGTCAAGAGGGACTGGGGCACAGGACGTCCTCAAGGGTATGAACAGTGTTACTTCATTCAGAGTGTTACTTTGTTTCTCTCCCAATGTTTGGAGACCACCAGCGTATCTCTGGGCTGCATGAGCCCACCAAGCCTGAGGTAAAGCCCAGCATCCCCCAGCCAACAGAAGGTAGAGGTTTGGGCTGCCACACTAAGAGCTTCCAGGTATGAGGTGTCAGTCCTGTCTTACCAAAGATGAATGAAGCAAATGTTATGCTGCCTTATTCTGGGAAGGAGGAGCTATCCCGATAAGCAGGGCCTGAGAAATGGAGCTGCCTCCAGAAACTGGGGAGACCCAGTCTTGTCAATGCAATTGTCTCTGTTTTACAAGTTGGAGTCACTCTTATGCTGTTCCCAGTTTTAAAACTGGAGACTTTGCCCTCTGAGCTCTGGAGACCCATGTGGGCTTAGGCCTTGGACTGGATGGGAGAGCTGATGGCCTCCACCCCTGGCCTGCCCTCTGTTCCCTCGCTGGAGCAGAGAAAGTAGACAACACGAGTCAGGGCACCTGGCTCTGGGCAGGCAGCTTAGCAAAGTGTAGGGGGCCGTCTCAGGCTGTCTGCATCGCAAACCTGTCAGGCCCGAGCCCACTCCATGGGACACAAAGTCCTTGTGCTGCCACAACCATGTCCAAAGCCACCAGCTGTGCTCCTCAGCCTGCCCTGTCCACTTGTCATCAGCCTCATTCCCTTGTTCCTCCCACAGGGAGGATGCCAGTAGGGGTTAGGGAAAGAGTTATCTCCAAGCAGCTTAGAGTTGGCCATATTTACCTCAGCCTGGGTGCTGGTCCTTTCTTCCAGCCCCTTTCTTCCCCTCCAAATGTGCCTATTTCTAGAGCTCCTCCCTCCCAACTCCCAAATTTTTGGGAGTTATCATTAAAAGAAAGAAAAAAAAAAAAAAAGCCAATGCCCAGGGATGGGCATCTCCAGGGAGCTGGGGATTAGTGCCAGGCAGTTCTTTGCCAGCCATGCCCACTTCCCCATGGGCACAGAACAAGCCAAAGCCTTCGTTGTATGTTGACGATGCACTTTTATGAATGTAGTTTCTATCGCTGTTTTTAGCCTTTTCACATCATGTAATGTGAGGCCTTGTACTTGTTAATTTATATCTCAGATCCATATTTGATGGTTTTTATATATACATCAGTTCTAGACTGTTACCGGTGATGGACTCCTGAAGAGAACAGAATGGAAAGCAGCGGGTTTTGCAGATATGTGTGTTGCACGGTGCCAATTGGGCCTGGGCCCCTCTGTCTTATTTCCTTCCCTTGGGGGTCTGGCAGGCCACTCTCTAACTGCTCTGAAACCAATGAGCAAAGTCCTGCTTCCACCTCAGCCTTTGCCCAAAGTAGGGACTGGCCCCTCTTCTAGACCAAGGCTGCCAAAAGGCAGCTGGGCCTCTCCATGACCCCATCCTGATGGCTATATAGCACCCCTTAGCTTAGCCCTATCCACACCCCAAACCCAGAGGAGAGAGAGATTGGTGGACTGACAAGATGTTAGATGAAGCATCTCTGCTTGTCACAGGTTCAGGCTCTCATGGAGCTCCCCCATGTCCCCATGCGGGGGAGTGTATTACCTCATAGACAGTGCTTCTAAAATGAACTTAAAAGTAAGCCAACAAATTCTGCACTCCAAAGGGGGGAAAAAAAAAAAAGACACCTTTTTTTGTGCCAAAAACTGTGGACATGCTGGTTCAGCATCCTCAGGACCAAGCTATTAATTTATTTTTTTTCTTATCAACAAATCCAAATGACAAGTTGTGGGCCTCCAGGGTGGCCTGGGCCCAAAGGTTATGAAGGACGGTTTCCTAGCAGCCCTTGGCCTGCTGTGCAGAGATGCTACTCCACCTTCATTTGTTCTTCATTCCATGGGGTTTATCTGCCTTCACCAACCCCGCATGGAAGGGCCAGGCCTGGGTCAGGTGCACACTACCACCCTCCTGCCCCTCCCACTCGCCCAGCTCTGTGTCTGAATTGTGGAATGTGCAGAAGAACCTGCAGCCATAGTTACTGACTATATCTTGACTGAGGGCTTGCAGTGCAAAGCCAGGCCAGTGCATTACTTACAATAAAAGGGATCATTTATATCAAAAGGGTCCTGTGACCATGCTTTCTGGTGAAGGTGGTGGTGGGAATTTTTACAGGGATGGGTTGGGTACAATGCCTAACACCAAGTTTAGGCCTCTTAAATAGAACTTGAAATGGCTGCCAAAAGCAGCCTGTGATAACTTGGCCAAGGTGGTCCCTCTCCTTCCCTCTTATCCCAGCGTGTCACTGGGATAGCACTGGTCATCCATCTGAGCTGAATCTATCAATAGCTGAATTCCTAGGCCCATTCATGACATTTTGTAGTCTTCCTGGCCAAGGGGCTTCCCTTGGTCCCTTACAGAACATCAGTCAGAGGCAAAGTCTCACTATGTAGCTCTGCTGTCCTGGAACTCACTATATAGAACAGGCTGGTCTTGAATCCACAGACACCCACCTGCCTCTGCCTCCTGAGTGGTATTAAAAGCATGTGCTACCACACCCAGCCCAGCCACTGTTTCTTTCTTTTTTTTTTTTTTTTTTTTTGAGACAGGGTTTCTCTGTATAGTCCTGGCTGTCCTGGAACTCACTTTGTAGACCAGGCTGGCCTCGAACTCAGAAATCCGCCTGCCTCTGCCTCCCGAGTGCTGGGATTAAAGGCGTGCGCCACCACGCCCAGCTTCCAGCCACTGTTTCTTTACTACAAGAGACCATCCTTGTCCCAAAAATCCAAGGCTTTGTTGTGCCTGTTTCCCAGATGCCCACCTGAAGGAACAGTCTACAGTGATTCACCCATCAGCAAGACCAGAGGCTGGGCTGCCTAGCAGTCTTTGACCTCTTGCTTACCAATTCATCTGTCCCATAGGCATTTTGCAGAAGCCAGAACAATAGGGCTCGGGGCGAGACAACTCAGACTTCCACTGAGGGAGCGTCTTCACACTTGCTTTGTGCCTCTGCTGTGAGCTGTCATCCCTCAGTATGCATGAACTCTGAGAGGTGCAAAGTTTGCCCCTGGAGGTCCTGGCACAGTAGCTGTGACATCCCACTTCATACAAGAGGCTCTAGGAAGATGACAGTCATGAGGAAAAAGGTGGAAGACATTGGACCGCAGCACTTGATAGTCTATGGATTACTCTGCAGATTTCTAGGGCAAAGGGTTAGGAGGAAACTGGACAGCTGAAATCAGCTAACAGAAAGACAGACACTGAGGTCTTGGCCAAATCAGAAAGGTTCTGTTCTGCACTCCACCGTACTCAAGTAGTGAATTAACCTCTGAAGAACCGAAGCCAGGCGTGGATGACACAGGTCTTTAATCCCAGCACTTTGGAAGCAGAGGCAGGCAGATCTCTGTGTTCTAAGCCAATCAGCTACAGGGAGACCCTGTCTCAAAAACCCAAAACAGTTGTGTGGTTGCAAGTCAGTGTGCTTGACCTCTCTGGGACAAGGGTACACAGTGGGATTTTAGGTTTGACAGCTTAACACCCCAAGGTGGCACAGACCACCAGCCCCCAGCCCCTTTTAGGCCAGGGGTATTATGGGCTGTCCTCCGTTCCCCTCTCGATGTGATGAGTATTGCTGCGTACCTGCCACAAAGCCCCCCAATCAGGCCACATAACAGAGAGTCAGGATCTGTTTAAATGTTTTTAGAACAGGGTTGATCACAACAGTCAGCACGGCACAACAGAGGGGGGGAGCATAGCTACTGCCGACCCTGTCAGCTGGGGCTCTAGCAAGAGCTTTAGCTTTGTGGTGCAAGGGACCCCCAGACCCTGAAGGCTGCAGGCTGTCTTGCCTCTTCCCCAGCCCCCCCACCCCCACCAGTGAGGTGGCATCTATGAGGCCCAGCAGATGGCACTCTCCCTCTTCCAGTCTCTGTGGCTCATTACCAGGCTAAGGGGCAGAGGTAGATGGGGAGACAAGGGGGTACACAAGGCCCAGGTGGCAGTGAGGGAGCTTGGGACCCTGAGGAGGGCATGCTGACTCCTTGCTGGAGAAAAGGCACCTAAATAGGGAAGCTGGGCTTGTGGGCCTCTCAGGGAGCCGTGGGGTGAGATGAGGTGAGCTAAAGGAAACAGTGTGGTGACAATTCCAATTCTGGTTCCCAACGCCAACCTCCTATGGGAAGAGTAAGGAATCCTGGAGCAGAGCCTTATGCCTGAAACCTGTGTGAGGGAGCCTCATCCTTTCCCACCCCGCTCCCCCAAGCCCAGGTTAACCTCCTTTCCACTGCCCAGCGGGAGGCCATGTGCTGGGAGGGGATGGCTGTTAAAGGGGTCTCAGGCTGTCTTGGTGCCTGAGTCCACCTCCTTGTGGGCCCAGAGCTCCTTGTGCTGTTTACGACCAAACCCTTCATCGTAGTTGCCTTTGCTCTTAAAGAGCTGCTGAAAGTGAGGTCTGCAGTAAAATTCACCGTGCATTGCAGCGTAACTGCCCAGGCTGTGGAAGCAGAGAACATCTGGGTCAGTCTGGGTCAGGGTGGGAGGCAGGGTAGGGTGGGCAAGTAGGTGGGCAGGCCGGAACAGGACAGGGGCGCACCTGAGTTTGGTGTGGCAGTGTTTGCAACAGAAACAAGAGTTGTGGAAAATGAGCTTGTCTGCCACCAGCCGCTCCATAGGGTACACCGTCTTCTGGCAGGCAGCACAGATCTCCTTCACCTGAGCCCGCAAGCTAAAGGACTGGAGTGGGAGCAGAGTACACTGAGCAAGAAGCCGGGTCAGCACCGACCCTTTCCTCCACCCACACCCACCCTCAGGGCCCTACCTTAGACCGCTGGACGGTGCTGCTGCCACTGCTGCCTTTGGCTTCCTGGGGAAGAGGAGCAATCAGAGAGGTCAGATCTCAGTGGCCCAGCCCACATCCCACGGGCACTCGAGGTGACAGAAGGTGCCAAGCAAACAAGTTGCTCCCGTCCCCTTTACCCCTCCCCACCTGACTGGACACCTACATGAGAGGGGGTGGCCTGGGCGGCTCCGGCAGCTTGGAACATGGCTCTTCAGAGGTGCTTGGTGGCCCTGGAGGAGATACCGAGCCAAGAGGGTTCTGCAAGGGGAAGTCAGTCCGTGGGGCCCCATGAGCCCTCCCCCACCCTGCAGTCTGGGGTGTTTTTAGGCAGGGGGTTGGGGGGCTGCGGTTGGGACTTTCCCTAAGTCATTTCCTGTTGCTCTGGGTCTTGCCACTTCCGCCCCTCACCCACCCCCAACAGCCTGCCCGCCCCTCATTCAGCCCCCAAGGGTTAGGGGGTCCCTGAGTGGAAACATATGTGGAGACAGAACAAAGTTAGCGAGAGTGGCCGGGGACAGGGGCTCCACGGTCTCTGCCTGTGCTTCCCACAGACAGAGACCCCGCCTGGGGTGAAGGGAGGTCGGCAGAGGTCTGGGCAGGGTACCGCCAGACCCGCGCTCCCCCTCACCGGGCTTAGACGTCCAGCCCCTGGACAGTGCTGGGCCCGACCTCCTGCCTGGCCAGGCTGCGCTGCCTCCCGCGCCCGCTCTTCGGGACCCCAGACCCCGAAACCCCACCCCACCACGGGCCGGCCCTGCGGGACCGACGCTAGCCTCGGGATCCCCGCGAGCGCAACGCGCGAACCGCCAGGCGGCGTCGGCCCCGCAACGCTCCGCGCCCCTCCCCCCGGCCGCCTTGGGTCTCACCGGGCCGGGCCTGCGCCGCGGGGCGGGGGTCGGTCGCTGGGGGACCGCCTCGGGTGCAAGTGGCGCGGGCGCGAGCTGCCGCCGCTGCCAGTGGTCCCCGAGCGGCAGCCGCCGCCTCACCGCGGCGCCGCCCCCGCCGGCCCCCGCCCCGCGCCCGCCCATTGGCTCCGCGCGCCCGGGGCCGCCTCCGGGAGAAGCCGCCGCCGACCCCCCTCTGTGCTTTGTCTTTCCCTTGCTCGCCGTCCCCCCCGCCTTTGTCTGCCCCCACATCGCTTTCCCAGCCCGCGCTCTCCCGCCTCCCAGAGCCAACCTCCTCTGCCGCTCGTGGAGAAGGGACGACGGCGGGGACCGAATCGCAGATCTCGGGAGGAGACGAGTTCAACCTGCGGTCGCCACGCAAGGCTCTTCCGGCGCGGACCTTCAGAAATGGCCTGGGCCTTTACTGCCTCGGTTTACCCGTTAGCCATTGTGAACGCAGAGTCCCATTAGCTCCGCCCCCTTCTTGCACTCTTAAGACCCAGTAGTTTGAGGTACCCCACTGTGGGGACTCCGGAGGCAGGTCCACCGGCAGCCGCGGAGTCCTACAGAGGAAGATGGAGGCAGCTCGTAGTCCCTCCGTATGCCCCGATGTTAGGCCAAGGGAGCCGGCGGTGGGCCCATGTCACTACATGAAGGGGTGTGACAGATCCGCTATCCGAGCAGTTGTGTGAGCCGTGTGGTTTCCGAAATCACCAGCCCCCCTTAAGCTCGACATCCTAAATGGTTTCTGTGACCAGATTTGGGGGGATTAGTAACCTCGGGCCTTGCCATGGCCCGTGTTAAGCCCTTATCTGAAAGGACCCGCTTCCTTGCATCAAGCACACCTTGTTCCACCGAAGGGAGCAGAGAGCCATTTAGACTGGAGTTGTTGAGAGAACAAAGTGCAACAAGAGCTGTGCTCCTGCCGCTCCATCCCAGCCCACGGCACCACAGGCTTGAGGGCAGCACTGGAAGGACTCTAGGCAGCAGCATCCAGGGCACCGACCTCTGCTGGGGGCTTTGCCTGAAGCCCAGCTGGAGACCGTTTTCACGAAGCACACAGCTCTCCGCGACATATTTCCACACCCCTGGAACAGGAATAGATCTGGTGGCTCTAGCGCAGGCCCACGCGTGTGTCAGGGAACAAAACAATTTACCGCCTCCTGCCTGGCAGGGGAACAGGAGGCAGCAGGCAGTATCACCCATCCCCACCCGCCCCCCACTGTGGTGCTAATGCACCCACACTGAGCTTCGCTTTTCTCCCTCAGCCTCAGGTTGATGTTTGCCTGCACTGAGGCTCAGCCCTGGACTTCGTAATGGGTGTTCCTCCACAACTAGGGGTGACTCTTCCTAGGGAAAATTGTTCACACCTATCATCAGATTCTCCAATGGAGCTGTTTGGTACAAGAAGGGTGAAGTCCTTAGGGACACCAGGGACACCTCCCGAGTGCTGGGATTAAAGGCGTGCGCCACCACGCCCGGGTAGATTTATTATTATACATAAGTACACTGTAGCTGACTTCAGATGCACCAGAACAGGTGTCAGATCTCATTATGGATGGTTGTGAGCCACCATGTGGTTGCTGGGATTTGAACTCTGGACCTTCGGAAGAGCAGTCAGTGCTCTTATCTACTGAGCCATCTTGCCAGCCCGAGTATTAAATTTTGCCTTGGCAAAATTATCAGAAAGGGTACCAGTGCTGGCAACTATCCTAGCCTACCTCTGGGCAGCAAAGGGTGGAAGATTTTGTCTTGTAACCTGATGTTTGTCTCCTTATGGTTGGTACTAATACCCAGCCAGTGTAACCCAAGAACCTGTCGTCCTGGCAGGCAGCCAGGGACTAGGAGCAAGGGGACCTGTTCTGACCTTGTTCCTGTGCATGCCCACGTGTATAACCCCAGCTCGGCATTTTCCATCTTGCCAGTCTCTGAGGATTCTCGGACCATCAAATGCTCCCCTAAGGAAACCTGACCCCTTCTTAGGGGGTTGTACAGTCGAGGCTGAGAGTCCAGCTTGGTTGGCAGAGTACTCACACGGCAGACGTAAAACGCCATGATTTTGTTGTTGTTGGTTTTGGTTTTGGTTTTTCAAGACAGGGTTTCTCTGTGTAGCCCTGGCTGTCCTGGAACTCACTCTGTAGACCAGGTTGCCCTCGAACTCAGAAATCTGCCTGCCTCTGCCTCCCGAGTACTGGGATTAAAGGCGTGCACCACCATGCCCAGCAAGCACCATGTTTTGATCACCACCAGCTCCTCAGCACTTTATATACTGGGTATGGCACAGGGTACTTTATAAACCTAGCACTTGGGGGTCGAGGCAAGAGGATGGGCATTGAACATCACCCTTTGCTACATAGCTGGGTTGAGGCCAGCCTGGGCTAGAGACCTTGTCTAACAACTATAGAACATTTAAAGAAACTTTTTAAAAATTTTCCCTTGGGAGGCAGAGGCAGGCGGATTTCTGAGTTCGAGGCCAGCCTGGTCTACAGAGTGAGTTCCAAGACAGCCAGGGCTATACAGAGAAACCCTGTCTCGAAAAACCAAAAACCAAAAA
>NC_034603.1:73474709-73482195 GCF_900095145.1 Mus pahari
AAAGACGCGCACCACCACGCCCAGCTGGTAGATAGATGCCCTTCTTAACACAGTACCAGAAGCAGAGTTCAAAAGCCAGCCTGACCTACAGAGTGAGCTATAGGCCAACCAGAGTTATAAATTAAGACTCTGGTGTTGTTTTTGGTTTTTTGAGACAGGGTTTCTTTTTTTTTTTTTTTTGGTTTTCGAGTCAGGGTTTCTCTGTATAGCCCTGGCTGGCCTCGAACTCAGAAATCCACCTGCCTCTGCCTCCCAAGTGCTGGGATTAAAGGCATGCGCCACCACGCCTGGCTCTAAGACCAATTTTCTAAGAAACTGGTATGTATGCTTACTGGTATGTATGCTGGCGGCACACTCACTCACCCACTCTGGAAGAAGCAGTGACCCGCAGCCGATCCAGCCTGGCAATCCCAGGAGCCAGCACACAGGCTCCGAACACAAGGAAACACTGATGCCATTCCCCTACATTCTCTGAAAATTTTAATTTGTTCTGACAATGAAACTAATACAACTTAAGGACTCTTAAGCCCTCAGATGAGGCAAGACATGTATGGCCCTTGGAGGAGGCACCAAGGCAGCAGCTGGAAGGAGGCATTAAGATGGATTCTTGGGAAAGGAGTAATAATAAATGAGCTAAGATGGTTTCAGGTGTCAGGGCCCACGAGAGGTGGAGATGAGGATGGCCATTCCCAGCCTTAAGTGACCTGGTACTCAGTAACTGGGGAGATGCCTGAGGGCTGGGCAGGATCAGACTGCTTAGGGACTTGTCCCCTTTCAGCCCTTCAGGACCTGGGAGCAGAGGGAAGAGGGACTAGGCTAGCTAAGAGCAAGTGTTGGGAAGAGAATGTGAAGGTCCCTGGGTCAAGAGTTACTCTGGGCTTGGTGTGAGCCTCGGGGGCCCATGCAGCACTTCTTCCTTCTAAGGAGGTCCCCTGAGCTCATACAACAGGATGTCAGCTTTCCGGCCTCTCCAAGTCCCTGGTGACTGGGATTCCCTGGGTCTCAAAAGCCACAAAAACAGTGAAGTCCCTTCTAGAATGTCCTTTCAAGTAGCCAACAGCCAGCTCTGCAGGCAGAATATCCTTTGAACCCAGTCTGCGGCCAGAGGCAGGTGCTGGTCCTCAAGAAGGCCCTGGGCTCACACCCCACGCCAGCTGGAGGGCAGGCTGCAGAGACTCAGAACTCCCAGTCATCCACCTCCAGGTCTTCCAGGTTTGTCACCAGGCCGAAGATTCCACTGTGATCCTGAGACTGGCTGCCCTCGAAGTTGGTGATGGGAGTGACAGGGCGGAGCAACTCAGGCAAAGCCTCGGAAGCACGCCGCTTGATCTGATGGAGAGAGACAAGGTAGATGTGGACCCTACAACTCAGGTCCCAGGAGCCAAAGCTCCTGCCCTGTGGTGTCCTGGAGCCAAAAAGGAAAGGAAGGAGAGAGTGTGCCCCTCAGAGCTTCAGAAGCATGGTTATCCCCTAGTTCAAACAAACTGAGGAATACCTAACCACTTAGGGGGTTCAGTGGCTCAAGTCACAGGGAGCAGCAGCAGGGAGCCAGGGAGCTACCTTACCTGCTTAAAGAAGGAGTGGTTCAGCAGGGTGCTGGCGTTTGGCCTGGAAAAAGAGGGGACGAGACCCATATGACCCCTGGGCTCAGCTGTCCAAACGCAGACCCTCACCCTCTTTTCCAGGCCTTCTACTATTTCACTGGGCCCTCTCGGTAACTAACAGCCCAGGCCACCCTTGCTAGTTTCTTAACAGGAAGCCAATTCTTCTTGCTGGGTTTCCAGAGATCCACATACGAGTCACAGACTCTGGAATACTGGCTGCAGCCCCAAGGCTCCCTCTGCTCCCTGAAGCCCACCCGATGGCCAGCAGGGTACCTTGCGTCAGGGTTGCGCTGAAGGCACTGTTCCACGAAGTTGTGGAAGTGAGGTGAGAAGGTTCGGTGGTAGGGGTGGGAAGGTGAGTCGCCATTGGAAGGCCGGAGGCTACCAGCGGCCAGGTTGTCATTCAGGCCGGGGTTGGCAATGGAGTGGGATGGACTCATGGTCAGCTCCTCGGCAGGGATGGTGCTGGTATCCAGCAGGCAGGGCACTGTGCCATTAAGTTTCTCTAGCAGCATCTAGGGGAGAGAGATTGGCCTGGATGAGAGGCCGGGGGGGGGGGGGCAGGAGTCTGCTCACAAATCTCCTCCTCCCTTGAACAAATGGGATCTCTGCAGAGGAGACAGATGCTGGATGTGCTGGCTAGGGTTATGTATCTGACACAAAGCGGAGTCGTCTGAGAAAACGCCTCCCCATGAACGGGCTATCGGCAGGCCGTTAGAGCATTTTCTAAGTTAGTGACTGATGGAGAAGGGCCCAGCCCACTGTGGATGGTACACCCTTGGGCTGGTGGTCCTGGGTTCTACAGTAAAACAGGCTGAGGAAGTCCCAAGGAGCAAGGCAGCCATTAAGCAGCACCCCTCGTGGCTTCTGCTTGAGTCCCTGCCCTGCCTTCTCTTAGTGCTCTTGTTTCCTACAAGTATACGCCAAGTGCATTTTTCTTCTCCAACTTACTTGTGGTCATGGTGTTTCACCACAGTAGTAAAAGCCCTAAGACATCATGTAAATCTGGCTTTTGCAGAGGAACACTAGCCACTGGCTAGCAGTGAAGGCAGATGGGAGAGAATGGGCTGGTCTGAAGGGCCCAGCGTCCTCCCTCCCTTCGCAAGGCACTGCACTGTGGTAACTAGAGCCCTCTCTCCAGAGCAGAAGCAGACTGGCACCAGTCTCTGTGCTCCCAGATCTGCTCTGCCAGGGCAGGTGGGTCCAGTGGAGCCCACAGTGGAGCATCTGCCACACAGCACCCTGGGTTGATGGACATGCTGCACCAGAAGCCTAAAGCCTTCAAATTTGTCATATGCAAAACAAGCCACACCTTGAAGATAGCCGTCTCCATAGGTGAGCTCATGAACCTGCTGAGCAATCCGAACAGAACTTGGAGAGGTCTCTAGGGCTGTGCTAATGTGGAAGCTTATAACTACATGTGACTATAGTTACATTAGCCTTAAAATTCAATCCCTCTGACTCAGTGGCCACAGTTTAAGTAATCAACATAACAGGTGAGCAGTGCAGGGCAGACAAGGTTCTACTGAACAACGTCGCTTCTGGGTATGAACCTAATGTTCACACGAGCTAGGTTCACACTAACCAGGCTCAATCTAACAAGGTCCATACAAATTAGGCTCAAGCTAACTAGGCTCATACTAACTAGATCCATACTAACTAACCACCCAACTCCTTTCTGAGCACGTCCTGTTTCTCATTTTTCCTACACATTTCTTATTCTAGGCTCAACGACCTAATTATTCTATCAGCTAAGTTAAGCTAAGAACTAGAATTGATAGATTTGAACCTCCTTTCAGATAGATGGATGGACAGATAATCTGATATTACCCCTACACTTATATCTTCAGCACTTCTCTATTCACTGGGACATGAACCAAACGCCCTAGGGAACATACATGGGATGCCCTGCTTCCTTCTCCAGCCCTGTCACCTGTCATCCAGCAGCCCCCGGGAATGCCTGGACCCAAGCCATTTTACAATTCAGATCTAGTTCTTTGTTAGTTCTGAGTCTTGGACTCTGTCTCTATCTCTCTCTATGTCTCTCTGTCTCTGTCTCTCTGTCTCTGTGTGTGTGTGTGTGTGTGTGTGTGTGTGTGTGCGCGCGCGCACTTGTGCATACTCGTGTACTGCTGAAAACAGAACTCCTGACTCAGCACATCTCAGGCAAGTATTCTACCACTTCCAGTCCAAGAATAAGCTTCTGCTCCCACTCTTCATGTGGTCAACTGCTATTACCTTTTAAGGCTAGACCAGGGGCTAGAGAGAACTCAACGGTTAAGGAAGCTTGCTGCTCTTTCAGAAGACCCGAGTTTGGTTCCTAGCAACCAGGTCAAGTGGCTTACAACTTTCTATGACTATAGTTCCAGGAGCTCTGATGCCCTCTTCTGATCCCCTTAGACAATTACATACATGGAGTACATATGCATGCACTTGTATACACACATGCAAGAATGCACGCACACATCAGTTTTTTTTCTTTAAAAAGTCTTAGACCCAAGTATTATCCTGCCCTAGAAGTTGCATTGGTCTCTGCTCCAGGTAGTAGTACTCGGCCATTCTCTAGCTCCAATCTGTGATCCAAGGTGTGAGCCTGAGAGGGGCCGTCTGTGAGCCTGAGGGAAGGCCCTGCTCAGTTTCTTGCTTCTTCTCTGGTTCTAGATTTTGCTCTAGGTACCTGAGACCCAGGAAACACCCAAACAATCCCAACTTCATTTCCTAGTATGATGGGGCCTGAATAAGTTTCTCTGGGTCTATCTGTCCAACAAGAGCAAACTACACCCTGGCCTAAATTGTGGTCACAAGGCAGGCACGTGCAGGAACATGAGTTTTACTGAGCTTACAGGATGCAGGTTCTAAAAGTGTGTGCTAGAATATGGTGGCACAAAACTCAGAGATGCTGGAGAATTTGTATCCACTCATCAAAGGAGGAAGGAAGATTAGGGCTGCTTAGCGAGGCGTGGTGGTACATGCCTATAATCACAAATTGTGGAAGCTGAGGTAGAATTGCTTGATACTAACTTGAACTACACAAAGAGCCTATTTCACAAAACAAAGCCTAACAAAGTCGGTTCGTGTGGTTTACCCGGTTTGCATAGCCATGTGGTGCTTGTTACATGGCCTCTCTCTGTACTGCTGCCCTACTTGCCCCACCCCTGGGCTGGGTTCCTGACCACATTTATCACCAGAGAAGGGAACAAAGAATTGCACAAGCACCCTGTATCAAGGGTAGAAAGCTTGAAGAGAAAAGTGACTTTCTTTCATGTCAGTGTCCAAATATGGCAGGAAGCAGCTGACACGTGTGGAAGGCTGGCAGGGGAGGAGGGAGGGAGCACTGACTGCAGGCTTACCTGAGTGGCAGGCATATCTTTGAAGGGGACATGGCCATTGGCTAGTTCACACGCTGTGATTCCCACACTGTAGATATCGGACTTGGCATCGTAACCCTGAAGATTCTAAGTCAGAAGAAAAGCCACAGATGACTCCATTTGCAGCCTTGGGTTTTCTTAAATAGGAAGGAACAAAAACAAAGACTGCCATCCCATAGTCAGGACCATACTCAGACCACGCTTGTCACCTGACTGCCGTGTGAGGAGAGCCAATGTCTGGTGCTGCTAGGAAATAAGCAGGCACACCGAGATGGATGTGCCTGTTTAGCACAGGGATCTAAAGCCCGGAGTATTTCCAGAATGTTCTCTATCCATAGGATGGGCAGTATTTCTGAGGCAAACACAATAGTGTCAGGTATAGTTGGGGACCTCACACAGGTAATGTTCCTGCTGAGTGCTACGGCACACCTGGCCAATGAGGACTCTTCCTTCTAGACTCCTCTTACCAGAAACAGGAGCAGCCCCACCCAGCACATTCCTGCATTTCCCTGGGGAATGGAGGGGCTCCCTACGTCCAAGGAAACAGACCTGCTGGAGGACTTCTGGGCTGAGCCAAGGTAGGACCTTGATACTATATTTGGGGAAATCGTGGACTGCACGCTGCCGCTGCCCGTGACTAATCATGCTAAGGTTGCTGCGTAAACCAGACAAGTAGACCTTCCCATCTGTGGAGATCAGAATGTGGCTGGCCTTGACACTCCTGTGGGGAAACAAAGACAGTATCATGGGCATGTCCCAATGTTATAGAAGTATATATAAGCTTCACGTAGTAGTAGATATGGCTAGCTCTCTCCTATGGGTATATCACATGTATGTAACTGCATCTCATACATATGTAAATGAATTTATAAACATTTTTAAACATGTCTGAAAATGAAAAAATAATATGGCCCCATTTATGTAGTTAGATTTTTATTTTTATTTTTCTATTTTTATTTTTTTGGTTTTTTTCGAGACAGGGTTTCTCTGTGTAGCCCTGGCTGTCCTGGAACTCACTCTGTAGACCAGGCTGCCCTCAAACTCAGAAATCCGCCTGCCTCTGCCTCCCAAGTGCTGGGATTAAAGGCATGAGTCACCACCGCCTGGCTCGATTTTTATTTTTATTTATCATGTGCGGCAGGGTCTTTTTCTGTAACCCTGACTATCCTGGAAGTCTTCTGTAGACCAGGCTGGTCTTCATCTTATAGACACCCACCTGCCTGTGTCTCTGGAGTGCTGAGATTAACTAGCATTTAACTATCATTATACTTTATAACTCACTATGTCCCTAGTGTCAAAGCATCCTCTAAATCTGTATCATTTTTAAAAAAAAAAAAGTTTTGTTTTTTTTTTAAAAAAGAATTACTCATTTATGTCTGTAAGTACACTGTGTAGTCACTCTCGTCAGTCACACAAGAAGAGGGCATCAGATCCCACTACAGATGGTTGTGAGCCACCATGTGGTTGCTGGGATTTGAACTCAGGACCTCTGGAAGAGCAGTCAGTGCTCTTAACTGCTGAGCCATCGCTCCACCCCACAGATTAGTACATCTCTCAACCTTCTTCAGAAGGTCTGTGCCATGGATGGTGATCAGTACAGAAACTCACAACTGGCTGAAATGCAGCTGTGTCTGTCAGTGGTCAGCCATAAACGGCACATTTGAATCACTCTCTTCCCATCAAGGCTCAAAGACCATCGCAAACGAGGGGATAGAAAGACTAAGGATCAGAGGTAGGAGGACCTGACCAAAGCAGATTTTTCTGAACCCAGCAGGACCACTGCACCCATGAACTCACACAAACTGCAGGTGCCTGCAGAAGGCTCAAAGAAAACCAAGCAGTCAGCATTGTAGCAGGGAGGAGAGGGGGGCTCAAGAGCCTCCACCCCTAACTGACAGGTGACTGCTGGGGAGGAGAATCAGTTTTAACAGTGTGGCCCCTGGTGTGTTGACCATAGCCAGTAGTAGGCCCCCAGCTAGCCTTGAACTCAGGTAATCTAGGCTGGCCCCAACTTTTTTTTTTTTTTTTTTTAAGATTTATTTATGTGAGTACACTGTCACTGCCTTCAGGCACACCAAAAGAAGGCAATGGATCTCATTACAGGTGGTTGTGAGCCACCATGTGGTTGCTGGGATTTGAACTCAGGACCTCTGGAAGAAGAGTCAGTGCTCTTAACCGCTGAACCATCTCTCCAGCCCCCTGGCTCCAACTCTGAATGCTTTGACTTCTGCCTCTCTTATAGGCATGCACCACCATGCCAGGTAAACTAATGATTTCTGTTTGTTTGGTTTTGAAAACAGGGTCTCTTTATGTAACCCTTCCATGGCCTGGAACTCACTCTGTCAACTAGGCTGGCCTTGATATCTTGACCTCAGAAATCTGCCATGCATGTTCCTGCCTAGCTCCTACTAATACTTTTTCCTTCCTTCCTTCCTTCCTTCCTTCCTTCCTTCCTTCCTTCCTTCCTTCCTTCCTTCCTCTTTCTTTCTTTCTTTCTTTCTTTCTTTCTTTCTT
>NC_034603.1:73482400-73496331 GCF_900095145.1 Mus pahari
GCCTCGAACTTAGAAATCCGCCTGCCTCTGCCTCCCAAGTGCTGGGATCAAAGGTGTGCACCACCAATGCCCCGCTGATACATTTAATCTGCACTTTTGTTCTTGGGTATTCTTGGCAAGTGCAAGATTACCTAATCATTTCATGTTAAGCAACTCCCTTCTCAGTGCTGAGCAAGACTCATCTTCGCTGCTACCTATATACATACAACTTTTGCTTCTGATTGGTATCTCTAATCCAGGGATCTAACATTTACCAATTCTCCAGGAAGAGACACTCAAGGTACTTCTAACTTAGTGCAAATGTCACAGATGTCAGCATGCAGGTCCACTGACGGGCACACAGCCAGACCTGGTGATAAGCCTGGGTCCCATTAGCCCCTAACCACCTCCAGGTATGTGTACAATGTGACATCTTATCTTCATCTGAGATCTCTGATGGTTGAGTGTCTGTGGATGACTACTGAGGTCTGCTCTGCAGTAATTTCCCATCCTGACATTCTGCTATCTTTTCCGTTTTGATGATCTTGTTGCTCATGTGTGTTCAGACAAAGCTAACATCTGTCACTCTGGTATACATTAATTTATAGTGTCATTTATGAAATAAAAATCTTTACCCCTAATATAATCAAATTTATCATTTTCTTGCTCCATGCTTCTTAAATCACTAGAATTGTATGTCTCAGGTCCAAAAGCTATCCCTCACAGCTGACTTCGACTTACGTCTGCAGTTTGGGGTTTGCAATATGGCTCAATGGGTAAAGGCACTTGCTGCCAAGCCTGACTACCTCAGTTTGATCCCTGAAACCTACAAGGTGGAAAAGAGGCTCCAGTTCCATTATCTTCTCCACTAGGAGTTAACTAATAAGCAACCTGGTTTTGCCCTGGCCATGGGCCTGCTCTGAAGCACACAGGAGTAAGGCAGGGTCAGGGGTGAGGGGCAGTGGTCCACAGCAGATGTCCCTCACACAATAAAGATCATATGACTTCAGCACTGACTAGCTAGACTGTCCCCAAGTGGCAAGCTTAGAATCCAGATCCTTAACTATGAACTCTAGGTTGGCTAGTAAGCGGTTAAGTGGCTTGGAACACACCTGTGCACATAGCCCATGAGATGGATGTAGTCTAAGGCCTTTAGCACCCCCTGCAGGATGTATGCAATCGCCAGTTCATTCATGCCATCCATGAAGTGTGTGCCAATGAGATCCTTTGCAGAGCCTGAAAAGGACGTCAGGAATAACAGGAGAAAGCAACAGCACAGAACCCAACCAACAGCTCTGCAAGCCTTTGCACTCACCGTACGCCATAAATGATGTGACGACCCACAACTCATTGTCTGCGATGAAGGTGGCTCGATACGGCACTATATTGGGATGGCTGAAGAGTTTAGAGACATGAAGCTCCCCCTGAAAGCAACAGCAAAGCTGAGGTCGCAGTCAAGAATGTGTCCAACTTGAAGATGGCAGTAGTGTAGGGGACCTAGTACCTTCCGACACTCTCCTCAGAATCCTTCCAGGGCAGGAAGGCCCACCATACTTGAGGAAAGCCACCTTATTTGCCCACTTAGGCCTCTTGGTGGCCCTGCCAGCCACCAACACCCAAGAGCCTTAAAAAACAAACCCTCACCATGCAGGGTCACTGCTGTCAACAGTGAGAGTTAACCGCCTCAGAAAAGACAAAAATAAAATGGTGGCTGACACAGGCATGATTCACTTAATTAAATCCCAAAGGCCAAGAATAAGCTTGAGGTCAGGCTGGGTAAGAGCAAGATGCTATCTAAAAATGAACAAAAAAAAAATTTTCACACTATACAGCAAAGTATAAGAGTTAACAAAATTAATGGACAAATGACAAGTATGTAATACAAGGAGACATTCCTAGCAACTTGACTGGGGGCCCCTTCCCTGAAAGCAGTTATATGAAACACTTGAAAAAAAAAAAATCAGGGGCTGGAGAGATGGCTCAGTGGTTAAAAGCACTGACTGCTCTTCCAGTCCTGAGTTCAATTCCCAGCACCCTATATGCACACACACAATTTTATGTGAGTACACTGTTGCTGTCTTCAGACACACCACAAGAGGGCATCAGATCCCATTACAGATGGTTGTGAGCCACCATGTGGTTGCTGGGAATTGAACTCAGGACCTCTGGAGGAACAGTCAAACCACTGAGCCATCTCTCCAGCCCACTAAATAATTCTTTAAAAAAAAAAAAGTTCAAAGGAACCTCAGACAAGCCAGGTAGCTGTATCTGTTATGCCAGTGCTTAGAGCAGTGGTTCTCAACCTTCCTAATGCTGCAACCCTTCAATACAGTTCCTTATGCTGTGGTGACCCCCAACCATAACATTATTTCTTTGCTACTCCATAACTGCAATTTTGATACTGCTATGAATTTTAATGTAAATATCTGATAAACGAGATATCTCATATGACCACAAAGGGGTTGAAACTCACAGGTTGAGAACCACGGGATTAGAAAGCTGGGACAGAAGCCGGGCGGTGGTGGCTCACGCCTTTAATCCCAGCACTTGGGAGGCANAGGCAGGCGGATTTCTGAGTTCGAGGCCAGCCTGGTCTACAAAGTGAGTTCCAGGACAGCTAGGGCTATACAGAAAAACCCTGTCTCGAAAAATCGAAAAAAAAAAGAAAAAGAAAAAAGAAGCTAAAAGTATAGAATACAGAAATTTCAGGTTCTGGTACTGGCCCCACTTAGTGACTATGAACAGAAGAAGTTGGGCAGCAGTCAGGGGAGCATCACTTGAGGAGAACTGGACAGGTAAGGAAGGGCGGGAACTGCACACTGAGTCCACACTGCACTGGATGCTACACAGACTGGTATCATAGGATGACACCATAGGACCAGGAGGAATCTCACCCTGACTCGGTTCCCACACCAGTTTAAAAAGAGGGAGGCTCCTTGCTTGTCCAACTGAAAGGTGCCTGCAGTGAACAGGATGCTCAGGGCCAGAAAATGGCCACTGGTGGCAGAGCAGGTGGCTCTGCTGTGACCAAGATTTCCTGGGACTGATTCTGTCTCTGCTGCTCTGTGTTTGTGGGCAGGCATGCTATGTAGCCTCTCTGAATAACGCAGAACAAACCAAAGAGTAGTATTTAAAGAGGGGCCAGCTGGATGGAGCAGGACCACAGGCCGATCAACTGTCAGATGCTAAGATTCTTCACTGATGCCTCATGACTTCTCACGTGGTCCACCTTAGTCTCCTGCAGAAACTCCTAGAGGAATGACCATGTGGCCAGGAGCATCCCCATCCCCACCCTGCTCCCTCCAAGGCCCACACCCATGCTTCATTACCTGCAAGAACGTCACCATCTCATTGGAACAAGCTTCTAGGTTGATTCTTCGTACTGTCACATACTCTCCTGTTGGTTTGTACTTGGCTAAATTCACTGTCATCAAGTCCTCAAACCCTTTGCCTGAGAGAAAAAGAGGAATGACTTACATAAAACCAGCCACAAAGATCTGTCCACTCTAAAGAAAGAGGAACTCCATTTCAGCAGAAAACTCTGGTTACAAAGTTCACTGCTGGTGCTTTCATACTTCACATTTCCTGGTTTGTCCATCACTCCATCTCAGCCAATCACTGTAGCAGACTCTAGCCTCCTGGAAACGACTTTCCTTACTTGGCACAAGAAACCACAGAAGCCCATTGTCACTATGAACCCTCCCAGATGGCTGAGGGCACTGTAGTGGGAATGTAAGCATGTCCCTGGGTGTTACCTATGACGGTGAGCAGCTCATAACACCCGCCCTCTGGCAGAAAGCTGCTCATGATCTCTGGTTTGGAGAAGGATGCTATGGACTCTGAGCTTGCCTCATTGGCCTAAAGGAAAAGAAAAAAGGGTTAATTAGGAAAACAGAGGTGGAGAGTGGGGCAGAGGCAGTCACAGATGCACGAGGAGCCTTGCCTCTACAACACACAGCAATCCTGACGGTGCCAAAGAAGCACCACTGGCTCTACCTGAAGAGGAACACAGACAGCATTTGGGTGTGCAGTCAACACTCTGGCAGAACAAGAGTTGTGAGATCTACAAGCAAGGACAACTATCCCAGCCAACTGCCAGTCTGCTTGTCCTCCCCAGTGACTGACTGCTAAAGTCTACCAAGTACTTGGCTGGGGAAGGGTATGTGGAGAAAGACATACCAAAGAATTGAGCAGGGAGAGGAATACAGGGTTCTGTGTCTTCTGCTTCATTAGGGTCCAATTTTTAAAAGCCCAATTACAAGATTCTAAAAGGTCAGACCGGCGATCTTGCTCTAGAGCAGTTCTCAACCTATAGGTCACAACCCTTCTGAGAGGTTGCATATCAGATATCTACATTATTATCCATAACAGTAGCAAAATTACAGTTATGAAGTAGCAATGACATAACTTTATGGTTAGGAGTCACAACATGAGGATCTGCATTATAGGTTCTCAGCCTTAGGAAGGTAGAGACCACTAATCTAGAACTTCACTGGTGGAACCCCACTCCTGACTCCCCGCGCTACAGACCCAGGGCCGGCATGCTCAGTCACCTGGACCCCTGCCAGCTAAGGCTGGGGAGGAAACTGGACACCAGCCATTTGGGCTGTGGACCGACAGCTCTCCTTTCACAAGCTTGCTTTCCTTTAGGGCCAATGCATTCCTATGACTTGGGGAGAGGATTTCTGTCTTCAAACCTTCCTGCAGGTGTGTCTAACTGCAATGGAGATATCTGAGGCCGGCTCCCCGTGTGGTACACACGGTTCTAAGCCTGGCTTCAAGGCAGGGGTGCCAGTGCCCACCTGTAATCCTGTACTCAAGAGGAGGAGGCAGAGGGATCAGGAGTCCCAAGCCAAGCGTCAGCGACAGGAGACTATGTCTCAAAGAGCCAAACAAAAGAAAACAAACCTGGCCTTGATTCAGAAGGAAGTGTAAACACACAGAAGTTAGCATTGCTTGTAAAAGCTGAGACTCTTCTGACAAGGTGGTACCTGAATCATCACCATGGCAGAGAAGCCCCCCAACCCACTGTGCTTGGCATCATTGAAAAACCATATACTCAGCTGGGTGTGGTGGCACACACCTTTAATCCCAGCACTCGGGAGGCAGAGGCAGGCAGATTTCTGAGTTTAAGGCCAGCGTGGTCTACAGAGCAAGTTCTAGGACAGCCAGGGCTACACAGAGAAACCCTGTCTCGAAAAAAAAAAAAAGAAAAGAAAAGAAAAAAAGAAAAACCATATACTCTGCAGAGCCTACTTACATGGATCCGATCCTCCCTCCCCACGCTACATGAAGAAATAGAACAGATACATCCTCTTTGAGACAAGGTCTTTGTAGACCAGGCTGGCCTTGAACTTACAGATCTGCCTGTCTTTGAACTTCTGAGTGCTGAACTATGTCTCCTGAGTAAAGCTGACAGCAACTACAAAGAATCACCGGGTCACAGACCACAGGATCAGCCAACTTGACATAGCTTTCCAGGACACCATTCACATCACACTCTGCGTGCCTGCAAGACTGTGCAACACTGTGTGTGTGTGTGTGCGCGCGTGTGTGTGTGCATGTGTGTGTGTGCGTGTGTATAGGTGTGTGTGTGTATGTGCGTGCGTGCATGTGTAGTGTGTGTGCGTGCGTGTGCGTGTGTAGTGTGTGCGTGTGTGTAGTGTGTGTGTGCGCGTGTGTGTAGTGTGTGTGTGTGCGTGCGTGTGTAGTGTGCGTGTGTGTGCGTGTGTGTGTGTGTGCGTGCGTGTGTGTGTGTGGTGTGCGTGTGTAGGTGTGCAGGCATATTGCTTTGGAGGACAGAGAGCATGTATGCGGGGTCAGTTCTCTTCTTCTACTTTTTTTTTTTTTTTTTTGGTTTTTCTAGACAGGGTTTCTCTGTATAGTCCTGGCTGTCCTGGAACTCACTTTGCAGACCAGGCTGGCCTGGAACTCGGAAATCGGCCTGCCTCTGCCTCCCGAGTGCTGAGATCAAAGGTGTGCGCCGCCACGCCCTGCTCTCTCCTTCTACCTTTTAGGAGGAGAACTGGGAGCTTAAGTCCGGTCACGGGGTTTGCACAGCAGTGCCTTTACCTGTTGCCAGTGCACTTGAATATTCTTGCTCTCAATTGCATCAGTGTTTGGGTCACAGAAAGCCCATGGGTTGCTATCAGATCTGGCTACCCCACTGACTTCATCTCCCTGACCAGTCTGTTTCCCCACACAAACAAGGCATGTCTTCAACCTTAGTGAACCTGTCAATCACTTCAACTAGAAAACTTTTCCCAAGCCGGGCACGGTGGTGCACGCCTTTAATCCCAGCACTCAGGAGGCAGAGGCAGGATTTCTGAGTTCAGGCCAGCCTGGTCTACAAAGTGAGTTCCAGGACAGCCAGGGCTATACAGAGAAACCCTGTCTCGAAAAACCAAAAAGAAAAAAAAAAAAAAAAAAAAGAAAGAAAGAAAACTTTTTCCTCTTAGGATTTGTTTTTATTTTGTGTCCTGGTTGGTTTTCTGTCCATCTTAACACAAAATCGAGTCATCTGGGAAGAGTGACTCCTGGGTGAGACAAATGGCTCTGTCAGGTTGACTGTAGGCAAGTGTAGGGCACTTTCTTGATGAATGACTGCTATAGGAGTACCAAGCCCAGGTACTGAGAGGCTGAGCAAGCCAGTAACCACTGCTCTCAGTCCCTGCATCACTGTAAGCGGTAAGATGAAATAAGCACCACGTTTTATCCCTAGTTGCTTTTGTTCATGGTGTTTAACATAGCAATAGAAAGCAAACTAGGACAATGTGTATGATGGGTGTTTTGTCTGCACGTATGTAAGTGCACCAAGTATGTGCAATGTCTGTAAGGGCCAGAAGAAGGAGCCATATTCCCGAGAATTGAAGTTTTGAGTCACCACATAGGTGCTGGGAATTGAACCTGGGCCCTCCATAAGCAGCAGGTGCTTTTAACCTTTGATCAATCTCTCTGGGTTCTTCAACTGGAACATTAGCACATGGCTACAACTTCTGTCCCCATTGATTTTTGTTGCTGTTGTTTTTGTTTTGTTTTGAGACAATGTCACAGAGCCCAGGCTAGCCTCAAACTCACTATGTAGCTGAGGCTGCCCCCCTTTGGTTATCACACACACACACACACACACACACACACACACACACACACACACACTTTCTCATCAGGGTCTTCTTATCGTTTAGGTCTTAGTATAATCTCTCCAGAGATGACCCCGTTCAGCAAAGCTGAGTCGGTTCCTATCACTTTATTATGTTACGATGCTTTTATGTTCTTCACACAAGTCACTGCTAAAGTTGAGCAATCTATTTCCTGTCAAGTCCACTACAACATGAGAGGTTTGCCTACAATCTTCCCTAGAGAATCAAAGGGTAGGGCGAATGCCAACTCCTCTGGAGAATCAGAGAATAGGGCGAATGCCAACTCCTCTGGAAAGAGGGCTCAAAGTGATGGGGAGATGGGTCCTGAAGCACCTTCCCAGAGCCTAAATCTTCCAGCAAGAAAGCATTACTTTGTTTTTGTTTTGTTTGTTTTGAAATCGAGTAACATACAGCCTCATGAGAAGTGAGGCTTTGTGTTTAAAGCTTTCTCTGGATTTCCAAACTTCTTAAACTTCCTCTAGTTTGGGGGAAAAAAAATATAAGGAAGAACAATTGAATCCTCAGAATAAAATATTTACTATAGGCACTTTTAAAAATTGTATATACTTTAAATAACTCTCTTTGGAAAGGTCCTTTTTACCTGTGTTCCACTTCTTGGCAGGGCGGCATAGGAGACACTGCCCACTGAGCTCCAACTATGCATTTTTTGTAGAGAACAGGGAGGGGACCGCTCAACAAATTCCTTAGGAACTTTGCCCAATCCTTCTAATCTAGGTGTACAGGAAACGACCAGAAAGAGTAACCTTAGCAACCAGTTTTTATTTTTTTCTTTTGGAACTGGAAAATGTGGAACTGCAGGAGACGAGCTAGCCCAGAGGCCACGGCAGATTCTACCCAGCTGCCAGCCTTCTTCCTCACCACACACATTCCCAAAGCAAGCCTTCCCTCTGGCTAGTCTACAGTTAGAGCCAGCATGCAAAGACAGGGAAAGGTTTGAATGTTCTCTGGGTAACTAAGATTAGTCATGTCTGTGGTTGCTAGTGACACTTTCTCTTTAGATTATCTGCACAGCTTCACTTCTAAACAATGACTTGAATTAAATTGTACATCTGGTTTCCACAGATGGATTTAAAATGCAGATGGATTTATGAAATGCTTGATCTGCTACTGACAAAAGAGATAGGGTATCCTGATAGGTTTTCTGTCAACTTGACCCAGCTAGAGTTATCCGGAGGAACCTCAACTCAGGAAACACCTCCATTAGATTGCCAGTAGACAGTAGTCTGTAGAGTTTTCCTGATTAGTGAGTGGTGTGGAGAGCGCAGCCCACTGCAGGTGGCACCACCCACGGGCCATCGGGCTGTAACAAGAGGCCTGAAGAAGCCAATAAGCAGCACTCGTGCATGACATTGGCTTCAACTCCTGCCTCCAGGCTCCTACCATTAACTTCCTGCCTTGACTCCAACTGTGGACTGTTGTGATTCAGGATACGTAAGCTAAATAAGCCCTTTCCTCCCCAAGTTGCTTTCAGTCATGGTGTTTACCACAGCAATAAAAAGCAAGCTAAGAAAGTGATACCAGGGTCACAGGGACTGCTGTGACAGACAACCATGTTTTGGTGGGAGCCTGTGAAGGACTGTGGAGTCAAGGCTGGAAATGCTGTTGTGGGGACATGGGAGATAATGCTGAGAGCAGAGCGGATGATAGAGGTCTAGCTTGTGAAGTCTCAGGAAGAAGCAGAGACTGCTGGGGTTGTTCGTGTGATATTTTAAAATAAGAATGTTTGGTTTTGTAAGCTAGGGCTGAAGAATCAGCTATGGTTGCGGTAAGCCCAGAGTCACTGAATTAAACCCTGTGCTTTATCAGAACAGGGTTAGCTCATTAAACTCGTCCAGATTTTTAAAGTCAATCTTCAGAGCAAAGGGATGATTTTTTTTTTTTTTTTTTTTTTAGCTCATTCTCCTTAAACACAGCACAGCATAATTAGACCAGTGTAATCAGGAATTTCAAATTGCCCAAGAAAAGACTAATTCTGTTCCTTTCCTCTTTAGGTTTCTGTAACATTAAAAGCATTTTACTTTTTTGAAACATTTTTAAAACAACAACAACAAAAAAAAGCCACTGATACCCAGAAATGACCATAAATCAGTAACATTGTTTAAAATAAAATCCAAAAAAGCATACAAAGACAACATAATATTTATGAAACACTACCAAATGAACGCATCCAACTGGCCACAGATTTCACCAAGGACAGTTTTTGCTAGAACATCAGCAGCTAAAAGCATATGAAAATTATGTAATTAGCATTCTCTCTGTCTGTCTCTGTCTGTCTCTGTCTCTGTCTCTCTCTGTCTCTCTGTCTCTCTGTCTCTCTCTCTCTCTCTCTCTCTCNTCTCTCTCTCTCTCTCTCTCTCTCTCTCTCTCTCTCTCTCTCTCTCTCTCTCTCGTTTCCTGAATGAAAGCACATGGGTCTGACAGACAGGTGCTCCCGACAGTGTAAGCTCTGTCAAAACTAACTGAGCATCATTATCCCTGACTCAGCCTTGAGCTGCCTACAAAACAACTCACAGAAAGGGGTCCGCCAAGTGTTCTGTTCTTATGTCTCCAAGTGTTCTGTTCTTATGTCTCCCAGTTCCCATCCTCCTTCCCTACCTCTCAGGCTCTCAATGTTTAACAACCCTTCAAACTGGTAATCCTCTAGCCTCATCCTCCTGAGTGCTGGGACGACAGACAGGTGTGTGCCACTATGCCCAGCCACTGTGTGCTCATACGCTTGCTCACTCTCTCGCTCTCCCTGCCCCCTCTAGCCAATGACTCATGTTTTCCAAAATAGCTGTGCACATATGGTGTTATTTACTTGGGAAAATAGAGCACAAGTGGAGGGAAGACAGCAAAAATCTTGCAGCTTGTGCGAGTAAAAACAAACAAACAAAAAAATCAGAGGCAGGCAGATTTCTGAGTTTGAGGCCAGCCTGGTCTACAGAGTGAGTACCAGGACAGCCAGGGCTAAACGGAGAAACCCTGTCTCGAAAAACCAAAAAAAAAAAAAAAAAAAAAAAATCCCTGTTTTGTATGGGTTTTGCAGGGAGGGAGAAAGGTTGAGTTTAACATTGTTTGGTTTTCTCAATTGTGTGTGTACGTGAGCAGGAATGTATGTGGAGGTCAGAGGATAACTCTGGGGGTCAGTCCTCTCCTTCCACCTGTAAGTGGGTCCCAGGGCTCCCTCAGGCTGGTGTCCAGGCTTCTACAGCCTATGCATTTCCCGCTGAGCCGTCTCATGGCCCTGGCTTGTCTTAAGGCAGGCTTGCCGTGTAGCTCACGCTGGCTTTGAACTAGCCATTCTCTTGCCTCAACCTCACAAGTGATGGGATTGTAGCCACGTGCCGTCAGGCCTGGCTTTGTCTGTCTGTTGTCTTCTGTCCTGAACGGAGGGTGGCTCTCAGGGCCTTATGTATGCTTGTCATGCTCTAGCTCCTGCGCTGCACCTCAGCCTCAGTTGTGAGGGTGGGTGACGGGCGTGGTATACCTAGTCTCTTCTGTACTTTTGAATTTTGGTCTTGTTTTTACAGTAGGAGACCTGAGGTCCTGCCTAATGAGCCAGAGAGAGATTTGTGTTTTCTGCAGGGACTGAAACTTGCTGCTGATAGTCTACTGATGAGGAAGTGCCACTGAGACTGAAATTTCAAACTGATGAACTTAAAGTGCAAGGGTGGGGTGGGGGAGGGGTGAAGACTTTAGTCTCCAGATGAGACTTTTCTGATCTTTAAATACACAATAAACTTTTTCCAGGGTGAAACCTGAAGCATCACAAATAAAAAAAAAAAAAAAAAATTAACATTGTACTTCAATTCAAGCTGCGAGAACAGAAGAGCAGAAGCATAGCACTCGAGAGGCAGAGCACAGGCATCTCTCACAGGCATGCAGCAGCCAGAGCCAGAGCCCAGAAAGCCACTTACTTTTCTCCGAGTGTCACCCGGAGGCTGCTCTGGGGTAGAGAAATCGATTGTTGGCATTTTGTTGTTAGCGGAAGACATACCCACACTCAGAATAGCAATGATCACACTTAGGACTACAGTTAATAATAGAAACCACATATGTCATTACAGTACTATACACATACATAGACCTACAGTGAGACCGATGCAGCCTCATGGACGTGAACATCAACCTACTCCACAGTACAGCCCTGAGCACATTTACTTACCAACAGCAGAGTACATTGGAATATGCTGGTTTCTGGGCCTTATACTTTGTGAACCAAAACCCCACTTTTCCCCTTCCCCTTGTTCTTTAGGACCTTGCTCAGGCTGGGCAATTACCTACTCTACTATGTTCCTTGATTTGTTTATTCTGAAAATTTCTTTTAAAACTTTTAGCACTTGTGTGTGTGGAGACAAGGACAGCCTGTGGGAAGGCTGCTGCTCCCCTTCCATGGGGTTCTAGGCTTGGCAGCAAGCGCCCTCACCCCCTGCCCCCCGAAGCCTCTCACTGGTCTTTGTTCCTTTTTTTGAGACAGTACCTTGGCATATAACTCAAACTGGCCTGGAACTTGTGGCAATCCTCCTGCAGCAGCCTCTCACTAGGACTGATACTATAGTCATGACTCAAGACACTCACTGTGTCAGGCTCCCAAATTCATTTCAAAGTCACAGGAATGCTGGGCCACTTTTTATTTTTATTTTTTAGATTTATTTATTTTGTGTTTATGAGTGCACACCAGAAGATCCCATTACAGATGGTTGTGAGTCACCATGTGGTTGCTGGGAATTGAATCCAGGTCCTCTGGAAGAGCAGTCAGTGCTTTTAACCACTGAGACATCTCTCCAGCCCTGTGAGCCACTTCTGAGCAGTGTAGCATTAGACTGCTTTTTGAGGAGTGTGTGTGGGTTGGAAGCGGGGGGGGGGGGGCGCTGGTTTAAGGTACACACATTTCAGCAAAGCAGTACATGTCTAAGGGATGTTTCCCAGCTCAACTCTCAGTCAGAGATTGTAATGGATTCTGACTTGTAGTACAGCAGTGGCTTTGGGCATCAGCTGCTGGGATAGGATAACTGAGTAACCTCCTGCTTACAACTCTCTGTGTCCCTTGATTTTTTTTTTCCCCATCTTCAAAAGTAATAGAAGTAACTCCATTAACATGGGCTGGAGATACAGTACGAGTGCGAGTGGGCCTGCCTGGTGCATGCCAGGCCCTGGGTCTCATCCACCCCACCCAGGAAATAGTTATTAAAGTTACTAACTTAATAACTTAATAGTTAATAATTTAATAAATTAACAGTTAATAAATACTATACGGCTATCTTAAACCATACAATTCTGAGTACTTAAACTACAGCAAGTCAGAGAGGGAAGCATCGTCACCAAGGAAAAGGCCTTTCACTCGCGACACTAGAGCAGCCGACTGCCCAGCCACCAAAGAGTAAAGGAGAGTGGTTCAGCCTTGGTTTTTCAAAGGGGAGAAGCCAAGTGAGAGGTTACACGAAATACTCCTCAATTTTCTTGACAGAAGGCAATTTCCAAGCTGCATAAGACTGGGTAATTCTGGCTACACTAAGCTAGACCATATGGAGAACAAGCTCTTTACTGCCTTAGGTCAGGGACTAGGATGCTGTCAAAGAAGCCAGTGGCTAGGCATAGTGGCTCGCTCCTTTAATGCCAGCACTCAGGATGGAGAGGGAGAAGGCTCTCTGATTCTGAAGGCAAGACTATATAGTGAGACCCTATTTCAAACAAACAAGAAAACTAAACCACAACAAATTCTCAGGTATCCAGAGACCCCACAGTCAGAAACTGAATAAAAGAATCCATTCATTTCAGTCACATATTCAGCAATATTTGTGACTAATTCATTATAAGTAGAGTGTGTGTTGGCACATATGTTATGGTCCATGCACACAGGTCAGAGGACAGCTCTGTGGAATTGGTTCCCTTCCCACCTTAATATGGGTTCCAGACATTAAACTCAGGCCAGGCAAATGTGTAATGTACGGAGCCGTCTCATCAACCATGGGGTCTAACGTATTTTACCCCATTAGTGACGGGAAGAAGAGACTACTGACAGGACTTATTTTTTGTTCCATTAGTTTATACTGTAATAACTTTTGCTGGTTATAATTAAAACAAAAAGATCCTATTGGTGAGCTCTTACCTAAAATATAACACTCTTAAGTCCATAAAACTACTACTCTAAATTTTCTTCAAGATTATTTAAGGAAAATAAATTAATAGTGCCATCTAGTAATTAAAACATTTGAGTTTTCAGCTCCTTTGCTATTTGTGGATGCTGTGGATTTCTGTCTATTCATCTATAAGATGCCTAGAATATCATGATAGTTGAAACAACTATACTGTTGTGTTATTATCATTATCTTTTGGTTTCTAGAGATGGCCTTGTTATACAGCCCATTTGCCACTGAATTTCCTTATGTAGTCCAAGAGGGCCTCAACCTCTTGCTGCTTCTGTCTTGACCTCCCAGGTGCTAGGATTACAAACAGGTATGTGCCAACATGCCCAGACACTACTACTGTTTCTACAGAGAGAACTTTTCCTTTGCTCTGAACTAAGATCATCGTTTCCAAAAGACCTTACTTTGAAAAGGGCCAAACAGGAATGTCTGCACCTGTTAAACCTCACAGCACAAATCTACCGAGACAATAGGTTTTATAATAGGGCGTTAGTATTTTTGTCCTGATAGATTTTCTTTTCTTAGTTCTATTAAGTCTCATGATTTCTTCTAAAAAAACATGAGTCAACTTTATGGATCAATACAACCAGAACTTTTATATCACTTTTATATCTGCCTCCACCTAGTGTTTTAAAGTGTGTGTGTGTGTGTGTGTGTGTGTGTG
>NC_034603.1:73496415-73535622 GCF_900095145.1 Mus pahari
GAGAGAGAGAGAGAGAGAGAGAGAGAGAGAGAGAGAGAGAGAGAGAGAGAGAAAGAGAGACTAGAGCCCGCACCCTGCTAAAGCTTTGCACACTGACCTGTAGCACACTGACCTATGTTCCTGGCCTTTTACTTTCCAGTTTGACACAGGGTCTCACTAAGTTTCACTAAGTTGCTAGAGCTGGCCCTGAACTTGGAATGCTGCTGTTTCAGCCTCCCAAGTATACAGAATTCCAGGTTTTTACCACCAGGCCTGCCTTTGACAGTATGTGTCTCAGCTGGACAAATACTTATGAGAAGCAGAAGTGCACAGGCCTTTAACTGCTGCACTTGCTTTCTAACAATCAAGACAGCTGCTTGATTCGTCTGCAGATTTCTGGGAAACACGGGATTAAAGAGGAAGCCTCACGAATCTAAGCACATAGCTTACAATGGCTCTTCAAACTGCTAAGGTCTATAAACTGACGCAGTCAGAAGAACCGCGGCAGTTGCCCTGAAGTGATGGTTAAGTGCCAGACAGTACTTACCTCCAAACAGTTCCAAATCTCTTAAGCCCTCAACAATGAACTTTTCCGAGACCCACCGCTAAAGAGGAAAACCCCAAAGAGAATTAGTAAGTCTTCCAAGCCACAACACAGTGCTATCAGCCTTAGAGACAAGTATGACAACCACCCCACAAAACATAAAGCCGGGCAGGACAACAGGACTATGGCCATGGAAAAGGAAGGACCTCGAAACTGGCCACAAACAAAAAGATTCATTCCTTCCTCAAGTCTAACCTTACACAAAATGACGACTGGTTCATCAATGTGACTGAGGGGAAATACGTGGAACCATCCCAATAATAATGTTTTCTCTCCTAGACAGAAAATCTCTTCGTTCCATCTTGTTTATTCCATAGGTGGTCCTTACAAGTTCTGGATCATTAATGCCCATTTGAAAAAGTATTACTAGAATTCGACAGAATTCTTCACAAGCCTCTGTTAGTTTATAAAACGAGACCTAGCATATACCATACTTTATTTTAATTGACAAAGCTTTCTTCTTCTGTTTGATTTTTCACCTTTGTGAGACAGGGTCTCACTCTGTAGCCTAGCCTGGCCTTAAACTCCTTAGTCTTCCTTCCCAAGTTCTGTTCTGTTTTGTTCTGTTCTGTTTTGTTTATAAAAAATAGCATCTATCATTGTGCGGAGGATGAGGTTCCCCCTGGCACTTTCACACGTGCAGACCCTGTACCTTGGACATCTTTACAGCCCAGCACCCTTTCCTTGCCCCTTCCCCACTCTGGGTCCCGTTTTCTCAAACAGAACTCCTGCTGATTTCCTGTCTGAGATCTGCAGGTCATCCTCACACTGTGGGCACGCTCATCCTCTCTGTCACTCCGTGTGGGCACAGAGGCTGCTGGGGCTGCACATTTACAAGGGTTTCTAACCTGAGACTTAACTTCTATCAAGTTCACAATCATCATGCACCTTGCCAGCCCATTTCAGACAAGTGTTAGGTTTCCGTTATACTAATCAGGGGTCCAGTTTCACCTTAATCAGGACAGGTTAAAATAGGAATGTGGCTCCTATTTAAAAGCAATGGAATGCAGGTTCTGTTTCTCTTCATGACTGGTGTTAAAGTCTGGCATGGAGGCATTCCTTCCATTGCATGGAGCTCAGGCTAAGTAGTGAGTTACCTTGCCCTCTTAATTAATACTGAAGTTTATTCCTTACAGTGTAACTGTTTGTATACATGTATATACAAGAAAGGGAAGTCTAAAGAACATTCTAAAATAAGCTATATATATATATATATATATATATATATATATTAAGCTATATAATATATAAATATAAGCTATATGATATATAAAATATAAAATAAGATATATAATATATACTATAAAGTCCCTTTGTCCCTTTCTGTAACAGTTTTTTCTGAATTAAAAAATCAAAATTACTGTAAAAATTTCTATGAATTATACTACAAAGGATAATTTGTGCTTTAATATTTGAGAATGGTAAATTCATCTCTCATAAATAAAAAATCTTTAAATTCAATTAAGAATCCTTAATTATTAAGTAATTAAAATAATAAATTTTTATTAAATATGATTAAAATCTTTAAATAATCATGATTGCATTTTAAAACTAAGTACTTGATAAAAGATAACAACATACTTTAAGAAAAATTTAATTATTTATTTATTTTGTTGGGGGGGGGAAGATATGCACACGTGGAGGTCAGAGGACAACACATGAAATTCATTTCTCTCCTTTCACTATAGGGGGTCCCCAAGGATAGAACTCAGGCCTCCAGGGTTGATAGCAAGCCTCTGTATCTGCTGAGCCAG
This sequence comes from Mus pahari, assembly GCF_900095145.1. NCBI lineage: Eukaryota > Metazoa > Chordata > Mammalia > Rodentia > Muridae > Mus > Mus pahari. The sequence goes on from NC_034603.1 coordinate 73,498,753, forward strand.
CTAGTGGCCCTTAAGTTCTGAAGTCATTGGCACCAAACCCAATATTTGTCCTTAAGGTCAATCAAATAATTTTTTTTTTCCTAAAATTTTTACAGGAGAAAGTAGGAGCCAAGTTTCCACTACCACAAAGTACACAGTTGAGTTTTCTGAATTGGGGGAAATTTCAGGGGTCAGCATATCTGCGTGCTACGTCTTCGCCTAGGAAACCACCTTCATGGCATCTCCCCTGTCAGGTGAGTATATGGTCTTTGTGCGTGTGTGCATGTGTGTGCATGATGTATATGTGGGGATCAAAGGACATGGGAGCCAGGTCTCCCCTTCCACTGTGTGGGTCCTAGGGACTGAACTCAGGTAGTCAGGCTTAGCACCAAGCACCTGGACTTGCTGGACCAGCTCACTAGTCCCTGATAAAAATTAAGATATACGTTCTTCAAGTTAGTTTTAAAGACTCTTCATGATTGTGTTTAGAAATGTGTTCCAGTAACTACAGTCTGACAGTGGTTTTAAAAACACAAAACCCTGAGAAACAGAAGCAAAGAGACCGTTACCAACTAAGTAACTACACAGAAATGGCCCAACCCATTTAACATGTGACCAATTGATTCATGAAATAAGCCACCCTCCTGTTTCTTTTTCCACCAGATAATTCTGAGTGTCACATAAAACAAAACAACCCACTGTAATATCAACCCAAACACTTATCAGAAAAGACAAATAGAAAACCAGAAGACTGGGAACACTCACCCGAATGCGCTCTGGCTTACTTACAAGAAAAGACATGGGTTCCTACTGTGTAGACCTACTTCAACCTCAAAAACTTAAACCTAAAAGGAAAACAGAAGTAGAAAGAGTTGGTTAAATTGATTTTTATAGAAATATTTTTCTCCGGAATCAGTATCCTATAGGTAGAGGCTGCCTCAAACTCACTGCAAAGTAGAGATGACCTTGTACTCCTGAAAGTCTGCACACTCTGGGTTATGCTGGGACTGCAGGCGTGCACCACGCCTGGGTTATGTGGTGTTCCGGATGGAGCTGGGTGTTTTCCTGGATGCTGGGTAGGAACTCTGCTGAGCCGCATCCCCAGCCTAGATAAAGCATCTGTCGAACAAAGCGTGCCACTAGTCTACCACCCAAGGCTCACTGCCAGACACAGAGCTCGCTAACTTCTGAGTACTTGTTTAGAAGAGTGTTGAGTGACAACACACTTGGATGTATTTGTCCAAGTACATTGTGAAGAAAAGACGTATGGAGTCAGGTGTGTTAGTACATTCCTGTATTCTGAGAACTCAGAGGCTAAGGCAGAAGGCTGGGGAACTGCAGGCCAGTGTGGGCTTCACACTCGGCAGGGCTGCTGAGAGAATGCAGGACAAGGTAAGGAAGAATGGGCTGCAGTGGAGGGATGGCAGGAAACTTCTGCCACTTGGAGAGGGGCAAGTGTAAGTCACAGGTGACAGACTTAAAGTGAGCTTCTTTAAAAACACAGCACTGCCGCCCCCAGTACAAGGCGGCAGCAGGAACCACAGGCGCATGGTGTCTGAAGCATGAAACCCTGGCTTCCCCCTCCTTTCTTTCTAGAGCCCAGGTTTTGGGTACCCAGGGTGATCTCTTACTACATCAGAGGACGACCTTGAACTTCTGATCCTCCTATATCTGCCTATCTAAATGCTGGGATTGTAACACCACACCCATCCAGTAATTTTTTCTTTGGTTTAGTGAAAGTTGAATATTTTAAATACAGGTGCAATCTTTACTTTGAATTAAAATGTTTAGTAAGCTGCAGCGACTCTGCTCTCTTTCCTGAGGGGCCTTGGACATGCTAGGCAGGCACTCTACCTGTGAGCCACCAGCACTGCTATTTTTGAGACAAAGTCCTTTATATAGGCTGGCTTCAAACAATCCTCTTGACTCCGACTCTAAGAGCTAGGATTACAGGCATGCCAGCTGCACCTGTCTGAAAGTATAAAACTACTTACTGATAACATAATTGTGTACTGAAAAGAGTCTAAGGATTCTACAAAAGAAAAAACATTTTTAAGATGGGTGTGGTGTTGCATACCTGTAATCCCAGCCAGAGGATCAGGTGTTCAAGGTCATATTTGCCTATCTGTGACTCCGAAACTACATGACCTGTGTCAAAAATGAACAAATAAATAGGACAAAACAAAACAAAAATTTAGACCTAAATACTGCATAGCAGACTGGGTGTTATGGCAAAAGACCTGTAATCTTAGAACTAGGGAGACTGGAGCAGGAGAATCAAGAATTCAGTTTGAGCCGGGCAGTGGTGGCGCACGCCTTTAATCCCAGCGCTCGGGAGGCAGAGACAGGTGGATTTCTGAGTTCGAGGCCAGNCTGGTCTACAATGTGTGTTCCAGGACAGCCAGGGCTATACAGAGAAACCCTGTCTCGAAAAACTAAAAAAAAACAAATCAAAACAAAAAAACAACAACAACAACAACAAAAAAAGAATTCAGTTTGGCTGCAGAGGAGATCCTGGGTCAAGGGAAAACCAAAACCAATCTAAAGCACATAGACATTCATCTGAATATTGAGGGACTTTCCTTTTCTATTTATTTATTTATTTATTGTAAGTTTTATTTGCTTATTTTATGTATAAGAGGTACACTGTCACTCTTTTCAGACACACCTGAATAGGGCATCAGATCCCATTACAGATTGTGAGCAACCATGTGGTTGCTGGGAATTGAACTCAGGCCCCCTGGAAGAGCAGTCACTGCTCTTAACTGCTGATCCATCTCTCCAGGCCTCCTTTTCTATTTCTTGTAGAGGAATTTTAATCCAGTAACATGGCTACTATAGCCATGTGGAGTAGAGACAAGCCCATAGCACATACCTTAGCACTTCGGAGGCAGAGGCAGGTGGATTTCTGAGTTCGAGACCAGCCTGGTCTACAAAGTGAGTTCCAGGACAGCCAGGGCTACACAGAGTAAACCCTGTCTCGAAAAACCAAAAAAAAAAAAAAAAAAAAAGAGCAGCTCTTCTGGTGTGTCTGAAGACAGCTACAGTGTGCTTATACATAAAACAACCAAATAAATCTTTTTTTAAAAAAGTAAAAAAAAAAAAAAAAAAAAGGGCAGCAATGAGAGATGGAAAGGGGAGAGGCAGTTTTACAGAGACAGGTTGCAGACAAGGAACAAGCTAGACACAGGTGAAGACAGAACGATTCAGCGAATGAAAAAGAGCCAGAAGATTAGAACATATTGCCGAAGTTAGTAAGAGGCCAATCAAAGCAATCCTGTCAGAAGCCAAAAAAGCCAGTTTGAACCAAGTCAGTATGGACAGGCGTTTTGAGCCAGAACAGCTGTGTTGACCAGCCACCCAGAGTTCAGAAAAAGCTAGAAAGGGTGAACTTGTTCAGCAGTAAGTCTCAGAGCCTGAAAACACTGTAGGTCTAGATTAGATTATATGGAGGCTAGAAGCTTCCAGAACTAGACCTAGGTTAGCAGAGGGAGGCAGTAATTACAGCAGTTACATCAGTTAAAGAAAAGATACTTTAACACCTTCTACTCTGTGTCACATTAAGATCACTAGGCTGCTTCAAATGTCCTAAGAATACAAAACTACAGTGGAAGGATGAAGCAGATGGATATGTCATTCAAAACATGAATCCATTTTTATCACAATACATTGGCAAAGCAATATTCACAGTTGACAGGTAACAAAATAGCCTTATAATTTACTGACTTGTGGTGCTAAAGATCCAGCACAGGGCCTTACAGGTAACTAGACAAGCACTCTACCACTGAGGTATACCCCTCCCACATCCAACTGCATCATTCACAAGCAACAGTTACTTATTTTTAAAACTCTACTAGTACTTGAGAGGACCTCAGTTTTATCTAGTGTGAGTAAATCCTATACACGTTGCACAAACTGAAAATCTACTTTAGGGTAGCCCATATTTACATTACAAATATAGATTAGGAATAGCTGAGCTGTGTTGTATTTGCCCAGCATGCCCAAGGCCCTAAGTTTAATCCCCAGTATAGAAAAAATTATTTTTAGTTTTATTTTTCTTTACCTGAAAGAGTAGCTATGATGTTTATACATTAAACCTGGAAAAGGGTGTGGCACTTCTAACTTGTCCAACTATAACCCCTGAGTACTTGTTGGTGTCAGGCCTTGAAAGGGAACCAGGCAGTCTTCACCATCCTCAAGTGTGTACATTCTTTCAACAGGGCCCTGGGACCTGACACACACAAATGCTATACTCCAGGAAGCAGAAAGTACGGCCTTAACTGGTTATGGAAGTGGGATGCCCACCAATCAACAGGACAGGGAAACAGACAAGGAATGAGCAAAAGCACAGCTGTGTGGTAGGAGGTCTTGGAGTGTCAAAGGTGACTTTAAAGAAAACAGAAATTCCAAGCCGGAAAGCATAACTATCATCTAGTATCTGCTTGCCTTGTGCAAAGGTGTATTACCAACTTCCACAACAGTGCATGCCACACGGGAGTCACTCGGTAACACTAAACTGCCTGACTGTGAAACATTAGCCCTTTGAACATTCTCTAAGTGTGTGAGGACCATGCATGCTAGCACATGGCTGTACTAGCAGGGAGTGGAAAAGCACGGGAGGCTTTAAACAGAAAGATGACACACAATGGCGGTCCAAGCAATGTGTCTTACATCTTGTGCCCACAAACCACTTACAGATCTTGTGAAAATGCAGGCTGCAGTTTGGGAGGTCTGGGGTGGGCCGGGGAACTCTAATTCACTCCCTGGAAACAACAATGCTGTTGCTATGTGGACCATGGTATTAACTAACATTTGAGAAACCTTGTTTGGAAGAACAGGCCAAGAAATGTCAATCTGTGAAGGAATGAAGAAAGGGAGGGGTAAAAATAGCCCAGAGAAAAGCAAGCTGGTTAGAAAAACCCCTTTCCTGGAGTCTGTGGCAGTGGGAACACCAGGAAACAGATGAGTGGCTAAGAATGAACTATGAAGCACGCACAGCCCAGCCCAGCCCAGCCCAGCCCAGGCTATCTAGTTCATTCTCTACCCTTGGAACTATGTGCTTTAAGACAGGGTTTCCTACACACAAAGCCAATACATAGCTGATGGTGATCTTGAACTTGATTCTTCTTCTTCCATGCTCCTAATTGCTAGGATTACAGGCCTGTACCACCAAGCATGGCTGGGGACTATCTTTTACAAACTCTCCTAGATATGTGGTTGTGTAGTCCCTGACTGAAAACTGCAGAGACTTAATACCATATCTGGGAGCCCATTCTACAGCTGATGTGTGTTTGTGTTCTTGAGTGTTTGGAAAATGATTAATATACCACGGAGCCAATGCCAGAAATGGAAAAGCTCGGAGGTAGAAGTGGCTTTAGTGGAGGGGTAGATTAAAATATTTATTCATTTAGTGTATTAAGAGAGTGTATACTGAGGGTTTGCAGGAGGGGTGCACATCAAATGTCTTGCTCTGTTGACCTCTGCCAAGTTCAAGCTTAAAGAATGTTGAGAGTTCAACTAATGTTGGGGATTCTATCTTCCAAGAAGCCGGGTTAGCAATTCGTGAGAAAAGTAGTACTGGTGTTTAAAAGGAGGTCAGAGATGGCTTGGTGGATTTAAAGATCACCAGTGAAGGCTGTAAAAGTGACAGGAATCCACACCTGAGAATGACAGCTCATGTGTGGAATCTCAGCACTCAGTCAACAGAGACAGGTGGGATCAGGAACTCAAAATCACACTTGGCTACAGTTTCTTTTGGAAAAAAAAAAAAAAAAAAGACAGAGTGTAGTCTATAGACTCCACTTCCCCTTTTGTCCCCAGTCTAATGTTGATACTCAGTAATCACCTCAGGTACCCTCTATGACAGCAGGGCTCCCACTAAACACCTACATTCCTCACCTTAGCTTTTTCTCCTCAAGGCAAGGTTTCTCTGTTTAGCCCTGGTTGTCCTGGAACTTACTCTGTAGACCAGGCTGGCCTCGAACTCACAGAGATCCGCCTGCCTCTGCCTCCCGAGTACTGGGATTAAAGCTGTGTACCATCATGCCAGACTCCCACATTAACTCTTACACTTACCAATGTGTGTATATGTATGTATATATATCTTGTATGTATGTATGTATGTATGTATGTATGTATGTATGTATGTATGTATTTATGTGTGTACCTGTTTCTATGCTTGGTGAGGCTTGCAAGGACATTGTGTATAACTACTCTACTACTTTGGACACAGGCTGGTAGCCAGCAAGCTCTGGTGTTTCTCTTGTCACAGGCTCATGGCCACACATGGCTCTTTACACGACTGCTGGAGACGGTAGCATGTCTTCCTATCCACAGAGCCACCTCTCCAACCACCCAACCACACTGTCGCCTCATCATCTCTCCCACTACAACAGGTACCAATAGAATTCACTTGTTCTGACAGATTTTTTTCTTCTATTTTTATCACTGGTCCTCCAAACTTTATGTCGGAGGTCACAACTATAAACACAGCCAAACTTCTTTTTTTTTTTTTTTTTTTTGAGACAGTGTTTCTCTGTGCATTCCTGGCTGTCCTGGAACTCACTTTGTAGACCAGGCTGGCCTCGAACTCAGAAATCCGCCCGTCTCTGCCTCCCAAGTGCTGGGATTAAAGGCGTGTGCCACCCCGTCCAGCACCAAACTTCTTCTAAGAAACCTAATTAAAGGGTGAAGAGAGTTGACCAGTTTCCGTACTATAACTAATGGCTAAACTATTAAGTTCCTACACTATGGCAGAAGCAAGTTAGCAATTTTCTTTTTGGTAGTGTGGAGAATGGAAAGCAAGTCCGCACTAATGCTAACCAAGCACTCAGGCACTGAGCCACGCCCACAGTCTCAAATTTGGTTTATCACCCCTCAAGGATCGGAGTCAGTCTCAGGTGTTGGGTATCTCTGGATAAGGTATCAACTAGCTCATGAAAACCCATCCAAACATTGGAACACGGTTCTACCTCAACGGGTATTTCAGTAAGACCGAGTCCAACAGTCTGGGAGAAAGGGGTCAAGTTGAAGTACCTTACGGTCTTAGCAGAAGAGTGAGTTGAGAAGTTATCCATTTCCTAAAATTATGAACAATTTTATTTAGCCACTCCCCTTCTGTCGTGCTCACTCTCCGCCACCATACTCGGCCCCCAAAACTGCTGGGACACTTAAGACAACACATTTAGAAGCTCTTCATTTTCGACCAAAGCAGAGAATAGCCCTGATCTTGCTTCCGTATGGGAACTCAACCCCATTTAGAAGCCCCGGAAAAGGCCATGCGGTAGCTAGCCTCTCCGGTCCGGCAACTCTGCTCAGCATCTCCCCAGCCAGGCCCAAGCCTAATTTTGCTCTCAGGCTGTATGTAACCTCAATGCGGGAACCCAGAACCCAAGTTAAAGGAGGGCCAGGGGAGGACGAGGGTGAGCCGGGATGGCCGCTTGAGGCCCACCCCCGAGGACACGGACTCGGAGTCTGGCAAGAGGGACTGGCCCTGGGAGCGCACCAGGCGGCTCCGCCACCGGGTACCTGGTCTAGGAGTCAGAGCGCAGTACCGACTCCGTCTCGGCTCCGCCTCCTCAGTTTTGTAGCCGCGCTGCCGCCAGGCCGGTTGCTGAGAGGGAGGGACGCAACGTGACATGCGCAGTGGAGGGACCCAGGGAGACTGGCCGAGCCTCGCCCCTCCCCTTCACGGAACGAGCCCCTCCTAACCCCGCCCCACGGAGGAAGTTCCGCCCCTCCCCTACCGAGAAGCCCTGCTTTGCCCCACCCAAGAAGGAAGCTCCGCCTCTCGCCTCCTGCAGAGGAAGTCCTGCCTTGCCCGGCTCTCGGTAGACGCTCCGCCTTACCCCGCCCACGAGGGACTTCGTTTCGTCTGGCCTCGCCCCACCCCACCCAACCCATCGCAGTGGAGGAAGCCTCGGTTTTCCCCAGAGAGCTTCTGCTTCCATCCCACGTTACCGTTAGCGGACATGCTGGACCCGCAGTCGCTGCGCCAGGGAGAGAGTTACTAACTAGTCTTTTCCCCTCTGCTGAGGTCGTTCCTTATCTAGGACGAAGGCGGGTTTCCCCAAGTATGTGGAAGCGAAAGACCTACTAGCTTGTCATTGTTGCAGTTCAAAAGGACCCTAGAGCCTCTGTACCCCCTCCTAACCCAGCAGCAAGAAAAGGGGCAAGGGCTAACTATAGTTGTTGACTTAGCTACCAGGGGTGTTCCCACCCTTCATCCCACACTCTGCCGCTCCCAAATCCCAGGTGCCATTTCACCTGGTAGGACTTCAATGGAAAAACATTGAAGTCTTTCTTGGGTCTCTCTCAGACACTAGAAAAAGAGGAAACTTACCCTTTGTGCCCAAAGTTCCTTCTCCTTAAAGCACAGAAAATGGCTCAACTAAATGAGAGCTATGGGTTTTTTGTTTGTTTGTTTTGTTTTTGTTTTGTCCCTAAGCCCTTCATAACTTTTTTTGGTAGTGAGGTATTTTTCGAGATAGTGTCGCATGTAGTCTGGACTGGCCTTGAACTCAGAGATCAGCTTCCCTCTGCCTCTGCTGGGATGGGATTAAAGGGTTGATGGTATGTCCTCTATTAGTAGAAACCTGTGATGAGTTTGCCTTTATGAAAGAAGACAGCAGGGGCCAAACCATATAGGACTAATAAAATGAGAACGCCATTTTATCATGAAGTGATTTTTTAGTCACTTCAGTTATTGTGGGGTGAGGGCCCAATACACCCGTGTACATACCGTCAAGTAATGAATACTTGTTTTTTGTTTTTTTTTCTGTCATCTCAGATTTATACCAGTCTACTACCAAGAATTTTAAGTTTGGCCACATCATACAGGAACTCAGAAACACACACTACCCTCACCTGAAGACTCACTGTTTTACACACAGCTTAACCTTGCCTAGTGCGTTTAACATGCCAAATTTTGTTCAGTCTCAAAACATTTCATCATCGAATAAACGTCATGAATTCACAAAAAGCAAGGGGACTGGAGAAAAACGCAGTTTCTGACAGTTCACGTGAGTCTTTGGAATCCAGAATATTAGGGAAAGCAATACCTGAAAAAGTGTCAAGCTTCGGTTTTTATTTTTTCATGTTGTGTGTGTACTTGTACTTGAATGTACTTATGTGTACAAACCATATGTGTGCAGAAGCAGGCAGAGGAACTGGATGGGGTGACAGTTGCAGGGGTTTAATCCTTTCTGAGGGCAGCAAGTGCATCTCTCCAGCCCCAAACTCTGAGGCAGGGTCTCACATCTAGTCCAGCCTAATCGGGCTGGCCTTAAATTTGGTGAACCCCATCACTTCTGGGATTATAGGTGTGAATCACTGTACCAGGCTATAATTACCAAGGCAACCTCAAATCGAGTTTTTATTTCTCCTTTCTTTCCCTTCTCTTCCTATGAACTGTACTAGACATTGAACCTAGGGCCTCAAAGCATGCTGGACAAATGCCTGAGCCCTAAAACCTCTTAAAGTCATTACAATAGGATGTGTTAAACACTGGGTATTTCATCTATACCTAGTGACCCAGCCAACACATTTTCTAACGGGAGGTTTACAATTTGAGAGTCAGTGTGGCTAAAGGCTTTTTTTTTTTTTTTNAGACAGGGTTTCTCTGTGTAGCCCTGGCTGTCCTGGAACTCACTCTGTAGACCAGGCTGGCCTTGAACTCAGAAATCCGCCTGCCTCTGCCTCACCAGTAAAGAGACATAGCCAGTGGCACTATGGGTAGAAGATGGAAACCAAAGAAGGAAGTGAGGCCATTGAGGGTGTGGCTTTGAGATATCAGAAGCGGGTCTCTCATCTGTCAACTTTGTGGCCACAAGGAAGCAAGCAGGTGTGCTCTACCCAAACCATCTTTTCCTACCCGGAGCTCATCTCAGTGGTCCTGTCACAGTGATGAAGATCTGACTAACACTGTAGCTAAAGCGGGCTGGGTGTGATGGCGCGCGAGACACACACACACACACACACACACACACAGGTAATGCCAGCCCTCAGGCGCTCAGGGTCAGTAGATCTGAGGCAAAGCTCAGCCTGGTCTAGAAAGTGAGTTCTAGGCCAGTCAGCCCTACACAGTGAGACCCTATTTCAAAACAAAACAAAAAAACAAAATTAAGACAGGCAGTGGTGGTGCACACCTTTAAACCCAGCACTTAGGAAGCAGAAGCAGGTGGATCTCTGAGTTCAAGACCAACCTGGCCTACAGATTGAGTTTCAAGACTGAAACTCTGTTGCAAACAAAACAACAAAATCCTACTTCAACAACCAAGCAATCTCCCCACCACCACCAAAAAAAGAACAAGGGGGCTGGAGAGATGGCTCAGAGAAGAGCTCTGACTATTCCATAGGTCACAAGTTCAATTCCCAGCAACTACATGGTGGCTTATAACCATCTATAATGAAATATGATGCCTTCTTCTGGCCTGCGGACATACTTGCAGGCAGAATGTTGTATACATAATAAATTAATAAAAACCTAAACTAAACTAAAATCAAAACAGACAAAACCTAAAAAGTAATAAAAAATAAAATTAAATTAAAAAAATAAACAAAACCCGTGGGCCAAGGTGCAGTGGTATGTCAGTGTCCCAGCACTGAGGCTGCGGCTCGAGAATCATCCTGAGTTTGACTGTGGCCAGCTTGGGCTACATAGTGAGACCCTTTCTGAAACAATACATACAGGGCTTTAGAGTATAACATTCTCCAAAAGTGTTAAGTGGTAACCATAAAGGAATATTCAAGATTAACACTTTTGAAGGAAAACCATTTTCGTGCTTTTAATAAGAGAACAGTATACACATTCTTGTATGCCAACTACAAAAAGTCAAAGCAGCACGCACAGATTTTGTCAATCAGTTTAATATATGTCATAGGTAGTTCATATGAATGCTTGTTACAAAATTAGCTGCCACGGTCTGATGTATGGGACTTTAAGAAAGCTAATATTACTTAAACGATAACTAAGCACATAAATTTCGATTCTAAATATATTTTAAAGATTTGTAAAACAATGTTAAGTCTAAAATTATCTGGCCTTAAAGTGATTCAATTTGTGTTATTTTTAATAACTTAAACTTGTGAACTGTTAAAAAAAATTATACTTGAATATCCCAGTGCATATATTTCTATTAACCTACACAAAGCCATGTGAAAAACTCCATATAATTCCCAAAGCAACAGCACACACAGTTTTCACCGCAACTCACAGTTACTGTGTCAGAACACAGAAAACATCAACAAAACCCCACTACCAGCTCCCAACGAAAAAACAACCCTTTCCCACCCCAGCAAAAATTACCTGGTACAAGCAGAGACTTAAAAAATGCTTTCTCAGTAGGAAGCATTTATAAAATGCAGAGATCTCAACAAGCCAAATGCTTATGCACAGAGAGGAACCTCTCCCTACCATCGCTCCCGCCTCATGATTCAGAAAAAATTCTGATTCATTTTAAAAAGCTCACTTTTTAAAAGCATATTTGTGTGTATCGATTGGTTATTTGTTTCAAGAAAGTACATACCGGCCTTGTGGACAATATAAAAGCAGGCGTGGAAGCAAAGTGCACTCCTAAGACAGAGATCAGCTCCTCCATGAACACCTAACGGGCTGCAGCAAGCAAGAAAACCACTGTGACCTCACAGAGACCAGCCACCTGACTGCTGCTGATCAGAGGGAGCTAGGTGAAGCACTTCACCTTTTCATGCATTTCTTGCTCAAGAAAAATAAGCACATAACTATTTCAAATCCAGCACTCACAGTGCCATTAGCTCATAGTATAGGCAATGAGAAACTGCTCCTGTACTACCTACCTCTAGAATCTTCCATGGACTTACAGTATTCTAACACCTACAGATTTCCTCCTCTAATACCGCCATCAGCACCACCCACACACAAAACACACACTGTACTATGCTCTAAATCTCTGAATTCATCATCACATAGTGTTCTACATTCCACTTTTTTCACAAGTTTAATGTGGACACAGAAAAAACAAGCAATGTTTATTGTGTAATTCCAATAGATATTCTTAGGGTCTTGGTTTAGAGTCAGTCTCCATAGTTATTTCAGCTGCCCAGTTTAAACAAAAAGCAACAACCTACCTAGAAATTCCATGATCGTTCTTCAAACACCAAAGTAACGCACTGATGATTCACATTATAATTTAAATATATTTGAAAACTACACACTTTATATACACTCCTTTTATAAAATAACCAAAACAATTTGATTATCTAGAAGGAAATAACTGAAAAAGCCCTTTCAATGTATCTATAACCTCTGTAGAACTCTAAACCAAGAGGAGAGGATGAAATAAAGATCTCTCAGTCAGCAGAAACATATGACTGTTAGGTGCAGACTCGTGCTTTCCCCGTCTCAGGTGGACGTAGAGCTAAGGGCAGCGAGGGCACAACCTCTGTGACCTCTGTGACAGCTCTACATGGCTTTCACTTTGATTTGCTTCATTTTCATTTGCTTCTTCTCCAACTTCTTTTGTTCTCTCCTCAAAGCAGCTTCCTGTGTGACAGGGAGGGGAAGAGGATCCAAATTAAGCTCAAAGGACACACTGAAAAACCTGGGGCTGCCGGGTGTGGTGGCGCACGCCTTTAATCTCAGCACTCAGGAGGCAGAGGCAGGAGGATTTCTGAGTTCTAGGCCAGCCAGGTCTACAAAGTGAGTTCCAGGACAGCCAGGGCTATACAGAGAAAAACCCTGTCTCGAAAAACCAAAAAAACAACAACAAAAAAAACCTGGGACTGGAGAACTGGCTTGGTGGTTAGACCTCATGATGCTGTTGCAGAAGTTCTTTTCCAAGCATCCATCAGGAGGTTCACAGCTGCCTTTAATTCCAGCTCCAAGGGATCTGATACATCTGAACTCCACCTGGTACCTCCACTCACCCATATTATTACTCAAAATCCTTTTATTGAGAGTGGCAGTGCTAGAAGTTTGAAATAGGGTCTCTCTCAGTATAGCCCTGGCTGTCCGGAATTCACTATATAGATCAGGGTGTCCTTGAACTCACAGAGATCTGCCTGCCTCTGCCTCCCAAGTACTGAGATTAAAGTCATGTGACACTATGCCTGGCCTTTATTCAAAATCTTGGGTCTTGCAACACATAGAACATTCCTGAAGATACTTATAATAATTGCAAGCCAGGCATGATGACCATACCATTTGGAAGACTAAGGCAAGGGACTGCACTTTGGCTAAGTAGTTAGTTCCAGGCTAATCTGTGCTATAAATCCAACCTTGGCTACATAGTTAAATTTCAGGCCAATCTGTGCTATGAGACATTGTTTCAAAATACAAAACAAAAGCATTGCCAATTCATATGCTGAGGAATAAAAATGAACATGAAACAAGGCAAAGATAATTAAAATTTAATTTAGCACTATATTCAATGAGGATTTTACATGGTGAGTGTATTTCTTTTCTTTGAGGTAAGGTCTCAATAAGTTATCCACGCTGACATTAAATTCAACTGCTGCACCCCTTTTAAAGGATAAGTTTTCAATATTTAGCTATTACTAGTCTTGAAATTGCTATTAAGGCCAGGCATGGTGGCTAAAGAGATGGCTTATGTTTAATAGTATTTGCTGTTCATCTGGGTTTGTTCCTATCACTCACATCAGGTTTGAGATACCTCACGTTTGGGATTCCAGCTATTTAAGAGAAATCTACAACAAAATCTGTAGAGAGGGGCTGGAGAGATAGCTCAGTGGTTAAGAACACTGACTGCTCTTCCAGAGGTCCTGAGTTCAATTCCCAGCAACCACATGGTGGCTCACAAACATGTATAATGGGATCTGATGCCCTATTCTGGTGTGTCTGAAGACAGCAACGGTATACTCACATACAGAAAATAAATAAATATAATACATAAATGAATAAATGTTAAAAAAAACCCTATAGATATAGTAGAATTCACTAATTCTGTATCAAACACTAATTTTAATTTTATTTATTTTTGTTTTTTTTGTGAAACATGGTTTCTCTGTTTTAGAACGCAATCTGTAGACCATGCTAGCCTCAAACTCAGAAATACATGTACCTCTGCATCCCAAATGCTGGGATTAAAGGTGTGTGCCACCACCACCTGGCTTCAAACCCTAATTTTTTTTTTTTTTTTTTTTTTTTTGGTTTTTCGAGACAGGGTTTCTCTGTATAGCCCTGGCTGTCCTGGAACTCACTTTGTAGACCACGCTGGCCTCAAACTCAGAAATCTGCCTGCCTCTGCCTCTGCCTCCTGAGTGCTGGGATTAAAGGTGTGTGCCACCACTGCCCAATTTTGTGCACATTTCTACAGAGAATTACACACACACACACACACACACACACACACACGTCACTACGACAAAGAAAAAGAAGCCCTAAGTTTGAAAGAGAGCTGTGGAAAGGAACTAATACATGGGAGGTTTGGGAGGGAGGATAAGGAAGGGGGAAATGGTATAACTGTAATCTCAAAACAGGGATGGGGATCTAGCTCAGTGGTAGAGCACATGCCTAGCAAGCACAAGGCCTGGTCTTGTCCTCAGCTCTGAGGGGAAAAAAAAAAAAAATGAACATAAAAGTCACATAATAGAAAAGCCAAGCCCAGCAGCCCGAGCCTCTGGAGTGTCTCACTTCCAGCCTGCGCTGCTTCTCAGGGTCCTCCTCGTTCATGATCCGCTCCTTCTCAGCTCTCTTCTTCTCCTCACGCCGAGACTGTGCAGCCTCCTGTCTCTGCACATGTGTCAGCTTCAGAAAGTTCTCTTCCACACGGGCCCGGTTCTTATCTGCTTTTTGTTTCCCCTTCCCCAGGAAACAAAAACTTCATAAGGGACCATTCTAATGCACAGGAGAAAACCCCATTTAGCATGGCTAAAACTCCTCCCCTTTGACTTTCAAGTCAACTAGCAAAGGCTCATCACTGCAGTCACTGATAGCTGCTGCCCATCAGGGGAAAACCCAACAATAAAAGGGGCTGGTTTGTAAGAAAGGATCAAGGACTTACTTCTCTGTTGAGTCGGAACTTTTTGGCTTTATCAATAGAATAAATCACCATGTTCATCAGGGGTAGCAAAGACTCCATATCCTTTGGGTACGTGTTACCTGAGCCAGGCACTGGAAAACAAAGCCATTTTCCTACTGAGTAATGGCAGCATCAACACTTCTGGGTTGGCAGTCTGTCTTTCTTTTTGTTTGTTTGTTTTTTTGGTTTTTTGAGACAGGGTTTCTCTGTATAGCCCTGGCTGTCCTGGAACTCACTCTGTAGACCAGGCTGGCCTCGAACTCAGAAATCCGCCTGCCTTCCCCCCGCGAGTGCTGGGATTAAAGGTGTGTGCCACCACACCAGGCTCAGTCTGTCTTTCTTAATGCTAATAGTCTAGCTCCTTGGAGGAACCCAGAAATCAACAAGGAGGAATGAAGTTAGCGATGCTGCAGTTTTAGAGCTATTATTTCAGAAGGAAAAATAATCTCAAAAACATTTCAGAGGAACCTAAGAATAGACAGACAGGACCCAGACCACTTACCATTAAATGTAAACAGTAGTGTCCTCTTGGTGTCAGGCAGCTTTAAAGGCTGCCCTTCCCTGTCATCAGAGAGAAGTCTGTTAAGAGACTGTAAGCAAGGATAGCAGCAAACCTGATTCAGGTGGACAAATGCCTGCAAACAGCAGTGAGTGTACTCTGCACCTCCAAGTCACAGTAAGCACAGGACACTCTGCTACATGTGAACCCCTCCAGGGATGCTTCCAGTGGACAAGATACATCCATCTTCACCTGGGGAGCCAGAAATATGCCTCTATTTAAGAATGAGGCCAAGGGCTGGAGGGATGGCTCAGGGGTTAAGAGCCCTGACTGCTCTTCCAGAGGTCCTGAGTTCAATTCCCAGCACCCATATGGTGGCTCACAACCATCTGTAATGGGAATCCAATGCCCTCTTCTGGTGTGACTGAATAGAGTATAGTGTACTCACAGACATTAAATGAACAAATAAAAAAATGAGGTCATACTTTTAAATACTTTTGCTTATTTTTTAATTTCTAAATTTCTATTTATTTATGTGTCTGAGTGTTTTGCCTCCATGTATGTGTGTATGCAGTGCCCATGGAGGTTGGAAAAGAGTGTCAAATCTCCTGGAACTGGAGTTAAGAATAGTTTTTAGCCTTCATAAGGAGCTGGGAACCAAGCCCTGGCCCCTGAGGGCATGAGCAATAATTCCCTCTGAACCACTGAGTCAGGCTAAGAGGCTACTTGTGGTGTTCCTACATACAACTAAGGGAAATGAATTTAATGCTTTGACTTTATACATACTCTTGCATGATCTTTGGACCAGAGAACTGGTCTGAAAAATGAACAGATTCAATCTTATCAGCATAGTGTGTAAGAAAATGAACCATCTGAAAAAAAAAAAAAAAGAAAATATTAATTAAAGTTTAGTGCACTCCCAAGCTTTCATAGATATTCACCTTTTAATCCTTACTTTTATAAAATGTCATTCAGACTAAAATACTTCTTTAAAAAAAAAATTACCTCACCTTCAATTTAAAGAGATGGTTCTCTTAGTCCCAGCACTGGGGAGTCAGAGGCAGCCAGACCTATATGAGTTCAGGGCCAGCCTGGACTACAAAAGCAAGTTCTAGCACAGCTAGGGCTATTCTCTGCAGCCACCCTCCAGCCTTAGCCCCTCCCATGACAGGATCACAAGTGCCTACCCTGTGTGCCCACCTTTACTTATATAAACTGAAACTCAAGACTAGACTGAAGTCTTAAACAAACAAACCTGAACGCTGCCTTGGAGTGGCGGCAATTGGGGGAATAGAGGCAGGTGGACCTCTATGAGTCAGGGCTACATAGTAAGACTCAAAAATCAAAACAAAAACCTTGAAAGTCAATAGGTCTTTTAGAGAACTTTTTACTTGTGCGTGTCAATGTGTGTCAATGTGTGTGCCTGTGTGCTATGCGCCCGGGGACGGCAGAAGAGTCTCACACCCTCATAGCTGGAGCTGTGGGACACTCAGTTTGTCAGGAAGGTGCTAGGATGGGAGCAGTCCTTTTTGTTTTGTTTTTTCCCCCGAGACAGGGTTTCTCTGTGTATCCCTGGCTGTCCTGGAACTAACTCTGTAGACCAGGCTGGCCTCGAACTCAGAAATCCTCCTGCCTCTGCTTCACAAGTGCTGGGATTAAAGGCGTACGCCACCACTGCCTAGACTGTAAGCTATAGTTCTTAAGATTGCTCAGTGTTCTTAACCACACTGCCCAGCCTGTGAGCTATAGTCCTTAAGATTGCTGAGTGCTCTTAACCGCAAGCTATCTGTCTCCTGGACTGACAGCCTTCTGGCGAGCTGTCTATCAGCATGAGGAAACAGTGCACACCTGTAACTATAATGTATGGCTCAGACAAGACCTGTCCCAACTGTAGGAAGATCACCAGCTCAACATGAGAGCTAGACAATGCCTCAATTAGAATGGCAGACAATTGACAGCTGTCTTACCCAGTTGATTAAAATCAGGTAGATGACTGTAAATTACACAAAGAATGTTTATCAGGAATGATCTGTAGTCAGAGATTATTTACCTGTTGTTTTAGTAAGGGTCAAGTAAAATACAGTATGTGATATAACACACACACACACACATACACACACACACATCACACACACACATACACACACACACACGTGTATGTGTGTGTGTGTGTATTTCTTCATTTATTTGGAGAGTCTCTTCTGGTACTACCTAGCCTGGTCTAGAACTCATGACATCACAGACATGCACTGGAGCACATCCTGTATCACATTTACCTTCGTATCCATCATTCCCTCTGTGACTTCTCCCATTTCTGACAGAATGGCCAAAGAGTCTGGCAGTCCATACTTTGCTCCAGACTTAGGTTTATCACTACAAAACTCACTCTGGAAGAAAAATTGAAAACAGGAAACATGATATTCTATACAGTTTCTCCCAAACTTCTAGGTATGTACAATCTATTCTGAAGTGGTGCTTACAATCTGAGAGACAGAATTGTGTGCTGCCCTACAGAGCTGAACTTTGTGATAAAGAGGCAGTTTTGACAAACCTTTAAATTAGAGCAACTTGACATACCAGATCCTGCATCTCTTTCTGTAGTCGCAGCAAAGCTTTGCGAGTGCCAACAGCAAATACATATGTGTCCATGTCCTCGTCATTCATTGTTACTTTTATTTGCTTTAAAAAGAAAACAAGAAAAGACAAGGCTCGCTTACTGAGTTCTATGATGGGTAGGTTTCTAAATGGCCCTAAAAGTTCAGCCTTCTGCTATATACTCTTCCCCGTATAACAGAGGACCCCTAATTGGTTGATTCAAACTAATAAAAGAGCATTGTCTTGGGTATGAGAAACAATCCAGCAAGTTAGTAAGAATAACTGGGCCTTAGCTGAAGAAGAGAATCTTTGGGACTAATATGATCATTAAGGGAGAGGGATGGATTAAAAGGTCCCGAAGTCCATACCTCCAGGACCTGGGTAACTCCTAGTTGATGGGCAGTGAAAAAATAGGTACTTGTAAAGGCAAGAAACTGAATGTGTTTGTAAAGAGGGAAAAACAAGCCAGGTTGACACTGTTTTCAGCCTTGCAGGCCTAAAAGCCACACTGGGCCACTTAGGTATTCATTAACTGTGAGATAATAAATGGTTCTGGGTTTTCTTTTTTCTTTCCTTTTGTTTGTTTGGCTTTTTGTTGTTATTGTTGTTTTTTGTTTTGTTTTTGAGACAAGGTCTCAAAAAAAAAAAGGTCTTAATCTTTTTTTTAAAAGGTTGCTGGTTATAGAGATGTATACCTTTAATTCCAGTTTGAGAGCTGGTCTACAAAGTGAGACTTTCAAAAAAAAAAACACACACAAAAAGATTTATTATTTCTATTCTATGTTATATGTTTGCCTCCATACATATCTGTGCACCATGTGTGTGCAGCACCCTGGAGGCTAGAAGAGGACACTGGATCCCCTGGAACTAGAGTAACACAGATGGTTGGTTAAGAGCTGGGTGTTGGTTCTGCAATCCAGATATTCTGGAAGAGCTCCCAACTGCTGAGCTGAGCCATCTCTCTAGACCCCGATGTTACTATTTTAAACTGTTCAGTTTTGTGGCAAATTGTTATGAAGAAACATGGCACTAATACAGGTTCATCCTGAGCAGTCAAGTACAAAGTCAGCAGTGAACGAGATCCAAGAAGACAGGGTGACGTAAGAATTACATCTGGGGGGCGGGGGGTGTACTGGAGAGATGGCTCAGTGGTTAAGAGCACTGGCTGCTCTTCCAGACTCCTGAGTTCGATTTCTAGCCACCACATGGTGGCTCACAACCATCTGTAATGGGATTCTATGCCCTCTTCTGGTGTATCTGAAGAAAGCAATGGTATACTCATATAAATAAAATAAATTAAAAAAAAAAAAAAATTACATCTAGGTTTGTCTCAAGTTCCCAGAGCAGAGCTAAAACCTTTATGCTTCATTATTTATTTGTAAACATGTGGATTCACTAAAACAGCAGGATGCTCAGAGACGATAAAGAGGCTCCACACTCCTCCATCCCTTTCCCACAGCATCTCACTGTGTAGCTCTGCCCAGGCTGAGTTCACTCTGTAGACCGAGCTGCAGCTCCCTATGTAGTCTAGGCTGGCTGACCCACCTGCAGACTCACCAGTGCTGGCGTTAACGACACGTGCTACCATACCTGGAACCCTCATTTTTTTTTTTTTTTCCAAACTGGCTATTGCTGAGTTGTGTCCTTAATAAGTCAGTAAATACAAGCAAAGGTTTGCCATGAATTCTGTGAATCATTCAAAAAAAGCTATTAAACCTGGAGGGAGGTGATGGGAACCCTCAATTCATAGGTGACCAGCCAAAAGTGAATATGGTATGGTGGCCTGGGATTTGAAATTTCCTCACAAGTAGGGACACTGGGGGTGGGGCGTGAGGGCCGAACCCTTCAACCTGTGGGACCTGAAACTAATTCCAGGCAGTGTCAGAAATGAATTGTTCAATCCCAGCTGGTGTCTAGACAATCCAAGAACTGACCATTGTTGGAAAACATCCTTACACAAGTAAATAATTCTTAATATTGTGCATAGGAACAGACAATGTTATAAGTTTAAAAAGTCTGACATGATAAAACGTGGTTCTAATTGTATTAATTTTATTTCTTTAGTTGGGCCAAATTCTTGGTATGTGGAAGAAGGAAAACGTGGGGCTGCAGATAGGTGGCTCAATGGTTAAGTATACTTGCTTCCCTTGCAGAGGACGCAGGTTCAGTTCTCAGCACCCACACAGTAGCTCATGCCACCTGTAACTCGAGTTCCCTGGGGTCCAATACTCTTTTTTGACCTTTTGGACACACATGTGGTACACAGACAGACATATAGGCATCTCACACATAAAATTCAAAAATCTTTTTTCCAAAGGAGGGTTCCAGGATGCTAATGTAGGTAGGAAAAGACCTGATAAATGAGAGCTGTATTTAAAAAAAAAAAAAAAAAACAACACCAAAAACTGTACTTCTGTATTTACAGGGAATTGCAAAAGCAAATTAGTAACAATCCTTTCTGAGAATATCTCCTTGAGAGAGGCAAAAGTCATTTTTGACAGTGAACACAATTTGTAGATTCATGTTAATTTAAAAAATGGAAGACATGGGCTGGTGAGATGGCTCTGCAGGTAAGAGCACCTGACTGCTCTTCTGAAAGTGCAGAGTTCAAATCCCAGCAACCACATGGTGGCTCACAACCATCCTTAATGAGATCTGACTCCCTCTTCAGGAGTGTCTGAAGACAGCTACAGTGTACTTACATAAATAAATAAATCTTTTTAAAAAAAAAGGAAGACATATAGCCAATAACCTAGATTGTGATCTGACTGTGCTCTTTCAATCAAAATTAATCATTTGAAATAAAAAAGTTTGAGAAGAAAAAGTCAAACAAACAAACAAACAAACAACTTAAATTCCTGCAAAAAAGCAATCCGAGGAGTCTGGACAGCTGAAATGAGAAAAGCTGACCCGCTTTGGTCAACAAGCAGCACATTTTCTGGCCTGGACACAGAGTGCCGTGAGTTTCAAACACAATCCAGACAGAAATGGAACAGTTAGGAAACAATTCAGTTTGTACCCAGAAAGCCAGCAGGAATACATACCACTTGATCGCTCACTGGCCTCATCATCCGGGCCAGGACATTAAGTAAGTCTTGTCTCTTAAGGAACTGCAAAGATGAGAGAAATTGGTCAATACCTTCAGCTTACACTTCCAGAAGGGCCTTGGAGGGGCTCAAGGGAAGCTAGAACTGCAGGGGAGACAGGCATCGGAGCGGACGCTCCCTACTCACCCTCAGCTGGATAAGCATGCCTTCACAGCACACTCGGCCAGAGCACCACAGGTTATAGATGTGCTCATTCTCCTGATTCAACTTCCCTGTGCTTGTGGCTTCTTTGTTAGTCCCATCATCCCCTAGGAGTAAAAGCACCGAACCTGACTCCCTGGACCTTTGGATCACTGTAGGACAGCAATGTTCTGCTAGCTCACAGAATCTCCTTGGACAGGGATTAAAGGACTAGCAATGCTGCTTTGACTTCAGTATTATTTTAAAGGTTTTACACCTCAATAGACGTGATGTATAAATTTATCATCTGCTCCATCGCACATTAATTCATTTAGTCTTGAAGACATACCCAGTGTCATCTCTCAGCCAACCATCTTCATAACAACATTTGTGTGTAAGGCCTGGATTTTCTGAATGAGCTCCATTAATTCCAATTACCTCTGACAGGGTAGAGTTCAAAGGCAGTTTCCACACATTTCAAATCACCAAAAGCATTATCTTATTTCACTTTTATAACAACTTCACGAAGACTACAGCAAACTGCCAGAGATTCCTGTGCAACGTGACTGATTTCCACTGTTCCACCATTTTACGTTGCTATCCATTCACGTTCCTCTGTAAATTTATGAAGAGAGCAGAGAGAACGGCATCTCCTCTGCTAGCAGTGCATAGCAGGCACCAAGGCCGGGCATCACGGAGACAGACAGGCTCTTTACCATCTGCTGGGCCAAGTGTGTGGGGTGCTGAAGGTTGTTGCACAGGCTAGTAGAGGTGGGGCTTCTTTTTTACTTTTAAAACTCTTTATTGTTTCCATAAAATAAGTTATAAACTCTGTCTGGCATGAAGAAGAGGGAGGGCAATGAGCCAAAGAATGCTCCCCACCACCCCCAACCCAAATTCTACCATCAAAAATCACCCTAAAAACCGTGGAATAGGGGAGAGAACATCCACTGGTAAACATAGTCTAATAACATGGTTGCAATTTAACCATCAGCTTCCTTCTTAGAACAAACAGAAACTATAGCCAATCAACAGTGTTGCAACAAAGAACAATTAGGAAACAGTATGTGACCAAAAAAGAAAAAAAGCCAACCAAACAAAACCCAACATTTTATGAGGCCTAACTTGGTGCATTAGGGAGGCAGGGGCGTGGTCAGGGGTGAAGGCATGGGCTACAAATCCCTAATGCTGGAATGCTGGGGCCCACATGTAGGGCTCCTAGAGGTGGCTTTCCTGCTTATGCTCTTGTTCACTAGCACTCCTGCCTACCTCCAATACATAAAGTAACAAATTAACTAAAAACAACTAAAACCAGCAGACAAAACAATGCAAGTGAAGTACACACTGCCCTGTAAAGTACAACTGCAGTGTGTGTAAACAGCGGCAGATGGATTGGACCTCATCACTAAGAAGCATGAAGGTGGCTGACCTCACAACCTCACACAGCTACCCACCCTACAGACTGTGTGTGTATCCCACATGAAGCATAAAAACCAAAGGACCCAGAACTTGAAGAAATTGTGAGGATTTCCCATTTCTAAAAATCAAATTGAAATTAGTTTATCAAACAACCTAAAATGACAGTTTCTTGTTTCAACAAGAATTTTTTGGCCGGGCAGTGGCCGGGCAGCGGTGGCACACGCCTTTAATCCGAGCACTTGGGAGGCGGAGGCAGGTGGATTTCTGAGTTTGAGGCCAGCCTGGTCTACAAAGTGAGTTGCAGGACAGGCAGGGCTACACAGAAAAACCCTGTCTCAAAAAAAAAAAAAAATAAAATAAAATAAAATAAAATAAAATTTTGTTTTTATATTGACTATATCAAAAGCTATTTAGCAATTATACTGCTGACTAATGAAAAATGAGCCTACATGTTTAATTTAATCATATATAACCCCAACAGAATGAGATCACTGGAGAGAACAAATGCACAGTAGCCATCATGCTACAGTTAGCTATTTTTGCTGAGTGAGGGCTAGGTGTTCTTACCAGACTATTTCCAGGCAGGCTCTGGGACGTGGATTAGTTTAACTTACCCACTAAGGTAAAATTGCTCTCCAAAAGCTCTCGATGAGAGTTAAACCAGGCCTGAGCAAGTCGGCTGTTTTTATTCTTCCCAATGATGTAGTTCATGATATAGGCAAGCAGACCAGTCACCATCAAAATTTCTAGGTAATAACTCTCCCAACTGTTCTGGAGGTGTGCAGGAACCTTAAGAAGGAAAAATACCCATTTAATTTTGGCTGAGATTGAACACAGAGTCTAAGGAATGGATGAAAACGAGAAAGCACATAGACAGAAGCCAATACTTTATATAACTCTCACTGGAGGAAAGTTACACTTTAGTGGCCAGAGAAGACTCAGTGGTTAAGAGCACTGGCTGCTCTTGGAGAGGACATAGGCTTTATTCCTAGCACCCAGAAGGTAGCTTATAACCATCTCTAATTCCAGTTCTAGGGACCTGATACTGCCTCTGTCCTCCAAGAGTGATAGGCACACACGTAGTGCACTTAATATACATGCAGGAAAAGCACCCCACACACAAAATAATAAAAAAAAAAAAAAAAAAAAAGTTACACTTTGGAAAGTATGCTCATTTTGATCTTCTAGATCAGCTTTTTATTTTTGAGGGGTTTGTTTGTTTCAACCCCTACACACAAAATAATAAAAAAAAGTTACACTTTGGAAAGTATGCTCATTTTGATCTTCTAGATCAGCTTTTTATTTTTGAGGGGTTTGTTTGTTTGTTTCAAGACAGGCTGTCCTGGAACTTGATTTGTATACCAGAGAACTCAGAACCCAAGAGATCTGCCTGCCTCTGCCTCCTGAGTGCTGGGACTAAAGGCATGGCTACCATGCCTAGCTCCAGGTCAGTTTTTTTTTTTTTTTTTTTTTTTNTGTCCTGGAACTCACTCTGTAGACCAGGCTGGCCTCAAACTCAGAAATCTGCCTGCCTCTGCCTCCCAAGTGCTGGGATTAAAGGTGTGCACCACCACGCCTGCCCCCCAGGTCAGCTTTTGAAAGACTTTAAGAAGATGTGCGTGTGGTGCCACATGCTTTTAGTCCCAGCACTCAAGAGGCAGAATCAGGAGGGTCTCTGTGAGTTCTAAGGTAGCCTGGTCTACAAAGTGAGTTCTAGGACAGACAGCTACAACACAGAAATCCTGTCTCAAACAACAAAACAAAAAAAGAGAAAGAAAATGTAAAGACTACCAAACGTATCAAGCTAAGTGTGCCAATCATCCACTTCTATACTCTACGTAAGTAAAGGTAGGCAGGCCGGACCACTGCATGAAGCTGCCTCACAGTGATGGATGCCCATCACAATGCATGTTAGGCTCTTTATTAGACTGCACTATTATTCCACCACCCACTGTACCTCATGGATTGGAGTTATGGTATCATTGGATTATAGTTTAGTTTGCGATTTAGTATCTTATATACTTACATCAACAATTGTTATTGGGTCTTTATTTTTGTTAGAAGAGGTATCTGGTTTGTCTTCGTAACCCTCAAATTCCTCATCATCATATGGCTCACTTTCTGTATCTCCCTCCTACAAAAACAAAACATAATCATGTCTACAAATGGCACCAGCAGTTGTGTCCCAGTTTGTGGGTAACATCTGTAGAGAAAACATGACTCATCAGCAACAAGTACGGAACACAGAGACATGCTATTAGTACAATTCCAAACTTGAAGGTGTAAGATAATCAAGTTCCAGAAAATTAACATACATGCTAATGACATTTCATAATGTATTTCACATTTGAATTTCGATAAGAGAGCTGAGCATGGTGGCAAGTACACTGAACCCCAGCCCTTGAGAGGCAGGTGATCTGTGATTTTGAGGCCATCTTGGTCTACATAGCAAGTTCAAGGATAGCCAGGGCTACATGGTGAGACCCTGCCTCTAAACAAACAAACAAACAAACAAACAAGACAGAAAGGGAATGTCCTTGATTTCTCACCTCTTCTCCCTACACATAAAACTATATGGGTGATGAAGATGGTAATTAGACTGATTGTATTAATTTAATTCTGCAATGTACAGGCACACCAAAGCATATGGTAAAAAGAAAAATAAAACACAGTGAGACCTTTTCTCAGAAGCAAACACAACGAGATACTACACAGCATAAGTAAACAGCAAACCTGAAAGATGACACAAAAAACCCCCCAAACACCAAAAGAATGAGGACACTTACTTAGAACTCAAAGTTCTAAATTCTCATTCATACATTACCTACTCTCAGCTCGGATCTTATCTACTCCAGAAAGTACAGAAAACACAATGCTTTATTAAGGTAAAAGGTATTAACACACCACAAAATATTCACAAGAGTTAAAGGTGGCGGTGGCACACACCTTTAATCTCAGTGCTTGGGAGGCAGAGACAGGCAGACCTCTATGAGTCTGAGGTCTACAGTTTAGTGTCCCAGCCTGGTATACAAAGCCAGGTCCAGGACAGCCAAGGCTACAGAGCGAAACCTTGTGTCAAAACAAACAAATAATAATAAAAAAAAAAAAAAAATCAAGAGAATAAACTAGAATAGCTAAACAAAACGTACTAGACAAAAATGAAGATTCCAGACAGCAACAGCATCCCTATATTTGGGTTTTTATCTGAGAAAGCACTAATTGATTTTCCCATCCTCCTGAATTCCCCAATAAATCAACAATAAACAACCTACTTGGTGGGGCTGGAGAGATAAATTAAGAGCACTTGCTGCTCTGGCAAAGGGCTTGGATTTGATTCCCAGAAACCACGTGGCTGCTCAGTTCCAAAGGATTCACTGGCACCGTGTGCACACAGCACACCCACAGTCAGGCAAAACACTCATACACATAAAAATAAATAAATCTTAAAAACAAAAGCCCCACCTGCGTATCTGCATCTTCGAAATCACCTTCTTGGCCTTCATCCTGCCCTTCCAACTCCACGGTGGCCTCATCCTCATCATCTTCAGTGCTGATCACTCGCTGAGGAGATTCCGTAACAGAATCTTCCATGACGTCCTCAAACTCGGCAAAATCATTATCATCATACTCTACTATATCTTCCTCATCCTCGAAATCATCAAACTTGGCTTCAGAGACACTCCCAAAAACCAAGAGGACCACACAGAAAGCATAGAAGGCTTTCATTGCACCTTAAAAACAAGCTGTGAGAAACATGTGTGCTAAGTGAACGACCCTTGCACATACGTGATTATCGTCTTTTGTAAATTGTTAGTCATTTATGAACCAGCTAGGAGTTGTGGTACATGCTTGGGAGGTGGCAAGAGGATCAGAAGTCCAAGGCCTGCCTTGGCTATATACTGAGCTCAAGGCCAGACCAACCTACAGGCTGACCCTTACTTAAAAAATGAAACAATCTCACAAATGCCTCCTGCTTTTCTCTTCTTCGGTACTCATGGATTCCTAAAGCCCTATGTAAAGGAAACAATGAGCCGAGATCAAGAGGTATAGGGTCTACCCAGATCCTGTCAGTAGTTCTCGGTAAAAACAAGGATACGCAATTGATTTCTTTAGGTTCAATTCTCTAAAATCTTCTTTCTGTATATTCTACATTCCATAGGTTTTTATTTTCCCCCCTCTAGGGGCTGGAGAGATGGGTCAGTAGTTAAGAGTACTGTGCTGTTCCGGAGGACCCAGGTTTAATTCCCAGCACCAACATGGCAGCTCACAACTGTCTGCAACTCCAGCTCTAGGGAATCCAACACCTTCACACAGACACGCATACAGGCAAAACACCAAAGTGCATAAAATAAAAATAAATAAATTATTCTTAAAAATCCTTTCTAGGAGAACTAAGGACTATAGAGAATAAGATACAACTATGGATTTGTAAATAGTTACAAAATAATCCATAAATAAAAAACATCCAGACTGCAAAGAAGCTTGCCAGTATAACTCTTGTTGTCATTCTTATGACATACATAAGGTTGGCTTCACCATCAGTACTAAAAGAGAAAGCCATTTACCTACAGATCAACTGTAGATCTGTGTTTGGCCTGCAGACATGTTCTCCTGGACACACACTTGCTATGATCACAAGTGTGAACACTTAAGTACAGAAAGAAGATGCATCAGTACACCTACTAAGTTACAACATGGGCTCAGACTAAGGGTATTGGTTTTGCATGAAATCACAGAATATAATACAAAAATATTTTTAACCAACAAAATCACTTATACTATATTTTCAACTCTGCTCCCTCATCTAAACACTAGCCCTATATTTTTAATTATCTATAAAAACAAAACAAAAAAAATCTATTTTTAAGCATTGAAATTTAGCCAAAAACCAAACAAACAAAAAAGAGAAATTTAGCCTAAAGGATAGATACGTGTAAGAGAATTATCACTGATAGGGTATGTGTGAGTATTACTACTGATGATTAAACTAGAAGTTGTCTTCTGACTTCTCCATGCACAGTGGCATAATACCTCCCCTCTTAAATATGCCTGACCCAAGTAAATAAATTAATGTAAGTTTTAAAATGTTACAAAGGGAGGCTGGGAATGTAACTCAAGTTGTTAAGGCTGTCTAAGCTGACAGCAGGACCATATACAATCGGGTGTGGTGGTTTACTCTGTAATCTCAGCTCTTGGGAGCCTGAGGAAGAGAATTCAAAGCCATCTTCTTCTACATAGTGAGTTCAGGCTTCAGGAGACCTCGTCTCAAAAGCTCCAAGGGGCTGCTGGGGTAGGGTATCCCAGTACTCAGGAGTCAAATGCAGGCACATGTCCGAATTCAAGGCCAGCCAGGACTACATAGTGAGACCCTATACTTAAGGGGAGGGGGGTGGCGGCACGTA
This sequence comes from Mus pahari, assembly GCF_900095145.1. Taxonomy (NCBI): domain Eukaryota; kingdom Metazoa; phylum Chordata; class Mammalia; order Rodentia; family Muridae; genus Mus; species Mus pahari. Next base: position 73,526,891 of record NC_034603.1, read on the forward strand.
TAGGAGCTCCATTCTGTAATCCCAGCGTCAGGGAGCCTGAGTTAAGAGGACTACCCTGAGTTTCAGTGGCTTGCCCTGCCTTGTCCTATATAGTGATATTAGGCCAGCCTGCAAGAGTAAGAGGCACTGTCTCAAAGAACAAAGAGCATCTGCTTTAGTGGCTCCTTCCCAAGCAGAAGTAACTATGTATCCCTTCAACTTGACAGTCTGGCCATTTCAAACTCAGTCTATACCAGGAATGTTCACAAAACAGAAGTATTTCTAATGGAATTCATGCAGGCTCCATCAAGGTTATTGAGGTTAAAATTATCCAAGCCATTTGTGCGCTGGCTTTCTGATACGACTCAGCTGAACCTGTCAACCCATTTCTCAGATGCACAGCTCTCTGCCAGGTCACCCAGCCTCTAGGACTTCTGAAGCAGAAAACACCAGACTCCAAGCCAGGCACAACATTAACATACCCATCTTGATTATCTTCGGCAAGCTCTCTCAGTAGAAAGGAGTGTATGTAGCAATCATTGCTTGGCCTTTCAGGCCTCTGTGGCATTAATCAAAATGATGAAATTTCTAGAAATGATGTAGACATTACTGTCACAAAGTGTTGGTTACAAATAACTTGCATGTTAGAAACCTTCGGGTAAGGGCGACTCTAGAAGCGGTTGCTTCCGTGAACTTCTCGTGTCTGGTCCTAGGTCCACCACGGAGAAGCCTACTGTCTATGCTCCTGCATTCTTCTGGCTACACACCAGATATTTTCTCAGATTTTGTCCTGTTGGTTGGGATCTACTCGAAATATTCCCCCAAACCTTCCTAAAGCCCAACAGAAAATGGATCAGAAAAAGATGGACAGAGGTTTAGTCTTTCTTTTTTTTAAATTCAGAGAAATAAGTTGCGGGTACTGACGCATGTCACCACCGGCCGGACTTAAAGGGTTGGTTCAGATGGAAACAGTACCTGGCTCTGCGGCCACGCAACTTAGTCACCGCTCGGCCTGGCACGGTCACACCGACTGGAATGTGTTGGCCCCGCTACTTACCTGTACCCAAGGCTGCAACCGGGCCCGGGGCTCCTGAGGCCACTACCTCCACCCAGCCTGCCTCTGTCTGGTTTCTGTCTTCAGGTCGCAAAGATAATCTCCGGGCGGCGATGTCACTGAGCAGCCCAGAACAGGTAGCTCAGTCACGGTACCCTACTCTTTACGTAGCTTCAGCCGTCCGTTACGTAGAATGCGTACGACTAGTTTGCGCCTGCGCACGGCGTGGGGGCGGGGAGGCGGCCTTCAGGACAGTCGCGCAAGGCGACCTAGGGCTGCTGGGAAAATTACGTAGCCGCCGGCGTCCCCTGGGCTAGAAGTGCTTTAGCGAGCGGAGGCTACGCTTCTCCCGTAGGGTTCCGTCCGTCGGGTTGACGTCACTTTGATCGGATGCTCCGGAAGCTAAAGGTGGCCATAGTCTATGGGACCATGTGGACAGAGGCATGAAGGGAAACGTTGCCCGAGTCTTGGGGGTTTTGTGTTGTTTTGGTTCTTGGCAAGGGACAAGAGCTGAGGGAGGGTCGACATTGTGATGTAAATGAAGTTTCCACTCAACACCCTATTACCTTGAGTGTTTTGGGCGGTTCCCCGTCGCCACTGCTCTCCTCATTGCAGATCCCTTCACTACACGAGCCAAACACAATCCGCACCCAGGACCAGGTTCCCGTCCGGGGTGTGTGACGTGTTTATGTTGCGTTCCGGAATGGGAAAGGCGGGCTTAATTGGCGCCTTTCGGCAGCCGTAGCCCCAACCCCACCCTTCGGCTCGCGCCCTACTTAGCGCGCATGTCAGACGCTCCCCCATCCCACCCCACCCCACCCCCAGTCAGCAACGGGCCGTGAGGCGGCGGCGAAGGGGGCGGAGGAAGAGCGCGGCTGGACGCGGTCCCGCACCGCGCGTACGCAGGGCCGCGGGGGTTCTTTCGCGCCGACGGGAGTAGCAACTGCGTCTGCAGCCGCGGCAGCAGGTTTGGGTGAAGGGCTCGCCAGACGCAGCGCCGCTAGCCCCGGGGACACGAGAGGTAACTGGGGCCTGGCGAGGGCGGAGGAACCTCGGCCTCGCTTAACAAAGAATCGGCGGAGCCTGGGGACCCGGGTGGCTGCGGGGGTCCGGGCAGGGATGGGTACGCGATCTGGAGCCCCGAGGTGGCCCTCTGGAGCTACGTTGCCTTCCCACGGCTCTGCTCATCGCACGTCTGTACGAGGCCCAGTTGGCGGCTTTCCGGAGGCGGTGCTTGATGGGTTCCAGGAAGGGGGTTTTCGGGGTGCTGGGCTCCGAAGCTGCGAGAGCCAGTGGAGGTGTGTTGATCCCTGTAGGTAGTTGTTGGGGATTACGGACCCACACAAATGGAGGGGATGGGGGGAGGGTCTCGGTAGCGGAAGTTGACAGCTTGAAAGGCTGTACTAGTCATTGATCTTTGTAAAACCTTGAGTAGATCATGATTAACATCATCACCGTAGTTACAAACTTTTTGCGGCCTACTTGAGCCTACCTGATGTGAATAAATAATATATATGGATTGCAAACGTGAACCAGAATCGTAAGGAAAAAAAATGAGACTAGTCAAGTTTGGAAGCATATATAAGCTTTTCTGTCATTTTAGCTTTTCCCTTTTCACCCCTACTCCTTTAGCCTGTTGTTTTGTAGCTTTCCTATGTATTGTTATTATTATTTGCAAGTGTTATTTCTGTATTGTCTCCTACACACACCTGAACAGCAGGGATTATGTCTTTTTGTTTTGTTTTGTTTTTTGTTTTTTCAAGAGAGGGTTTCTCTGTGTAGCCCTGGCTATCCTGGAACTCACTCTGTAGACCAGGCTGGCCTCGAACTCAGAAATCCGCCTGCCTCTGCCTCTGCCTCTGCAGATTATTAAGTAGAGTAGATACTAACCAACTGCCATTGTAGCTCTCTTATGAAGCTTACCCTACTCCTCTGTTCAGTGATCTTGATATCATAAGAGATCTGATATTATCAATCCATCAATGGGGAGATTGCTTTGTGGAGAAACTATAACTATGCCTATAGTGTGGGTTGCACTGTGTTGCCATACTTCACTCAATGTATCTGAGTTGTATTTATTGAATTTGGTACAGAGTCTCACTCTTTAAGTCATGTTGATCTAGAGCTCACTCTGTAGCCCAGGTTAGTCTTTAACACACAGGATCCTCTCTGTCAGCCTCTTGAGTGCTGAAGCATGGGTCACCGCACATTTTTCCCCCACTATTTTGGAGTAAAAACCTAGTAGTAAGGTGTACGATATTCTCACCATTTTGCAAATGGAAAATCTGCTAATAACATCTTTAAGATTCATGCTATTAGTGGCAGAATTAGAGTTTGAATATAGCTAGCTGGTATTATTTTACAATCCTGTTAAAATTTCTGACTGAACCATCAATCACATTTTGGTACCTGGACACCAAGATGTCCTTCATAGCATCTTCAGTTATTCTCATTCAAGGGTAGCTTCTCTTCAAAACTCTTGTATGTGCCGGGCGTGGTGGCACACGCCTTTAATCCCAGCACTCGGGAGGCAGAGGCAGGCAGATTTCTGAGTTCGAGGCCAGCCTGGTCTACAAAGTGAGTTCCAGGACAGCCAGGGCTATACAGAGAAACCCTGTCTCAAAAAACAAAAAAACTCTTGTATGTAAAACATGAATAATGAGTATCTGCTCTTGAAGACCTAAGAGAATGAAGGTAAATACTCAATCATGAAATGTATAGTGTTTAAGAAATAACGTAGTGTCAGGTGTTTAAAGACCAGAGAAGGGATTTAACATAAATCTAGACAAATCATATTTGTGTTGATGCTCTAGAATTGTTATCCCAGTGCAGTTATTCCAGTACAGGTAAGAAGGACCTTGATAGGTCAATGTCAATAACAGATTTTGTGTGGGAGAAGCCAAGTAGAAGTAAGAACTCCACCAGACTGCTTGATTTTCTTCGGAACCCTGAGCAATATGTGTGGTTAAAGTTATTTACTGCCACGATGCAACACCTAATTCCAGTCTGACTAACTGGAGAGCAGCTAAATTGAAGGGAGTGACAGAAGCATAAATTGGTATTTTGAAGATGGTTTTGCTGAGTGTGTGTGCTTCAGGAGATCTGTTCTTTGATGCGACTTTCCTTGGTTACAGAGTATTAACAGACACAGTGCTGTTCAGCCAAAGGAAGTAGAAATTCATTTTGTTTTCAGTTTTGTCTCATTTTGACTTCATTTTATACTTTTTCTACATAAAAGTCATGTTTTATAAATTATGGAATGTTAGCTAGTTGTAGATGCAATGTCTAGATCTGAGTCACATGAGTTTTCTAGTACAGCAGACACTGTTGAGGCAGAGTTGTAGAACTCTTGCCCTGTTGAGTAATGTACTTAGCTCTGAGTCCTCTGACTTGTCTGCAGTACCTTGCCCCCTCATCCTGCTTGCTTTCATTTCATAGTATTTTTACTATCTATCCCTCCCTCCCCATCTCTTACCACATTGATTTCCCCGTGGGCTTTCTGATTCCATGCTTGTATCCTCTGAGTCTAAAAAACAATTGCCTGACACAAAACAAGCACGCCACATATTTTTCTGTAATGATCACTTAGTAGTTATGTGGAGGCTTTGATAACTGTCAGTCTTGTTAGAGAGTTGTAGTGGTGGAGTAAAGATGGAAAGAAGAGCATCGATTTCATACTGAGTTGGGAGCACACGTCAGAAAGTGTATAGTAATCAGAGTGAAACAATGGAGCTTACCAATATCTAGCTTGAATTGATTCTGCTATATGGGGTTGTTTGGGTTTTTTGTTTGTTTACGAAATTAGGTGTTTTAGTTTTTAAAGGGATTTTTTTTTTCAGTACTTGGGATGGAATCTAGGGCCTCACCTGCGCTAAGTCAGTGGACACTTGGGTAGATGCTACCTTTTGCCTATTGCTATTAATGCAGCTATGAGCTTGGATGAACTTTGCTTTCATTTGGGGGAGGTGTATATGAGTGGAATTTCTGGGTTATATGCCAATTCTATGTTCTTCTAATTAACAATAATAACAACCAAAAGAAACAACCCCAAAACATTTATTGATAGAATTCCAACTAGAATAAGTGTTTCATGGATCCCCCACCCCCAGTTTTGTCAGGATTTTTGTTTTGGTAGTAGATAAATGCACATATTTAATATGAAGCTTACAGCTTACATTTTAAATGCCAAACATAGCTGCATATAAGTTGACTAATATATTTGGGTCTGGTTAGTTTGAGTGTGGTGTTTTTATTTCCAAGGGTTTTCTTTTTTCTTTTTTTTAAAATAATGAGTTAAAAACAAAAACAAAACCAACAAAACCCTGTATGTATTTGTTTATTTGTGTTTAGAATACAACTTGGAGGACTTGGTTCTCACTTCCCACCATGTAGATCCCAGGAGTTGAACTCAGACCTTATCGATCTTGTTGACCTTGCTTGATTTTTTTTTTTTTCCGAAGAAAAGTACTGATTGCCATAGTTACTGAACCTTTTTTTTTTTAACATTCTTCCAGCAGTTCGCAGAGGTTCCAGTTTCCCTACGTCTTTGCCAGGACTTTCTCTACCAGAGTTACATCCTCAGTCCTTAGACTTAGGTGATTCCACTTTTGTTGCCAGCATAATAAAGTCCTGGCTATACCTTCTCTCCATCAGGCCTGATCAGGCTGTTGAGTTTGGCCCTGATGAGCTTTGGTGAATACAACAAATTGTCTCTGTCTTCCTCCTGGCAACTGTGCAGAGGGGAATGATAGCATAGTGATAGAGGGCTGGTGAGATGGCTCAGCAGGTAAGAGCACCGACTGCTCTTCCAAAGGTGCAGAGTTCAAATCCCAGCAGCCACATGGTGGCTCACAACCATCCTTAACAAAATCTGACTCCCTCTTCTGGAGTGTCTGAAGACAGCTACAGTGTACTTACATATAATAAATAAATCTTTTTTTTAAAAAAAAAAAGCATAGTGATGGAGTGTGTTTCTCCTGAGAGCACTCGCTGAGTATACTTGTGTTGCTTTGGGGTTAGTACAGTCTTGGGGACAGCCAGAAAGAGGGCGACTGCTGATCATTATTTTTGTGGCTTTGAGCATCTATCAATGCTGAGTACTGCTTCGGCAAGAGCAAGGGATTTCTTTACTTTCAAAGATATCTTGATAAAAAGCTTTTTTCTAGGGCATTTGTTTGTTTGAGGCATTATGAGATAGCCTACTGTTTTTTAATAACAGTCATCTTGATCGATATGAAATGGTATGCATTATGGTTTTGATTTACATTTCCTTCATTGTTTGTAATATAAGGATTTTTGAGACAGTCCTATACTGTGCAGACCTAGCTGGTCTTGTACTTGAGATTCTTCTACTTTAATGTCTTGAGTGCCAACATTACATGTTTGTATCACCATACCGGGCTTTGATGCAAGGTGTCTTTTCATGTAATCCATTGATCATTTTTGTATTGTCTTCAGAGAAATCTATTCAAGTCTTTTGCCTATTCAAGTGTTTTGTGTGTATGTGTGTATGTGTACCATGTACAAAACCTGGTTCTAGTGGAGGCCGGAAGAGGGCATTGTATCCTCTGGAACTGGTGTCATGACAGTTTTGAGCCACCATGTGGTACTGGAAATCAAACCTGGGTTCTCTAGAAGAGCACCAGTGCTTTTAACCTCTGAGCCATCTCTCCTCTCTAGCCTTCTCTTCCTTACGTTCTCATTTGTTTGTGGTTTTTGTTTTTTTAAGACGGGTTCTCTGTAACAGCCCTGGCTGTTCTGGAACTTGATTTGTAGAGCAGGCTGGCCTCTAACTCAGAGACCCTGCCTGCCTCTGCCTCCCCCTTACCTATTTTTAAAACTGGATTTGTATTTAGTGACGTTTACCCAAATAAATGCTTAGGAATAAATATTTAAGCCAGGGATGGTGGCGCATGTCTTTAATTGTAGTACTTCAGAGGCAGGTGGCTCTCTGATTTTGAGACCAACCAAGACTAAAAAGAGAGAGAGAGGAGGGAGGTAGGGTGGGGAGCAAGCAAAGATGAAGGGCCAGTGATCAAGCAGCATGATAAACCTGAGTTCTGATCTGCAATTCCCACAAGGTGACGAGAGCATGTGGACAGTTCTCTCATCTCCACACTTGTACCAAAGCGTACGTTTATGTTCACACACACTAAAGATAAAAAAGATAAAGGTTAGGAGATTGTCTTGCAATGTCGATCCTATATTAGAGGTCCAGAGTAGTTACTGTCTTAGGATCATTTTTTTGACAACTCCCTCCAATAAAGAGGTTATTTTACACAACCTCATAAAAGTACTTCTTTTGTTTGGGATCTCAATAAAATGAAAGTCATTTGGTTGAAGTTGTAATTGTATCTGAAGGCCAGTGTTACAGGCCTTCTCGTGGTACTGGGCCTCCACACGTGGGACAAGTAAATGTACCACTAAGCAGCACCTTAAATTTGTGGGTAGACATAGAAAATAAAATGAAGGTTAGTGAAGGTGTTTACAAAGTCACATTCACATGTGTGCATCTTGTCCGTAGCACCAGTCATTGGCATCATGAACTGGAATAAAGGCGGCCCTGGAACCAAGCGGGGATTTGGTTTTGGAGGTTTTGCTATCAGTGCTGGGAAGAAGGAGGAAGCCAAACTGCCACAGCAGTCCCACAGTGCCTTTGGGGCAGCCAGCTCTTCTTCTGGATTTGGAAAGTCTGCTCCACCACAGCTTCCTTCTTTCTACAAAATCGGATCGAAACGGGCCAACTTTGATGAAGAAAATGCGTAAGTGATAATTCTTGATGATTAAACCAGTGTGAGCTACTAATGATTTCCAAGATCGAAGTCCTTGTCTCCCACCCTGAATTTGCTTAGATGAAGGTATACAGTATTCATGTGCTTGCTTAAATTGTTATTCAGGAATGGTGGGTTTTCCTGATTAGTGTTCTGAACAAGGTGAACATAATCTTTTGGTGTTTGAGTCAACCAAAGCTTAAAACCTACTGAAGAGTTTTATATTTAATTCAAATGGAGTGTGATGGACTTGTGTTTTGAAGTAGGATCTGGATATGTAGCCCTACCTGGCTCTGATCGTGATCTTTCTACCTTGATCTCCGTTTGAGGGGCACAGACATGTGCCAACAAACCCACCTGGGAACTCTTGCTAGTGTAATATGCCACAGTGAAAGCTTGTGTTAGTGAAGGTTTTAGTCTCTTTACTGGTCTTTGTTTTAATTTTCAGGTATTTTGAAGATGAAGAAGAAGACTCCAGCAACGTAGATTTACCTTACATTCCTGCTGAAAACTCACCTACCCGCCAGCAGTTTCATTCCAAGCCAGCAGACTCTGACAGTGATGATGACCCCTTAGAGGCATTCATGGCTGAAGTGGAGGCAAGTGTTGGCTCTTGTTTCCTTAAAATATTGAGCAGATTGAAATAGCTCTTGGGGGGTGGGGTGGGGGTGTGTGCTTTTATTTGATTTTTGGTTTTGGTGGTTTTAGAATTTTGCTATTTCCATTTGCCCTCTTAAGTATTTTCAGAGGTAATCAGTGAGTGACAGGAATAGTTAATTGCAATGTTTGAACATAGTTACTCAAATATGTTTTGTTATAAGAATTTTAGAGGGAGGCAGAGGCAGGCGGATTTCTGAGTTTGAGGCCAGCCTGGTCTACAAAGTGAGTTCCAGGACAGCCAGGGCTATACAGAGAAACCCTGTCTCGAA
>NC_034603.1:73535627-73541969 GCF_900095145.1 Mus pahari
AAAAAAAAAAAAAAAAAAGGATTTTAGTATATTCTTAAGTAGAATACTGTAGTATGCACTCTAGCATTTATTAAATCCTATTTCATAAGGAAGCTAAACCTAAAGAACTTCATACATAGAATTAGAAGGGTCCATCACCTAAAGTTTCCAGAGCTTCCTCTATGGTGCCACCAACTAGGCAGTAAACCCAACTTGGGACCCTTTTTAGGAATGTTACATTACTAAATGGTAACCTCCTTTTATCAGCCACAGAACTAAGTAAGACTTACCCCTGTTCTCCCACAGCAGCCTAAGTAGCCTCTCCTAGCACTGTGATAGCTTACCTCATAAGACCTGTGCCCAGCACAGTATATAGTTTTCTTGTCCTGGCAACATCCATGTATTGGTAGCTTGATATGTTAGATGTTTAGATTTCTCACTTTTTATTTAAACAACCTATTTGTCTAGAGAAAATAAACCTCATCGGTAGTTGAGCCAGAATTGAACTCTAATCCCTGTATTCTTTATGTTTCTGAGTTCTTCTAGCTTACAGGTTTTGTGTTTGTTTTGAGACAGGGGGTCTACTTAGTCCTGACTGTCCTGGAACTCACTATGTAGACCAGGCTGGCCTTGTGATTTTTTTCCAGCCTCTGCTTCCTGAGTTCTGGGATGAATGCTGTGAGCCACATGCTTGGCCTTAACATTTTTTTTCAAATTAACAGACCATTGAAGACACTTACCCAACTTTACTAAAATTATTCAAGGCATACATGTATCTTGCAATGTAGTAGGTATTGAATAAATAAGTAATTTGCTTTAAAAATGAAAGATATATAGTTTTTGACACACAATGTTTTTTTTCATGCTCTTGAGAGAGGGACATTTGCTACAGGGCAGTGTTTCTCAGATATCTCATTCATTCTTTCTTTTTTTTAATGTTTATTTATTTATTTTTATATTTGAATATAAGATTTGTCTGCATGTATGCCTATATACCAGAAGAGGATAGGATCCCATTTCAGATAGTTGTAAGCTTATATGGTTGTTGGGAATTGAACTTAGGACCTGTAGAAGAGCAGAGCAGCCAGTGTTCTTAAGCACAGAGCCATTTCTCCAGCCCCACTATTTCATGATAATTCTAATGATAAAGTATAAGAAAAGTCGGCTCTTGACTTTGTTGTTTTTAGGTTTAAATTTAAAGCTTTGTAAGTTTATATGGCTCCTTTTGAATGAATTAGTTGAGAATGGCCAGATTCTTTTGCTTGACATTTAAATAGCTGAAGTTCTTTTGAGTACACTAACATGCTCCTGAATATCTTTGGTGTAGTATTAGGAGATTTATTTAACTAAGTACAGAGAGATCAGTTGTCAGATGTTGAAGAGTGTCAGAGTCTAAGACGAAGTCCTGATGTCAAATGCCAACTTGTACAATGTATGAACTTTTCTAAGACTTGAATTTGATGAAGATTTATTTTTAGACAGTGTGCTAATGAAAGATTTATATAGGCTTAAAAGAATATTTGAGGCTAGAGAGATGGCTCAGTGGGTAAGATCACATTACTGGTTTTCCAGGGGACCTGGGTTCAACTTCTAGCATCCACGTGGCTATAATTCCAGTTTTAGGAAATCTGATGTCCTTTTCTACCCTCAGTGTGCACTAGGCACACATACACAGCATGCACACTTGCATATTTAAGAAGTGAATTTTTTTATTCAGGCTGTGGTGGTTCATGCCTTTAATCCTAGCACTGGGGAGGCAGAGGCAGACAGATCTTTGGTTACAGAGTAAGTCCAAGATAGGCCCTGGCTGTCCAGAGAAACTTTGAAACTCAAAAAACAAACAATAAAAAACCCAAAAATAATGTCCTGCAAATGTAGTGTTTTGTTTTATATGTACCAATATTGTTAGTATTGTGTCAATTTATAGCCCTAGACGTGTCTCTATCAACCCAATCCCTTGAAAAATAGTTGTACATGATGTTTCTTTTAAAAATAATTCCTCTTTGATGAAAACATTTCATTTATAATACAGCTGGTCATGCCATGGTATATGTAGTGACTTTTGTTTTTTGGGGAATTTGTTTATTTGTTTGTTTTAAGATAAATACAAGGGCCAGATAGTTCTGAGAGCACTGTGCCCTCTTCTAGAGTAACACCTGGGTCTGATTCTCAGTACCGACTTGGTAGTTCACGCTCTTCTATAACTCCAGTCCCAGGGGATCCAATGTTTCCTTCACCCTCTGCAAACACTCAACACACATGGCATACAAATATACATGCAGGCAAAACATGCATACACACACAATTAAACTAAAATACACAGATAGAAAAATTTACATTTTCTTTAGGCTGAAGGGCTTTGGAAAAAAGTAATCCTAGCATTACTTTCCAAATGTATAAAACAAAGGATCAGTTTAGAGCAGTGACCTACTATTGTCATTTTCTAATGTATAAGAACTTCTGTAGAGAGCCGGGCGAGGTGGCGCATGCCTTTAATCCCAGCACTCGGGAGGCAGAGGCAGGCGGATTTCTGAGTTCGAGGCCAGCCTGGTCTACAGAGTGAGTTCCAGGACAGCCAGGGCTATACAGAGAAACCCTGTTGGGGGGACGGGGGGAGAAGAACTTGTGTAGAAAATGTAACAATGATACACTTTTAATTCTATTCCTAAAGGTTTTAATTTACTGTTTTTTTTTATAGCACATTTTCAACTTTATTAGTATTTATGATTACATAATTTTTATTATGAGGGGTTTGATTTTTTTTTAAAAAAAAAAAGATTTATTTATTTTTATTTATATGAATACACTGCAGCTGTCTTCAGACATACCAGAAGAGGGCATTGGACCCCATTACAGATGGTTGTGAGCCACCATGTGGTTGCTGGGAATTGAACTCAGGACCTCTGGAAGAGCAGTCAGTGCTCTTAACTGCTGAGCCATCTTTCCAGCCCATGTTTTGTTTTTGAGAGACAGAGTCTGTGTAGCCCTGAATGTCCTAGAACTCACTATGTAGATCAGGCTGGCCTCTAACTCAAGGTTTCTGCCTACCTTTGCCTCCTGAGTACTGAGATAAGGGTATGTACCACTATACTAGGCTTTAGGGCTATTCTTGTTGGAGAATATGTAGAAGCACCTCTAGCCTCTGCCAGCCTGTATCACTATTTTTAGTCATCCCACCTCACCCTTAATTTGTAAAGGCAAAAATGCCAGATGTTGGGAGACAGGATCAAAGCAAAGGTGGAGGGGAAATTACTTTTAAGTTCAGAGCCATCCTTCCAAAATAAAGAGTCAGAACTCAATATATCTATTTTTCCCTTTGGCTTTTGTCTGTTTGTTCTTTCAGTTTGGGGTGGGTAGGTGGTTTGTTTTGTTTTGTTTTGTGGTGGTAGTGCAGGATTTTGGTTCTGTCGTTTCAACTACATCTACTTCAAGCTATACTTAAAGGCTGATTTGCTTGAATTTCAGGGCATCTATAGCAAGTTATTTCCTTTTCTAAGACAAACCACTAAAGCTTTATTGGTGGTGAATTAAGCATTTAAAAGTGTATATGCACTTACATGTATGTGTGACATATGTATTACAATTAAAAACTGAAATCTATGTATAGCAAAAGACAACTGGATATTTGTTTTGAAAAATATTTGTCAACGCTTCCTGAAAGATGATATGAAAATGCAAGTGTCAGAACATAAGGAAAGCTGTGATGAATATGTTTCAATATATAAATTGTCTGTAATGAATTTCTCCTGCAGCCTTTTAAATTGATAACACTCCATGTAGCCTTTTATTTCATTAGGATCAGGCTGCTAGAGACATGAAGAGACTTGAAGAAAAGGACAAGGAAAGAAAAAACGTCAAGTAAGTTGCTTTCTCCGCTCTCACAAAGGCTACATAGAAACTGTTGAAGAATAGCAAAGACTATTCTTAAGAAGTTATAAAGGAAAGAATATTAAAGTACACAAAGATCTTTATTTGAGCTGTCTCTGTATCTTGAGTATTTCTCTAGTTATGAAGATGGCACAGCCTTTGCATTTGTAATAACTAAAGGCATTCTGTTTGGTAGAATAAGTATTTGGTTATAAATAGTTGTCCAAGAAATGGGAAGTGAATTATAGTGAGGGTAAAAGAAGTATAGTTACTACAGTTTAGGTTCACTGTCTTAGATTTCTTCTCATAATAATAACAACAGACTAATGCCTATGTGATAAGTAATTAGAAGTTATGATGGTTATATAATAAAACTATATAAAAATTACAAGTGAGTAAAAGCTAATTTCATCTAAAGAGTATTACTCTGTAGCTCCAAATGCTGAACTTAAATACTATATTTTCTGGGAAAGAAATTTTCCTCTGCTGAATACACTCCTAAAACCTTTGGCCATGTGTTTGGAAGTCAGGCCCCTCCCAAAGTTTCTGTGCCAGATGGAGAGTCAGCCATATTTTGATGCTTGCTGTGTGCTGCATCCTTCTAGTTGCCTTGGGAATAGCAAATGCTGGAAGCTGGTTAGAAAGAGACTGGAAGGAATGAGATGACTGTGGGAAGTAAGCAATAGTCGTTTATGCAGTAGATGCTGGAGAGATGCAGCAAGTGGCCGTGGTTCCATTCTCTGTGTGAAGTGCTAGTTTCAATTCTAAACACATGACAGAATTCATGTAGTTTCTTTCTCTCCCCATCCCCAAGGTAACTGATTTTGGCTAAAAGCAATTTATTCTAGAGCTAGAAGCTACAGGAATAATAAAGTTGTGATATTCCTTCAATTGTATACCAAACCCAGGAAGGTTTTGTTTTCTTTTTAATATGTAATACACAACTATGTTATATTCGTTGTATATATTGACAAAGCTTAGTATCCCTCCATACCTCTCTTCACCAAGAAAGGTTTTACTTCTTTTTTTGTTTGTTTTGTCTGTCTGTCTGTCTGTCTGTCTGTCTGTCTGCCTGCCTGCCTGCCTGCCTGCCTGCCTGCCTGCCTGCCTGTCTAAGACACTGTTTCTGTGTGTAACGCTTAGCTGACCTGTAACTCTATAGACCAAGCTAGTCTCTTAACTCAGAGATCCACCTACATTTGCCTCCGGGGTGCTGTTTAATTCCTCTCAGGAATTAAAGGAATGGACCACTACTGCCTAGCTATATTTTACCACTCATATCAGTTGGTAATTGATGTTTCTAAGGGTACCATATCATCTCATTGCAAAAAGAGGGAAACTTTAGCTCATAGAGTTAAGCCACACATATATTATGGGTGGATCGTGTATAGTATATTTATTGTTGCTTTGTTAACATTAGTGTTGAGAATTCCTATACTGTATGGAATTCAACACTAAGCTGTTGTAAGTATGGAGCTGGGTATGTGGAACATTTGCAGGGAAGTTTGTTTCTCCGCTTGTTTTTCCAGGGGTATTCGAGATGACATTGAAGAGGAAGATGACCAAGTGAGTTTCTATGCAGTATTTCTATCTTTTATTTTTACTCCACAAAGTCTGTACTGGGGACAGGTCAGAGCTTGCCTTCACTGAATGACTTGCTCCTTTTCTACCTGTGTGACCAATTAATACTATCTCCGTATTCCCTTCCCCCATGTTGCACATGGGATTTTTGATCAACTGACATTTTTTTTTAAAGAAGAACTTTACTCAGGTTTTTTTTTTTTTTTTAATCCAAATTTTAAATTTACTGTGATAAGCCAGTAATAAGAGTTATGTGGGGCCTCTTGCTGTTTTTTGCCTCTTTTTAGTAATTGTTTGTGATTCTTACATTTTAGTTGAAACATTAGTAACTGTCCATTAGTACTTCTTTTTTCCTTGTGCAGTTGTGGGATGGTGAGGACCATAAACTTCCAGGTTTGTGATCTTTCTAATCAGAGTTAACTTCCAAACTTGGATTGGTATAAAGCCAAAGCTTGTCTCTTTCAGCTCTGGGCAGGGTAATAAGATGTCCCCACAAACAGGAAGGCTTCTATTAAATAAATCAGATCATTGTATAATATTGTCTTGCTCATTGATTTTGAGTATTGCTATTGTAAAAGAAATCATTGCTATGTTAGTGAAAGTCTTTCCTTATTTGATAGGTATTTGTTTAAATTATGTAATCTTATGGTTCACTGTGTGTGCACTGCATGTGCACTGATTGCAAATGCATAAATGGTTTAACTGTACTTAGATTTGATGGTGCTCTTGTGCTTTCCTGCAGGAAGCTTATTTTCGATACATGGCAGAGAACCCAACTGCTGGGGTGGTTCAGGAGGAAGAGGAGGACAATCTGGAGTATGACAGTGATGGAAATCCAATCGCACCTTCCAAAAAAATTATCGATCCCCTTCCTCCCATTGATCATTCGGAGGTATTATATTTTTTCCTTTGTTT
>NC_034603.1:73542166-73557094 GCF_900095145.1 Mus pahari
CGAGTGCTGGGATTAAAGGCATGCGCCACCACCACCCGGCTTTTCCTTTGTTTCTAACTGATACAGTTTCATAGTTTGAAATCTTTATTTCTGTTAAGTGGTTGGATCAGAAATTCCATGAGGCATTCATAACATATAAACTAGCTCACTGTAGTCTCAATACTTACTAGACAGAGGCAGGAGGATAGCCAAGAGTTTGAGGTCAGCCTAGACTGCATAGTGGTTTGCAACTTAGCTTTGTTTACTAAATGAGACTATTTCAAAACCAAAAAGGCTTACTGTAAACAGTTGTGTACTATAAAAAGAACATTTGGGGCTGAATATTTAACTCAGTCGGAAGAGTAACTTGCCTACCATTCACAAGGCCTGTTGTTTAATCCCCAGCATTTCATAAAACCGTATGTGGTGCATGTCTTGAGTTCCAGCACTATCAAGGCCAGCCTGGGCTGCACATTAAGACACTCTCTCAAAAAAAAAAAAAAACAGTCAAAAGAAATCAGCCAAAATAGGCTTGGTTGTTAATTTTAATAAGTTATGTGAGCAATTTTAGAGCTTTATAGATTTTATTTTTGGAATTGTTGAAGTTATTTAGTGGCTAAGAGCACCTGCTGCTCTTCAGAGGATCTGAGTGTAGGTCATTGCACCCACACCCATACCAGGCAGCTCATGTATAAACCTAGTTCCAATGACTGTGGTGTCCTGTTGTAGCTTCCCCAGGCATCTGCACATATGGGACATTCACTCTCACAGACACCTACATAGAATATAGAGAGTTTTATATTTTTTAATGATGTGTGTATGTGGTGGGGATGGTATGTGCACATGAGTGCAGAGTCCAAAGGACAGAAGAGATCTGGTGTCTCTAGAGTTAAAAGAGGGTGGATGTTGGAAACTGAAGTTGGATCCTCTGCAAGAGCCATTTCTCCAGCCCTAATTCCATGCTTTAAAAAAAAAAAAAATTAGAATTCCTTCTCAAGACAAACAAACCTATCTCTAAGGGAAATACTGATATGTTTTTAAATGCTTGGACCTGGATGAGTTACTTAATCCTAAGCATAAATGTTATTTGTAAAATAATTTCTTTTTAAAATTTTTTCCTCTGAGACCTTTAGTACTACAGCCATTCTTTATTCTTCTGCATGTTATTAAAGTCTGAGATGTTTGTGGAAAGTAGACTGGTGTCTGTTTTGAAAGTAGGAGTTGGAAAAAATATAGGCTGTACTTTTTAAGAGTGTGTCAGGAATAAATGAATTCATTATCTTTCTAGAAAGAATGCCTTTGTTTTTATAATATTTGTAAAAAGTTATCTTACATTAAAATCAAACTTACAGGATTGACTCTTGAATTCTAGACTAACTTTGAATAATTGGACCTGCAGATTGACTATCCACCATTTGAAAAAAATTTTTACAATGAACATGAAGAGATAACCAACCTCACTCCACAGCAGTTAATAGACCTGAGGCATAAACTCAACCTTCGGGTAAGAACCATTACGCAAGTATTCTCGCATCAGTGTTTATACAAGTTTAGAATTTATCCAGATAGCAATCCTAGATTTATTTACTAGGGAGAATAATAATTATAGCCCTAGCGTTTGTGTGTCTTGGATTTGATTGTTTTAGCCCTAGAGATGATATTTTAGAAAGATTATTTTGGTTTTAACTTTTCCTCTTTTAAAAACATTGTGTGTGCACATATGTGTGTAGATATGGGGGTGCTTTCGGATGTCACCTTGCAGATGTTGGCTCTCCTTCCAGCTGTGACTCCTGGGAATAGAACTCACATTGTCAGGCTTGATGACGAGGGCCTTTACCTGCTGCTGAGTCTTCTCACCAGCCCTACATCTTGTTTTGCACATTCAGTCAACTTTGTACTGAGTTAGGTAGACTAAGAATAAAAAAATAGGAAACACATCTTCAGAGGCAGGAAGTAGAATTAATAATAGATATGAACAATCCATGAACTGTTAGAATATTTTGAGATTATGATATATTTTCTTCAGGTTTTATATGATGTGTTTTTTAAAATAGTAAATGAGAAGGCTGGAGAGTTGGCTTGGTGCTTGCTGCTTAATCATAAGAACTGAAGTTCAGCTGTTTGCACATAAGCTAGGCATCCCACAAATATCTGTATTCAAGCTCAGAGGGCTTAGACCTCTGAATGAACAAACACACACACACACACACACACAAATAAAGTCTACTTTAAAAAAATTCAAATAAATCACTGACTTTTAAAAACATTCACGCACTAATTTTACAATAACACTTTAAATTGCCACCAACAAATTGAGTTGCCCATTTACCATATTATTTGAAATGTTTTTAATATGTTAAGGTCAAATAGCAGAGAGGATATGTTGGTTTGTTCTGGTGTGAATGACTGGTTTATTTCTGCTTTAATAGTTGCTACATAATGTTTAAAAACTTGAATTTTCAAAGATATAATAGTATGTATGTGTGTATATGTATGCACAAATACATGTTTGCACTCCTGATGAAGTTTCTAAGAAGTTATTAGTATCTTCTTCCCCAGATAAAGGTCTTCAGTTTTATATACATATATACATATATGTATATATATATAAAATAAAGTCCTCGTTGGAAATTATGAGCACCCTGAAAGAAGCAATAAGAAGTTACTACTGCTATACAGACACAACAGAGATCAGTAGTTCTCCTTGTGGGACCCAGTTGAAGCAAGGCTTGATGGTGACTAGGCCATCACTAAGAGAATCATTAACTCTTGAGAAATCAGTAGGTTTCATCTATACAAACAGTAGTGATAGTTGTGTTTTAATCTTATTTGCAGTTTTAATTTATCTTAAATTGAATCTTAATTTTTTTGTCATCCCAGTTAATGTTTATTCAACTTGGTAAAAAGAATGTTGATGACTTTTTCAGTTAGTTAAATAATTTGTTTCCATTTCTCATGAGAAAATTAATTTTGAGGTAGTTCTGTGTACTTAATCATTTAAAATTGTGTGGTGGGATTATGTCAGGAATTCTTACCGTGGTTTCTTTTGCACAAGGCCATCGTGTTCAAGGTTTGACCATTTTTGGTGTTTTTGCTTACACACCTGCATTTTACTCTTTATTCTAGCTAAAGTGCTTGATCTGAGTGTACTGTTGAACTGTAAATGCTCTGTAAGTAAAAGTACCGGTCTTCCTGGGGATTGTCTTTGTCTCTAGGTCTCTGGTGCTGCACCTCCCAGACCAGGAAGTAGTTTTGCTCATTTTGGGTTTGATGAACAACTTATGCACCAGATTAGGAAATCTGAGTACACACAGCCGACCCCAATACAGTGTCAGGTGCGTATAGCGTTGTGGGTGGGGATGGAAAGCTCTGGAACTTATAAAGATCGTACAAAAAGGAGAAGTTTTAGAAGATGTTTTTGTACCTGTTAAATACATTGAAAATGTGGTATGAAGAAGATACTTTTTTTTCTTTTTTTTTTTTTTTGATTTTTCAAGACAGGGTTTCTCTGTGTAGCCCTGGCTGGCCTCGAACTCAGAAATCCGCCTGCCTCTGCCTCCCGAGTGCTGGGATTAAAGGTGTGTGCCACCACGCCTGGCCTATTTTGTGCTTTCAATGACTAGAATTCCTTTGTAAATGACATGAAATTTTTTCATTTATTACTGTGACGGAATTTATGAATTCCTTTACAAAAGAGAAATTCTTATATATAAATGAAGTGATCTATTTATTTTCCAGGAGAGAACATTAGAAAAAAATATATTTTATGTATAGAGTATTTTGCTTGCGTTTTCCATTATGGGGTACCATGTGGGTGCTCAGTATTGAACTCAGGTCTTCTAGAAAAGCCAGCAGTGATCTTAACCACTGTATCATCTCTCCAGCCCCATACAAAGTTTTTAATAACTCCCTTTATACATCAAGTTTTTATTTTGATATAGCGATACAAATGGGAGTCATCGTTTTGTTTTGTTTTTTTAATAAATGATACCTTGGTTTAATAAATCAAGTTGATGGGAATGTCAGGATTCAGTTAATGTTCATGGCCCAGAATATTTTTTGTCCCATTGGAAATGTCATTTGTAGTCATTTTTCCCAAGACATTAGTTCATCTTTAGAATTGAGTGTATATACCTTCTCTTCTTCTTCTCTAGGGTGTACCTGTAGCACTAAGTGGGAGAGACATGATTGGTATTGCTAAAACAGGCAGTGGGAAAACTGCAGCCTTTATTTGGCCCATGTTGATTCATATAATGGATCAGAAGGAATTGGAACCAGGTGATGGACCAATTGCAGTTATTGTGTGTCCTACTAGGGAACTTTGTCAACAGGTATGTGCTTTGTATAAAAGGCCCCTTTCTACTTTTAGACTAGCAAGGGACAGTGAGTAGAATGATCTATGAAGTTTAGTTATTGTTGCTTGGAGGTGCATGCTTGACACATGCATACATGTGGGGTCATATAAGAGAAGTCTACAGTTGACTTTTGGGTGTCTTCCAGGATTTATCTTCCCATTTGCTGAGCTAGTACTGCTAGTTTGGCTTGAGGTTGTTCCACATATTCTGTCTCTACCTCCTGGGTGCTCCTGGGGTCATTGGCAGCGCACCAGTCCTGCTAGCTTTTATGTGGGTTCTAGAAGGCTGAATGTCATTCCTCACACTTGCATGGCAAGTGTTTAACCCATTGAACCGTCTCCCCAACCTCCTCCAACTTTTGTTTTAAATATGATAAAATTATATATAAAATTGGCCGTCTTAACTAACCCATTTTAAGTATCTAGTCAGTGGCTGACATTAAGCATATTCACATTATTATCTTCCCTGTGAAGTTTTGAGAAATGTTAACATATTTTCCGTTATAAGGGTAACAATTTTTTTTTAAACTCTCAAGGGTGTGTGGGTATTGTTGTAATTGTTTATATTATAAGCTCACAGTGTTTTCTGTATAGTGAATTTAATTTTCTTGGTAAATAGACTGGATCAAGAAGAAGATGAATGATGCAAATGAAGACCATAGCCTTGTTTTATGATTAAGCTGGATGTAGTAGGAAATGTATTTAATCCCAGCACTTGGGATGCTGAGGCAGGAGAATTTTCTGTCTTTGAGGCCAGCCTGTTCTACATCGCAAGCTCCAGACCAGACAGAAATACATAGAGAGACTCTGCCTCAAAACAAAAAAAAAACAAATGAAAAAGAAACAAAAGAATTATGTATTATGTTTTTCCTTTTTCCTTTTCATTTTTTTAAAAGATTTATTTATTTATTATATGTAAGTACACTGTAGTTGTCCTCAGACACCCCAGAAGAGGGCATCAGATCTCATTATGGATGGTTGTGAGCCACTGTGTGGTGGCTGGGATTTGAACTCAGGACCTTTGGAAGAGCAGTCAGTGCTCTTAACCACTGAGCCATCTCTCTAGCCCCCTTTTTCATTTTTTATATGGTTGTTATTGTTTTGGTGGTTGTTTGTGTGTGTTTTTTCAGTAATAGGAATCAAACACAGACTTTGAGTTATATGCCCAGCCTTCTTCTGTTTGTATCTTCCCATTTTTTGTTTTTGAGATTGTGTCTTAAGTTACCTGGGCTAGACTCAAACTTGCTATCTTTCTGCTTTAACCACCTAGTTAAACTATATAAGCCTATACCACTAGGTACAGCTACATTTTGATTTTCTATAGTAGTATATACTGTGTTCTAAGAACTCTGTTTTGAGTAATGATAAAAGTATTTTTAAAGCTTACAGTTTTTAAAATATTAACAACTTTTTAGATCCACGCAGAATGTAAGCGGTTTGGGAAAGCGTATAATCTTCGATCAGTGGCCGTGTATGGAGGAGGGAGCATGTGGGAGCAGGCCAAGGCCCTTCAGGAAGGGGCCGAGATTGTTGTGTGTACCCCAGTAAGTATATCTTGTATTCAAATACGTTCTCAAGCTCTCTTGATTCAGAAAACATGATTGCTTTCGAGGGAATTCCCTCTAAATATGGGAAAGCTAGGCTGGGATTATCCTGTGGGTAAGCAACCTTTGGTCTTGGTTTCATTATGATCAGTTGACTAAACGGCAGTCTAGTTATAATATCCATGACCAATGTATCAGCAGCTACAAGTTCCTATTTTAAACAGATTTTCTTAGGCTCTCTTAAAAGCTGGGTCTGTGGTTACCAAGAACATGAGGAACCATAGAGATACTCCGATAATGGTTACACCTGCCAGAGGATGTAGGGTAGACATAAAACTCCTCCATAAGTTTTTACATCTTTTCAGAGCATGTTACAAGAATGGTTCCGGCCCATTTGCCCATAGAATTTAAACTGTAATTAATGTAAAGGAAGAATTGAGTCTTCAGAATTCTATTCTCACTAAGTATGGTGGTGCATGCCTTTAGTCCTAGCAGTTAGAGGTAGAGGCAGTCAGACCTCTGTGAGCTTCAGGCCATCAGTGAATAGCACCCTGTCTCAAAAGTGCTTTTTCTATTTTCTGGGTTTGGTATAGAAAGACTGTCAGATCAGTTTGGTTCAAGACCAAAGAATTGACACTTTTCCAAGAATATAACTAAAGAATGTCTTTGGATGCCTTTGATTATACTATTCATTTTGTGAATCTCACAGGGTCGACTGATTGATCATGTGAAGAAAAAAGCTACTAATCTTCAAAGAGTCTCTTACCTTGTGTTTGATGAAGCTGATCGAATGTTTGACATGGGGTTTGGTATGCCTTGAATATTAGCTTCTTCTATCCCTATTCTCAAGTTAGTTTTTGCCATATCTTTGTAGAGTTAACCAGTACTGTACATCATAAAAGAAGTTAAAAACTCTTCAGGGTTTCAAATGAAGGGATAGACGAAGCCATAAACCATCGTGGTTTTCTGAAGAGAAGTGTACACGTCTTGACTGTGCTAAGAACTTGCACGGGGGCTAGGGCAGAAGGAATGTTTCCTCTGTTCTTCACTCTTACTCACAGGCCTTTGAAGGTTAAAGTCCATATTCATGGATAGGTGAATATTAAGTCATCCAAGGTCCTTTTCTTAACCAAGCTGAGCAAATTTCTAAATAACTATTATCTACCCAGTTCAGCTATATTGATGTTTTTTTGAAATTTCATACTGAATTATATCTATGAGTTTCAAAGCTTTTTTTATCCTTGAGATTTGTCGGGTAGATTTTTACACCTGTCTGTGTGTTGATTACTGTTCTGTTTTTTTTCAGAGTATCAGGTTCGGTCCATAGCAAGTCATGTTCGTCCTGACAGACAAAGTATGTATGAAGCAGCTTTATACTAAAACTATATTCAAAATGAACTCTGATTTTTATAAGTACTCACAGTTATGTAAGCAAAAATTGCTATGTATGTCCTGGTGTACTGCAAAGAGGAGAGTTAATGACATTTATTTGAGCTAAAAAGACCTTAGACATCATCAGATGTGAGGTGTGTTTTGTTGTTGTCTGTTGTTTCGAACCTCTGGTGTCAAGGATGTTAGACAAACACTCTACCTCTCTAAGCTGTATATGTATATCCAGCCCCCTTTGTAGAGTCTTGCTAAACTGACTAGGCTATCCTTGAACTCACTATAGCCTAGGCAGCCATAAACTTGCAGTACTCCTTCATGCTTCCTCCTCCAAAAGGCTGGGATTGTGGGTTCATGCCACCAGGCCCAACAAACACACTGCTCACTTTTTATTGGTGCTAAAGCTGAATTTAAATAATTTCCTGCAGTGTAAATCTGCTGATTGAAAATTAAAGTCTTCCTGAACCATTATGGCAACTCATTTCTTGATTGAAAATGAAGTTTAAAATAAAAAATCACTTTTATTTAGTGGATCAGTTACATTACAGAAGCTGAAAAGAGTGAATTCAGTAAGAAATGATTTTTAACAGAATTTGCTTTATCTCTTAGCTCTCTTATTCAGTGCAACTTTTCGAAAAAAGATTGAAAAGTTGGCCAGAGACATCTTGATTGACCCTATTCGAGTGGTGCAGGGAGACATTGGAGAGGTAATCCTATATAAGGCAGGGTGGGTCCTGGGATTTATTTCTCATAAGGACGTGGAATTTAATTCTTAAGTAATAATTGTTCTGTTTTAGATTTTTTTTTTTAATTTTTTTAAAATGGTTTGTTTATTTTTATTTTATGTATGTTGGTGTTCTCCTTGCTTGTATGTGTGTGTCAGTGTTGGATCCTCTGGAACTAGAGTTACAGATAGTTGTGGACTGTTGTGTGAATGCCGGGAATTGAACCTTGTCTTTTGAAAGAGCAGCCGGTGTTCTTTTTTTTGTTTTTTTGTGTTCTCTTAGTTTTTTTGAGACAGGGTTTCTCTGTGTAGCCCTGGCTGTCCTGAAGCTCACTCTGTAGACCAGGCTGGCCTCAAACTCAGAAATCTGCCTGCCTCTGCCTCCCGAGTGCTGAGATCAAAGGCCACCATGCCCAGCTGCAGCCAGTGTTCTTAACTGCTGAGCCATCTCCACAGCTCCTGGATTTGTTTTAAGATATACAAGTTAAGGGAATAGTGCAAACAAGAGTGGCACAAAACCTTTTTTTTTTTTTTTTTTTTTGAGACAAGGTCTCACTATGTAGCTTTGGCTGTCTTGGAACTCACTATGTAGACCAGTAGACCATGCTGGCCTTGAACTCAGAGATATCCCTGTTTCTGCCTTCTGAATGCTGGGACTAAAGGCATGTGCCACCACGCCTGGCTTTTTCCACAAAAGAACTGGGTGGTGGTGGCACACTTCTTGAATCCCAGCATACAACTGAGTGAAGAGAAGTCAAGGTGGGAACCTGGATCCGGCAAAGGCCATGAAGGAATACTGCTTTTGGCATGCTTCCCATGGCTTGCTCAGCCTACTTTCTTATACAACCCAGAACCACCTACCCAAAGGTGGTACCACCCCAGAGGGCTGGCCTCTCCCCTCTCAATTAGCAACCAGAAAATACTCCACAAATTGCCTACAGGCATTTTGTCAATTGAGGTTCTTCCTCTGAGATAACTCTAGCTTGTATCAATTTGACAAAAACCCAACTAGGACAATAGGGTTTTTGACACATAATTATAAATATTTATGGGATATTATGTGGCATTTCAATTCATGTATGTAATGTGTATTTAGCATATCTAACACCTCAAATAGTAAATCCTTTCTTTGTGTTGGAAACAGATCTTTATTAAAATATGTATTTATTAGTCAACCATATCTATAACTTCTCATAATTGTTTTTAAAGTTTCTGAGTGGTAAGCACCTTTATATGTCTGGTTCTTATTTTTAATGTACTTACATATAAAAATTCTGGTTGACAGTGAGTGGGCAAGACACTGAAAAGTACTCCTGAGGGAATAATAAAAATAGGTTTATGACAATCATTGTAGATTATTTTGGCATACAAATTAGAAATGAACATACGGGGGCGGGGGTTGGTGTGCAAGGTGCTTTAAAGGAATAGTAAGTTTTAAGCTATATTTGACAAACTAAAGGAAACCCCAAAGATAACAGGGATTGTCCAGAGCTATTCCCATGCAGGTAGAATATATAATACCTAGTCTTTTAAGTTTCCTGTGGCCCCAGTCATAACTGGTTATTTCATTTCCTCTCAGGCAAATGAAGATGTGACCCAGATTGTGGAGATTCTCCATTCTGGACCCAGTAAATGGAACTGGCTTACTCGGCGTCTGGTAGAGTTTACTTCCTCAGGGAGTGTACTCTTGTTTGTTACTAAGAAAGCCAATGCTGAAGAACTAGCCAATAACCTTAAGCAGGAGGGTCATAATCTTGGTCTGCTCCATGGGGACATGGATCAGAGTGAAAGAAACAAGGTTATTTCAGATTTTAAGAAAAAGGACATCCCCGTCCTGGTGGCCACTGACGTTGCAGGTAAGAGTATGAATTTCATCATAACCCCAGCCTTTATTTTATGGGTGTTGCCCTACCCTGTAATGAGACCTGTAGAGCGCAGTGGCTCTGGTCACCTTCACTTACTGTTCTGGTCATCAGAGTACCCTTGCAGCCAGAGGATGCCTTGAGGGGAACAGTTACACCCTCATGTCCACTGCAGTGTGTATCTTAAATTAGTAATACAAGCTTTGGCTTTACTCTGTTAAGTTTAGCAGCTACCCTTAAGATCTAGTATTTTGGACCTGTAAGATGGTTCACTGAGTACTTGCCAACCAGTCCTGACAGCCTGAGCTTAGTACTCAGGACTCAAAGTGGAGGGAAAAACCTGACCCCACAAGTTGTTTTCTATCCTCTATACATAAGCTGTGATATATATATGCATACAAACACACATACAGGTTCTGGGTACTGAACTCAAGTCCTTACACAAACATGATACTACTAAGTGAATTATAGTCCTTAAATGGTTAACTTGTTTGGGGTTGGGGAGGGGGTTGTTTGTTTTCTTTTTGTTTGGGGTGGGGTTGTTTTGTTGTCTTTTCAAGGCAGGGTTTCTCTGTGTAGCCCTGGCTGTCCTTATGTAGACCAGGCTGTCCTCAAACTCGGAGATCCACCTGCCTCTGGCTCCTGGGCACTGGGACTGAAGGTGCGCACCACCACGCCTGGCTTTTGTTTTATTTTTGAGATGAGTTCTTATGTATAGCCCAGGCAACCTTGAACTCCAATTCTTCTGCCTACCTCTCTCAAGAATTGGAATGGCAGGTGTGATTCCAGGAAAATTATCCACAGTATTTTTTGATATTTATGTTACTCCCAAAAGAGAGAACTACTTTTTTTTTTAATATTTATTTATTTTATGTATGTGAGTACATTGTAGCTCTCTTCAGACATACTAGAAGCCATTACAGATGGTTGTGAGCCACCATGTAGTTGCTGGGAGTTAAACTCAGGTCCTCTGGAAGAGCAGTCAGTGCTCCTAACTGCTGAGCCATCTCTCCAGCCCCCGTGAACTACTTTTTATTCTTGGCTTCATATCCATGAGCTTGCCTAGGTATGGAAAATGCACATTCTTACAAATCTAGTGTTTCTAGTTACTTTGATTTTTTTTTTTTTTCCCTTCTCCTTAACTGTAGATAAAATGTAAACGAAACTCAATACTTTCTGTTTCAGCCCGTGGTCTGGATATTCCTTCAATTAAGACAGTCATTAACTATGATGTAGCACGAGACATTGATACCCATACTCATAGGATTGGCCGAACAGGAAGAGCTGGTGAGAAGGGTGTAGCCTATACCTTACTGACTCCAAAGGACAGCAATTTTGCTGGTGACCTTGTACGGAACCTGGAAGGAGCCAACCAACATGTTTCTAAAGAACTCTTAGATCTCGCAATGCAGGTAAGGGTTAGGCACTTAAAGTTTATAGAAACAATGCAACTGAGTAAGCAAGTTAACAGGCAAGGGAGGGGACACAGGAGCCTGAAAAGAGGACGGGCAGAAAGGGCTGGCTACTGTGTAGACTGGCACCATGGGATGTCACAGCTCATGTGTATGTTCTTTCTATACTTTCTGTTGAAAAACTGCTCCTTTCTTTGGGCTAAAATCTGTTTCTTTAGTATCTACTTGCTCCATAGCACACTTTTATGAGTAAGTTTAATGTCAGAAGATGCCCACTATTCTTGCCCATTCCTCTTCCCCAACTCTTCTCTTTTTGAGGGCTAAAAAATATTTGTTTATTATGTAAACAATTGTGTGATTATTTGTTTTTGTTTTTGCTACTAGGCATTAAATCCAGGGTTTTTTGTACATGCTAGGCAAGTGCTCTACTATTGAACTACACCCCTTGACTCTATGACATGGGCTTTAAGTATTTCTTACATATTGACATTTCACATCTGACCATACTGATTACCCACTTCCAGATATGCACTATTCCAAAACTAAGTAAGATACTGTGCCAAATTATACCTTGAATCACTTATTCTGTACAGTTCTCAAATAACAAGTGGATTCAGGAGTTTGTTTTTTATCACCAGGCTAATGATTAAACTCGGGTTCTGTGGGTACTAGGCACACATTCCTCAAGACAAGTTCTGATTGTAGAAGTATCTGTTTGACTCAGGCCAGTCTATTTGGCTGTCTTAGCTGTATGCAGCACAGCTGGGCTGTCAGGAATAATCTTGTTTGTAACTCTAGTGGTAAGGAGCTGCAGTGCAGAAGAAAGGAGAATGATCTTTTTTACCCTTTCCTTGATACAGAGCAAAATAAACTAAAATTTGAAGGGTATAGTTTGCATAGTGTTTTCATATGCCTTTTCTGTGTTTTGGGCTCAGTACCTTTTCAAGCCTGCCGTACTTAAGTAGTCTGTAAGTCTCAGATGAAGCTTTAACTCTGCAATGTTTGCATTCTGCTTGCTTGTTTGCTGTTTTGAGGCAGGGCTTCACTACGTGGCCCTGGCTATCCTAGAACTCACTATGTAGATCAGGCTGGCTTTGAACATCCACCTGTCTTTGCTTTCCAAGTGCTAGAATTAAAGGTGTGTACCACCATGCCTGTGTAAAGTCAGTTCTTAATAAGCCTTTTTTCATCTAGCTTTCTTTTTCCTTCATTTCTCAATATGTCTGTTCTTTATAAAGCTTTGCTTCTAACTGTAAGTTTGTGTCCAGAAGGAGGATTGAGTCATAGTTCCCAACCTATGGGTCACAATCCCTTAGAGGGGGGTCAAATGACCTTTCACAGGAATTACCTAGGACCATCAGAAAACACAGATGTTTATATTATGATTCATTACAATAGCAAAATTACAGTTACAAAGTAAGAACAAAATAATGTTGTGGTTGGGGACACCCCAACATAATGACTGTATGAAAGGGTTCAAGCATTAAGAAGGTTGAGAAGCCCTAGGCTGTAAAAATAAAGCACAGGCCTAAAGTGATGGCTCCGTGGTTGAAAATACTTTCTTACTGCTCTTTCGGAAAACCCTGGTTTAGTTCCCAGCATCCACATTATTAGGTGGCTTACAACCACCTGTAACTCCCATCCCAGGAGATTTCAATGTCCTCTGCAAACACAAGGTATGTACCATGCACTTGGTGAACTTAAACTCACACAGACAGATACACACTCACTAATAATACTAAATCATTTTTTACAAAAGGAAATATAAATCATTTTCCTCTCTAAAGTTAGACATGGCCAATGTAAAATAGTTATTTCATATTTTATGTTTACTAATCACTGTACTTCCACAAAGCTCTGGAAGACGGAATAACAAGGGACACCTTAGATAAGCACCTAAGCACATTGATAAATTTGTTATGTCAAGCTCTCAAAAAGAGGGCATATTGTAGTTCGGGATGTGGCTTGTTGTTCCAGTGCTTCCCTGGTGTGCTTGAAACCCTCAATTCAATCCCTGTTGGCATGTAAACTGTACATGGTGGGAAATACTTCTAATCCCAGTCCTTAGGAAGTGTAGTGGAAGGTACAGAAATTCAGTCATCTGTGTCCTCAGAAGGCCAAGACAGGAACTTTACTATGAATGGTCCCTCTCCTCAGAAAAGCATCAGCTAAAGATGAGCAAAGCAGCTCTTACCTACCTAAGTCTGTAACCCTGTCTGCTTCTCTTCTTGGGATTAACCTTGAATTGTGTCCTTTGCAGAATGCCTGGTTTCGGAAATCTCGCTTCAAAGGAGGGAAAGGCAAAAAGCTGAACATTGGTGGAGGAGGCTTGGGCTATAGAGAGCGGCCTGGGCTAGGCTCTGAGAATTCGGTGAGTTCATTCTATAGCAGTACTCTAGGGATAGGCCCTAAGTCTTAAATTATGGTGAGTTGCTGTATCTGAGAGCCTCCTGTGCCCCAAATCCTGTCATTCAGGGGATGTGCATGTACTGTGCTGATAGGAGTCAGTGTGGTGCTGTTTCACAATGAAACTGCCATGGGAGAAGCATGTGTGTGCTTGGCTGACTAGGCCTGCTCAGGAAGTTAGTCTAGCTTTAATGGATCTCAAATTGCAATGTCCTACTGTCAGGGGACCCAGCTGATTATATATGTATATAATTTTGCCCCAAATGTTTGGTTTGGTATGGTGTGGGTTTTTTTGTTATTGTTTTGGCCTTTTTGGTTGGTTGGTTTGGTTTTAGCCATCCTGGAACTTGCTCTGTAGACCAGGCTGGCTGTCCTTGGAGATCTATCCACCTTCACCTCTGCTTCCACCTCCTAGGTGCTGGGATTAAAGGCGTGTGCCACCATTGCCCGCCTTGCAGTAGTCTGTCTTTAAAAGCCTCTCTATACTGGCCTAGAATCTGTTGTTTGGGAAACACTAAGAGGGTCACTTAGCTAGAACTGTACTCAGAAATAGTCTCTACACTGAAAATTTTGGTTAGAAGGATTTGAGGAGATAAGATGGTCTCACATTGCATAAAGCACTCTTTCACTGGCTTGCCTGTTCGTTGTCATAGCGATTCTCAAAGCTAGGAGCAAAGCTGTCAGTATACTTGGATGGAGCATTAGTGTTAATTTGGCATCACTGGATATACAGTATTCCATACCATATCACGTTAATGTTGATTGTGGAAATATTAGTGATTCGTGGGGGTTATTAAGCACTTTAAATAAGCTGGGGCCATTCCAAATATTTCCGGTTTTAGCCAGTATAACTTAATAGAATGTTGATATAATATGCACTCATATCATTGATAGAGTATATAATCATGTACTACACAGTCACAAAACAATTGCATTCTGATCATTGGAGTAGCTTCCCAGAAATAAATGTGCTAGATTGAGGGACTTAAGCGTTTTTATATACCTCTTTATTATTGCATCTTTTCTCACAAAGGAAGTAACTTCTAAAAATACCTGGTGCCTGCTGCAGCCCTGAACCCAGGGTTTCAGTGTGATTGGACTGTGTGCTGCAATTGCTTTTCTAATAAGTATGCTTGCTTTTTTTTTTTTTTTTTTTTAGGACCGAGGAAATAACAACAATGTAATGAGCAATTATGAAGCCTACAAACCCTCTACAGGAGCCATGGGAGATAGGCTCACAGCAATGAAAGCAGCTTTTCAG
>NC_034603.1:73559399-73590618 GCF_900095145.1 Mus pahari
GTGAAAACAAGATGGACCCCAAGGTGGATAGCAGCAGGATGGACAAAGTGGACAGCAAGACAGATAAGACACCTGATGGCTTTGCTGTTCCAGAGCCACCCAAACGCAAGAAAAGCCGGTGGGATAGTTAGAGGGTATGTGAAATCAGCGTTGTCAGTTGTCTTTAATTTTATTTTTAGGAAGAGTTTGGTAATGAGGTGTCTCAGGGCTGGGTTGGGGTCCAAGATATACAAATCCCCTGCCCTTGGTGGAGAACTGGAGAGTGAATTATACCTTCATCTGGTGTTCATTCAGAGGTTTCCTTGGGAACCTGAGTTGGCCCTGGAAAGCAGAGAGCTGGGAAGCTTGTGTTGCTGTGGGTGAGTTTTAAGGAGGGTAAGTAGAGTACTTAGGGAGAAAGGGNCTTTTAGGGCACAAAAACTCACNCTGGGTTTATAATAGCTTATATTTTTTACTAAAATGTCACCTTATAAACATCTATAAATTGGACTTTTTTTCTTAGCTGTGGCCAGGCAGTCCCAACTTCTGCTCTGTTAGGGATGCTTGGGAAGCAATGGTGCTTTCAGATGTTTGCAGGGAAGGTGCCTGAGCTCTCAGGCTCCCCAGACTGTTTCCAGCCCTGAGACATGTAGGAAAGACAGCCTTCCAGACACAGGCTTTGAAAGCCACTGGGACTGAAGGAATGATCATCTTGGAAGGATTCCAGGATGATCCAGGCCTGGAGTACTGCTAAATTTACCATTTAAAACCAACCCCAACAGTAGCATTCAAAGTGTCTATTTGTTTTGTTTTGTTTTTTTAAACTTGCCCTAATAGTAGAAAAAGTCTTCTGCTGAAATGATTTTGATTTTTGTTCTATCTTGTTTATAAAAGAAAAAGAAATATACAAACTTTGAATTTTGTGATTTTTGTGAAGGTTTCTTTAAGATGTGCATTCCCTCTCTGCTTGCTCGATAGTAAATGTCTTACTACTGGGACCTGAGGGCTGTCGTTTCTACCATGCAAGTTAGTTGCTACATATTAAATTATGGCTTGGAACAGTACAGCCCATGATGTGAAATGTGGGGAAGTGCTTGCTTATTAAACTATCAGAAAAGTTCTCTCTTTTTATCTTTTTATTCAAATACTGGAAAAGGGTGGGAGAGGACTCCAAAGGAACCATATGCTTAGCCACAGGCTACAACAAAAGTGCCAGCAATACTGAATTCCCCTGAAGCTTAGAAAAGATTTGTTCCCATCCCAAGCGAAGATGTGGGTTGTCAGTCTGTCTGACATGATGAAATATTTCCTTGGTGCTTTCATGGTAATTCTCTGTATACCTCCCTTCCCGTTTGTCTCTCTTTTTTTTTTTTTTTTTTTTTGTGGTTTTTTGAGACAGGGTTTCTCTGTATTGCCCTGGAACTCAGTTTGTAGACCAGGCTGGCCTCGAAAGAAATCCGCCTGCCTCTGCCTCCCCAGTGCTGGGATTAAAGGTGTGCACCACCACACACGGCCCTGTTCTTCAGTCTTTGCAGACAACTCTGCTCACTTTCGCTTGTGTTTCTTCTTCTGTTCCTTTCGTTGCTGTGCTCTCTGATCCTTCTTCATCCGAGAGTCCACTACCTTGAAATGACCTCTGACTCCAGCTGGCCTCCGGACCTTACGGCCTACACCCTTTTTGGCTACAACATAGGTCACCTGGCGTTTCTCCTTGCCAAGTCCAGCCTTCTTGTAGAGACTATAAAAGAAAGAAACAGGTTAAAAGGTCTGTTCTCTAGAACTCGATAACCCAGTGTCCTTAGGACTCTTCTTTGCCAGATCACCTTCGCAGCTGTGCCACTTTTTCTCGTTCTGAGATGTCCACTGTATTCACCACAGCTTCTGCCTTCTTTTTGGTCTGCTCCAGCTTCTTCAGCATCTGGGAAGAAGCATCAGTTAGTCTCTATACCTTTCTCCACAGCTCCTAACCTCAGGCAACCTCAGCCACTTACCCTCCGTTTCTTTCTGGCCTTGGCCTCAGCTACTTTCTTGATGGGCCGTGCATTGATTTCCCGCCAGCGTTTTCGGTAATGTTCCACTTCCTTCTTATCAATAGGCAGCTGGCGTATCCGATGCTGTTTCTCTTCCTGCGCGAACCACTCAGGAAGTTCTCCCTCCTCTTCATTAAAAGCATACCTGAGTAGAGAGGAGACCAGGCCAATAATCCCCTGTTGAAATCACTGGAAGAAAACTTGGCATAGTCCACCGCACCTGACAGTGTGCTGGCCCCTTACCGGTTGAATGAATTATCTATAAGGTCTCTCTTTGCCTTTTTGGAAGAGGCAATAACAGCACCTAGAGCAAGGCCTTCAGGGTCCAGAATTCGGTATTTCACTAGAGAGGTAAAGACAAAAAATCAAAGCCCGATTCTCATCGCTGAAACTTGGACTGGTTTCTCTCTCCACTGTGTACAAACCTCTTACCTGGGTCCTCAATAGGCACCACCTCAAACCCATCCTCATCTGCCTTAGAACCACGGCTTCGCTTCACACCACGGGATACTTTCCAACTGGAAGAGATAGACTGTGCTTATTCCACCTTTGCAAGGTGATACTCCACCTCGCTTCAACTTTTCTCTCATTTAAAACTGCCTAATGCAATTAATTGCACAGAAACCCATCCACTTACCTATCTTCATCTTCACTACTGCTGCTGTCACTATCTGAGCTGTTGCCTCTTTCCTCCCCTCCAGGGTCAGTGACAGCCTCTGTCCCCAAGACGGCTTCTGTCTCCTTAGGGACCTCATTCTGGCACTGGGGAGATTTCTTCTCAGTCTTCAAGTTAGTAGGTGGTGGAGGTGGATCTGTTGGCTGCTGCTCCTTCCGACGGCTCTTGTACAGCAGCTGTGCCTGGCTGATCTCCAGGGCTTCGTCAGCATCATCCTCTATCCCACTGAAGCCGTCCTATGATAGGAAAACCTCAGCATCCCTTCTGCTAGGGAATGCCATGTCCCACCAGTCTCCCTAGCTCTACCTTGGAGAACCACAGGCTAGCTTGCTCTTCCTGCAGCACTGCCTTTTCTTCTAGTGGTACCAACAATGGATTCTCTCCTTCTTCTTCTTTATTGTCATCTACTTGAGCAAACCGCAAGCTGTAGACCCAAAGGAAAGAGGTCAGATTCAAGAGACCCAACCAACCTCATAAGCTTTCCTTTGTCTGTGCCCACACTAGTTAATTCTGTCTCAGAGGGCAGCACTTCCTCTCAGACAGAGAGCCCATACCACTTCTGCTCCTTCAGATCGGAGTGTGTCCCGACTCCTGCCAGCTCTTCTGGATCCAGGTCACTTTCCAGAGAAGTATCATCATCGTCCTCAGCATCTGACACATAGATGTCATCCCTTGGCAGATCAGACAGAAAGGTGTCTGCAGCATTCATGTCTCCTTGGGTTACTTCCTCTAACAACTGAAGTTCAACAGGAATAGATTCAAGAACTTAGGCAGCATCTTCCCAAGCCCATTAACTCAGCTCAGCAACATTGATAAGAAAGAACACTGGCAAATATCAGTGCCTACACAGCAGCTGTGACCTAGGAAGCAACCAACCTGTCTAAAACACACAGGGTGCTGATCTACATACTGACTAGTTTACAAAAAAACCCTCAAAAGCCACTTGACATACAGAATTCACATTTGTGTGAATTTGATGCCGAGTAAAGGAGAACTCAACAGGCATCAAACTGCATCTGTTGATTTCGACTACTATTAGAACCCCAAAACATCTTCTCATGGTGGACAGAGCTGCTATTTGAGTATTTATCACATTCTGGGGATAATACTCAACCATTTCCATAAGATATGGTGTATTCTTATTTAACAAATGGGGAAAACAGACTAAGTTACATAATAAAAGGGGGGAGTTGGCACAAATTGTTCCAGCTCTATTGCCTCTCCTGTGTCATAAAAAAGGTGACCAGGCCATTGCACCACAGAAGCTCATTTTGCTGTGAGATTGCTTTGAAAGGCATGTTCTTCAGCAGCCCAAATCACGGTGCTCATTAGACCCAGTGAAGTCAATGCGCCCTCTTGGTAACCCAAGCACTACAACTTCATCTACTGTTGTGTGAACTCTTGGTCTGAACTCTAGCTTATAGATCTTCCTGATCTCATCATATTAGACGTATTTCAATTTAGCATTCTGGAGTCATGGGGTACTCTGTTTCTCCTCTAGTATTTATAGGTAAACACAACAACCAAATCCCATGATCACTCTATATATTTAACTCAGTGTTTCCCCCTGCCTCTGAGCCCTCAAACTGACCTGCTGACCACGGATGGTTCGCAGGGAGAACATGCCTGTCTCCCCCTCATCTGCAATAGAAACCCCAGGCAAATCCATCTTCAGCTCTACACGCTCCCGCTGCTTCCTCTGCTCACGAAGCAATTTCTTCTTCTTCCTGAACAGATAGTTGAGGGATTTAACCTGCTTGTCTCCAAAACTTGAGTGTCCTTTACCCTTTCCATGTACTCGTTGTCAGACCCCTCACCTCTTTAGTTCTGCCACTTCTTGGGCTTTCATCTCTGCCAGAGTCCGATTAAGCTGTTCTTCCTCCTCTTTCTCGTCTTCCTCCTCTGAAGCCTGCTTTGTCTCAGCAACTGACTCTTCCTCATCACCTCCTTCTTCTTCTTCTGAGCTGAGGCTGACAAACCAGTCCAAAGGTTTATTTTCCCAGACACTTGAACCCACACCCAACCCTCCTTAACCCTGGCTACCTCCTCCTTACCTGATGTCCAATGCCTTTGCTTGCTCTTTCAGCTTCTTGGCCACATATCGCCGAAGCTTTGTTCTCCAATTCAGAAGAGACCTGCCCAAGAAATACTATTACTGACTAATCTTACTGTCTCCATCTTTGTCCCTGTCTCTTCTTAAAAGTCCAGATTTCAGACTTTAGCCACAAACTTAACAGAATCCTGGTCCCCAGAGTCCAACGTCATGTTGCCTTTACACCTGAGTACCTAAGTTCCTTTCGCCCCAGCACTTTGATGTCCTGACAGCATGCTCTAATGTCTTCAGTTGTAGCTGGGTGCTGGGCCAACTCTTCATCATCTATTGAGATCTGTTTGTGAAGGAAGGGAATGGGATGTTGTTCTGGCCATGTTTCCAGCCCTCCCAGAGACTCTCACTCTGGGAACTCACTTCGCTGGCCTTGGAGAGGAAGTCAACAGGATTGGCAGCTCGCAAGAAGTCCGTAACTGAGGTTCGGTGATAAAGAGTAAGGTCACCTTCGGCATAGCCTTCAGCCTTAGGAAGAGAAATAAGGATAATTACTAGACAGTCGCTTCTTAGATAATCAAGTTCTCCCAGTTTCAGAACCCATTTCTTACAACAGTAACAATACCACCTTTGGCTTCTTCTTTGTCACCAACTCAGTAACAGTTTTAGCCTGAACTTCAACCTCCTTAAAGGCAAACTTGGGATCGAAGAATTTAGCATCAACCTTGTCTGGAGCCAAGAATCCTAAAAGGAGAAGATAGATTAAAAGTATGCTTTTATAATTAGGCTGTGTCAAGAGGAAGTAGTGATGGCTCACCTTGACAGACTACAAAGATTTCTGCAGATTCATGGCGAGAGGCCTGGGGCTTCGTGGCCTGGACACGGTGGAACAGCTGCTGGAAGATCCACAGCAGGGGCTGATAGTCTCGGGAACGAAAGACTTTTGTGATGAAACAACCACCACGGGCCAAAAAATCACAAGCCAAACGTAGAGCCATCAGAGTTAGGTGAGCTGTAGGACAGAAACAGTCAGGGAACCTCTGCAGCCTTGGGACCTGCCATGTCCACCCTCACCTCCAAACCCACACTCCCTGTACCTTGTGAATAAGCATCATGGACCCAACTAGCCCCCACATTGGGAGCCCCATCATTGAGCACAACATCAACTTTCCAGGTCTTCAGCTCCTTCCTCAGGGCCTAATGAAAGTAAAGGGGTTATAGCAATGGAAACAGTAATTGCTAAAGAACAGAATTCTGCTTCAGTCATCTGTCTAGTCATTTACTGAGTGCCCACCATTGTCAACATACTTCACCAGGTACTAGGGATGCAGCAACAACAAAGCTTAGAATTACTTCCCTGGAAAGAACTTTTCTGAAGATAGATCTCTTATCCTTCCACCAATTCACAGTACTATCCCCGCCAGGCACGGTGGCACTCCACTGCAATTCCAGTACTCAAGAGCTAGAGGCAGGGGCTGGAGAGATGGCTCAGTGGTTAAGAGCACTGACTGCTCTCCAAAGGTCGTGAGTTCAAATCCCAGCA
Organism: Mus pahari; assembly: GCF_900095145.1. Taxonomy (NCBI): domain Eukaryota; kingdom Metazoa; phylum Chordata; class Mammalia; order Rodentia; family Muridae; genus Mus; species Mus pahari. Next base: position 73,565,672 of record NC_034603.1, read on the forward strand.
ACCACATGATGGCTCACAACCATCCATAATGAGATCTGATGCCCTCTTCTGGGGTGTCTGAAGACAGCTATAGTGTAACTTACATATAATACATACATACATACATACATACATACATACATACATACATACATACATAAAAAAGAGGCAGAGCGACTTGGGATCAAGGCCAAACTAGGCTATGTAGTCAGCTCCACATCAGTGTGGGATACACAGGAGCTATACTAAAGTACAGAGCAAGATTCTATCTCAAGGAGAAAAGGAAAAACAAAAACACTAGATTGTAAATAAAGATGGAAATGTACACCAGGATTGTCAGTCTTTTTGGCCATGTGCTTGAAACCATGGTAAATTGGGAAGTATTTCACTCTTTTTTTGTTTTTTTTTTTTTTGAGATAGGGTTTCTCTGTGTAGCCCTGGCTGTCCTGGAACTCACTCTGTAAACCAGGCTGGTCTTGAACTCAGAAATCTGCCTGCCTCTGCCTCCTGAGTGCTGGGATTAAAGGCGTGCGCCGCCAGTGTTTCACTCTCTTTTTTATTTTTTTTGGTTTTTCGAGACAGGGTTTCTCTGTATAGCCCTGGCTGTCCTGGAACTCAATTTGTAAAACAGGCTGGCCTCGAACTCAGAAATCCGCCTGCCTCTGCCTCCCGAGTGCTGGGATCAAAGGCGTGCGCCACCACGCCCGGCCAGTGTTTCACTCTGGGCACTAGTGGCACACCCCTTTAATCCCAGCACTTAGGAGGCAAAGACAGGCGGATTTCTGAGTTCCAGGCCAGCCTGGTCTACATAGTTGAGTTCCAGGACAGCCAGGGCTACACAGAGAAGTCCCCCCCGCCCCCCCAAAAAGGGAAATGACACCACATAAAGAGGAAAGAAGAGAGGTCTTATTACCTGCCTACAGCGTTCTGTTGTGATATCTTCCTGGAGAGTCACCACATTGGGGAGAGGCTTGATTGGAACCAGGTCCACTCCTGAAAGATGTTAAGTCAGTGTATTAAAGGGTGGAAGGAGATGTAGGACAAACTTAGTACTTCACCCACCCCTCCCCCTCAAATACCCAAGAGTCACTCACCTACAATAAGACTGGATACAGGCATAAACTTGGCAGCCACCTGCAGCCTGTGAAAGAGAGAGATTTAAATACCTTTCATTCCTTGGCAATATGACTTCTCACGCCCTTAAGGGGCACCTGTTAAGTGTAGTGGTCAAATGTCTATTCATACATTCAAGAAGCAACCTGCTGGGCATGGCAACACAGGCCTGCATTACCAGCCACTAAGGAGGGCAAGAGATTAAGACCAAAAGTTCAAAGCCATCCTTGGCAATTTTTCAGAGTCAAGTCCCTGTCTCAATTAAAATAAAAAAGCAATTGGAGATATAACTCGGTGGTGGAGCGGCTGCCTAGCATAAGTTAAGTCCTTAGGTTTGGTCCCACAAGAGGAGGAAAAATGACACTCCCTTCCAAAATTTGAGAGAGAGACATGCTATATGGACTATTTAATCTGAATTGTGTAATCGGATTCCCACCCTCCCCCAAAAGCAACTCAAAGCCAACCAGTGCCAGGAACGTGTCATCATAGCGGCCCCTGCCAAACGTTACCATCCGCCAGGCGCAGCACACAGGTCCAGCAAGGCCCGGGCTTTCTGCAGAAACTGAAAGCGGCGATTGAGCTGGATCAGTTTGAAGGCAGAGCGCGAACGATAACCTGGACCGTGGGGAGTGGATGTATAAGGCAATAACGTCAACGGAGGCCTTTTCCAGGAGGAAAGCCTCACAACCCCATAACCCCTCGAAGGAAAAGTAACTCAGGATTCGAAGCAGCGGGAAGACAGATATGTTGTTCCTCCGCGCGAACCCACTCACCGGTCTCCTTGGCCAAGTGATAGAACTTGTCCCGCCGGCTCTTGCCTACTTTGCCTTTCTTGCCCATGGCGGGATGGGGTAGTATCACTCACTCCTGGGAGGAAGAAAGAAAACGATGAGGACGTCTTTCCGAGCACTGGATCTCGCTTCGGTTCCTTAGGCGGTGGAGCAGTCGCTTACCGGGACGTTAGAGAGCCCTTAACTCGGCAGGTTTTCAACACTTCGGAAGCAGCACATGTAGGCAGTAATCGTACTTCCGCTTCTGCGCGCGTTTCCTACGTTCCTGGCGCCAGGATTTCCGCCCTTTTGAGTGTGGCCAAAATTTTTTTGTGTTTGCGGGTCTTACAAGTTAAAAGTAGAGGCTAGGAAGTAGGGTGCAATAACTCGTATCCTAGACTCTAGGAAGCATCAACCAGAAGTTCAATGTCTCTTCACAAAACTAGTGACCTCCAGTAGAGCCTCTACTAATAGAGCCACTGTGTTTGCCCCGCCACACACCCCGCCCATTGACCCGGAACTGTTCTCGGTGGTGACCCAGGTCGCACGCTTTCGCCTCCGCGCCTGCGCGATAGGGTGACTTGGATGCCGACGGTCCCTGCCGAAAGAGGGAAGATGGCGCTTGATGGGCCAGAGCAGGTAAGGGTTCTGCCGCGGCGGCAGGGCGGCATCCAAGCTGAGTGCGGAGTGCACAAAATCTGAAGTGAGGGGTGGCCACGAGCGAGAGGGTCGAGCGGATCAGGGCTGGGTGGACCACGTCAGACTGGCCCCTGCCTGGGACTGGATCTGCTGTGTCAGCGCAGCCCCGAGGAAAGCAGGACAGGGCTGGGTAGAAACTGAATGAAGAGCTGGCAAGCCGGAATGGCCTGGGGGTCGACCCGGACTTGGTCCCTCCGATCTGGCTTTGTCTGTAGTGGTTAAACCTTGGGCATGTATAGCTCTAGCCACAGGGCAATGCGCTCGGTGGCTATATGGCCCCTTGAGACTCTTAAAAGTCTAAGAAGGTAGGCGGTAATTGCATCCTTGTAGTGCGTTCAGAAATGAAGAGTTAGAACCAAGAACTAAGCCTCCGAAGTTCAAACACACAGACCTCGCCCATCGAGACATCAGTTTCTGAGGAAAAAGGGAATGATATTTTCCCGGCCTTGTTTCTTAAGCTATATGGTAGAGTGCCCCGAAAATACTTTGACTTTACCCCTTCGTAGTTTATGCCTTTTTTTTTTTTTTAACATTTACATTTGTGCTTCAGATGGAACTGGAAGAGGGGAAGGCAGGCAGTGGACTCCGTCAATATTATCTGTCCAAGATTGAAGAACTCCAGGTGAGTACAGACAGCAGAGGGAGCTAGTCGAGGATGCGAGCTGGGAGGTGCAGATTTAGATTTCTCTGTGTCCTTTTTCCCACTGGGAGGGAGTGCAGCCAAGAGTTCTTTTCCATTGTTGTCCGTTTGTAGGTCTTTGGGTGTCTGTTTCTTATGTGTATATGTATATATGCCTGCGTAAGCTTACGTGTACCACATGTGTACAGGTGTCTGTGCAAGGCAGAAGAGGGCAGTGGCTCCCCTGACACCTGAGTTACAGATAGTTGTGAGCTACCACAGGTGCTGAGAACTAAACCCAGGCTCTCTACAAAAGCAGTGAACCCTCTTAACTGCTGAGCCATCTCTCCAGCGCCGCCTTTGTAGTCAGGAAGTAGCAAGCTGTGTAAGGTGGATTGATAATCTCTTTGATGGGAACAGTATTTAGTCAGGATTTTTGTTTTGTGTGCTTGCTTTTCCAAGTTTTTCATTTTATTTTATGTGTTCGGGTGTTTTGCTCACATCTAATGTCTGTGCCATACGGTTGCCTGTGAAGGCCAGAAGACAGTATAGGATCCCCTGGAAATGGAGTTACAGAACGTTGTGACCTGCCATGTGGGTGCCGGGAATCAAACCCAGGTTCTCTAGAGGAACATCTGGTACTTTTAACCACCTCTCCAGGCCCAAGAGTCACCTATTACACCCGTAAGGTTGGCACTCCCGAGGCTGAGGCAGGGGTAGTGTTTTGAGTTTGAAGCCAGTCTGGATTACATAAAACCCTGTCTGGAAAACACAACCTGCAGAAGGAACCACTAGCCAGAGGTGGGAGTGGGGACGAGAATGGGTTTGGGAGGGAAGCTGCAGAGAGAATGTCTGAACTGCAGGTGCATTCACGGCTCTTCTGTTTAGTTTACTTCTTCCTCTTTAGACAAATGTCTCACCGTGTACCCGCAATTGACCCACAACTCCCTATGTAGATCAGGCTGGACTCAATCTCAGAATTCGCCTGCCTCCCAAGTGCTGGGATAAAAGCATGAGCCTCCCCACCCAGTATGGTTCTTATGCCTTTTTAATGCTTCTCCGAGTGGTTTCATCCTTCCCGGGTCTGAAAGGAAGCAGGAGAGTAGATGCTGTTGTCTGTCTTTTATTGTCTTGCCCTTGTCTTATTTTTGTTTATTTAGTGGATTTGTTAAAATAGAATCTCATTGTATATGGTCTGGCACTCTGCAGCACCCAGCCGCATTAGGGTTGGAATTACAAGCCTGTGTCATCATGCCTACCTATTAAACTGTTTTTCCTAATTTTATATCTTGAAATCCTTATCACCACCACCCTAAATACATAAATACAACCTGTTGGGTCTACATAATGTTACCTGTATGTATGTGCTCACTTGGTATTGGATAACCACATGGGGGTTCTTCCTTGGGGAAGTCTGTTGTCCTCTCAGAATTCCTCAGTAGCCCATAATTCTTTGTCTAGGGTTGGGGCCCCATGAATGAACCTCTCCCTTCCGTGTTAGCAAGCATGTCTGTGGGTGTCATCGGTGTACTTATTTAAGCAGCCATATTGATGAGACTTCATGAGTGTGGCCTCCTGACATTGCTAAGAGACGGTCTCCCAGCAAACGGTTGTTTCTCTGGCTCCTGGGATCTTTGAACTCCGAGCCTTAGGGGTAGGGGTTGTGTTGTACGAGTGTATCGGCTGGGACAAGGCACCGCTCAGCCTCTGTCTCTACATTTTGATCACTTGTGGTTGTCTGTAATTGTCTCCATTTGCTGCCAAGAGAAGTTTCTTGAGAAGGGATTAGAACTCCATTTGTCTGTAGGAAATGCACTGCAGTTAGGGATTATACAGGTAAAGTGGTTGTGGGTTCTCCAGGATCCATAACTTAACTAGCCCAGCATAGTTGGCTATGTTTCTAGTACCAGGCGTGATCCTCCTCCTGTTAAGCAGGCTGCAAGTCCAATTTGAGAACTGTTGGGCGCCACCACAGTAACTGCTGTGGTTCATAGCCATCGTAGCTGTGGAGAACTGTTGGTTGCTTCCTCCTGAGAAGCTTGTGTGGCGCCTTAGGGATAGAGCAGCCAAGTCAAGTGCTCTGGGTCCTGTGTGTGAAGTGCACGGTGCCTTCAGCAATGGAGTCACACTTCACTCCTCAGGAGGAAGGGGCACCACTGACAACAGAAATAGCCTGTGTTTTAGGAGTCTCTTGAGTGACTCTGACCAACAACTCAAAAGATGGCTTCTCAGACATGGTGGGTTTTTTATTAACCAGTACCGAATGGAGCATTATCAATCCAGATGGGAAAATAGCATTTAACTACATGTATATCCACAGCTTGTATGTATTATATATTATGTAGCTAGGGATAACTTTTCAAACGTCCTTACTATCTCATCTTGCTTTCCCTCCTGTATTTCTCTTCTTCCCGCTCTCTAATTAAAGTATCCTCCGTTCTCGTTTTCCCTACAAATCACTTACACCCCTCTGTTACACACACACACACACACACACACACACACACACACACACACACACACACGGTCTGTGTGTCACTTTCCTGGTTGCTGCAGTCACTCTGGGCTATATACACATACCAGAAGACTTGCAGCTCAGAACCGACTTCCCTTTAACTCAGAGCAATTGGGCCAGAACTCAGGCTTCTCATGCCAGGACCTTCCCACCGTCCCATGTTGCCTCTCCAGAAGCCACTCCCATGAGCAAAATGTAGTTTCTCTCCATTAGATTTTGTTCTTCTTGGACCAGTAGTGGTGGGCCTTTTGTGTTACTTGCCTGGGCCTTATTAGGAAATCCTTTTTTTAATTTTAATTAAGTTATTTTATTTATGTGAATACACTGTAGTTGTCTTCAGACACACCAGAAGAGGGCATCAGATCCCATTACAGATGGTTGTGAGCCACCAGATGGTTTCTGGGAATTGAACTCAGAACCTCTGGAAGAGCAGTCAGTGCAGCATCTTCTCCAAGCCTCTCGTAAGGAAATCTTAAAGAGGGCAGGACAGAGCCTTCAGATATTGCTGGGGAAGCTGAAGGAGCAACTTAAACCTGCCTTTAAGAGTCTCAGCTAGGCCGGGCGTGGAGGGAGGCAGAGGCAGGCAGATCTCTGAGTTCGAGGCCAGTCTGGTCTACAGAGTTCCAGGACGGCCGGGGCTACACAGAGAAACCCTGTCTCAAAGGGGGGGGGGGGAGGGAGAGGCTTTGACCTTGAGTAAGGGCTTGTCTCTTGTCTCCACAGCTGATTGTAAATGATAAGAGCCAGAATCTCCGTAGACTGCAGGCACAGAGGAATGAGCTGAATGCAAAAGGTGAGAGGGGAGAAGACAGAAAACTCGGTGTTGGTTTGAGGCAGGGTTTAGGTGTCCCCATCTTAGTGCCGTGCTCAGCCTCCTCTCGCCCACAGTGATGCTCTCGCTGTTCTCTGAGTGGCTGTCTCCATGCACATCTCTTCAAAGCCCTGCCCGCCGGAAGGAAGCCCCTTTCTTCCCTTCCGAGTGTTGACATGGTCCTTAGGTGCCTGTGTTTTGTTAATGGTTTGGGGCTGGTTGTTGTTTTTAGTTCGCCTGTTGCGGGAAGAGCTGCAGCTGTTGCAGGAACAGGGCTCCTACGTTGGAGAAGTCGTGAGGGCCATGGATAAGAAAAAAGTGTTGGTCAAGGTAAAAGCAGCATGGCACTGTGGCCCGGCTCCTGGCACCGCGGCCCGGCTCCTGGCGCACCCTCCCTGTCGCATTGCCCCACGCTTCCCTGTGAGAATCCTGGGGTGGCTGTGCTGACTACCGAGGGAGATCATAACCCCTTATTATTTCCTCAGGTCCATCCTGAGGGCAAATTTGTTGTTGATGTGGACAAGAACATTGATATCAATGATGTGACGCCCAATTGTCGGGTCGCTCTAAGAAACGACAGCTACACTCTGCACAAGATCTTACCTAACAAGGTGGACCCTTTGGTGTCACTAATGATGGTGGAGAAGGTGCCAGACTCAACTTATGAGATGATTGGCGGCCTGGACAAGCAGATCAAGGAGATTAAAGAAGTGATCGAGCTGCCTGTGAAACACCCCGAGCTCTTCGAAGCACTGGGCATCGCACAGCCAAAGGTACCCCAGCCTTAGACTCCCTCTGAACTGCAGCCAGCAACGAGGTTTCCAGAGCAGTAGCTAGTTTGAGTACACAGTCCAGGAGAGATCTCCCTCACCTCATGCAAGGACCCAACACAAAGCCCTCACATGTACATGTTCCCTAAGAGAGTTGCCCTTTCCCCTAAGTGTAATATATACTCTCCCTCTAGGGTGTCCTGCTCTATGGACCCCCAGGCACTGGGAAGACATTGTTGGCCCGTGCCGTGGCTCATCATACGGACTGTACCTTTATTCGTGTCTCTGGCTCTGAACTGGTACAGAAATTCATCGGGGAAGGTAACTGACCAAGGCTGTGAGGAGTGAGTGGAGGGGTCGATAGATGGTGGGGCGCACCTAGCTCTAATGCCAGGTTGGCCTCTGCACAGGGGCAAGAATGGTGAGGGAGCTGTTTGTCATGGCCCGAGAACATGCTCCATCCATCATCTTCATGGACGAGATTGACTCTATTGGCTCTTCACGGCTGGAGGGGGGCTCTGGAGGCGACAGTGAAGTACAGCGCACGATGCTAGAACTGCTCAATCAGCTGGATGGCTTTGAGGCCACCAAGAATATCAAGGTGAGACGGTATAAGCCTTAGACAGGCCAGCGAAAGGCGGGAGGTGGCATGCAGGCCTAAGAGCTGTGTAGCTGATCCCCACTCCTTTCCCCAGGTCATCATGGCTACTAATAGGATTGATATCCTGGACTCTGCCCTGCTTCGTCCTGGGAGAATTGACAGAAAAATTGAATTCCCACCCCCCAATGAGGAGGTCTGTGCTGGATTGCGCCTGGAGGAGCTCTGGCTGTGGAGACACTGCAGGGCTTAAGGCTTTCTTCTCTTATCCCTAGGCCCGGCTGGACATTCTGAAAATCCACTCTCGGAAAATGAACTTGACCAGGGGGATCAACCTGAGGAAAATTGCCGAGTTGATGCCAGGAGCTTCAGGGGCTGAAGTGAAGGTAACTGGAGGCTTCAGGGGAGCAGGGCAGTAGCAGGGAGCCTGAAGAGCCAGCTCAGTGCTAAGGGCTCCAGCAGCAGGGTCTCAGCTCCTCTCTCCACCTAGGGTGTGTGCACAGAAGCTGGCATGTATGCCCTGCGGGAACGGCGTGTCCACGTTACTCAGGAGGACTTTGAGATGGCAGTAGCTAAGGTATGTGCCTCCACTTGTCTGCCTTTGTGGTGGCTCTGGAGCAGGGGTCACGCTCGTGTTCACAGTACATAAATCTCTGCTCACCCTTGTATATGCTCTCCTCTCTCCCTCTCCAGGTCATGCAAAAGGATAGTGAGAAAAATATGTCCATCAAGAAGCTATGGAAGTGAGGCTGTGTCCTTTGTGTGGACCCCTTGTCCCCCCCCCCCCAATAAAGGTCTGTGCGATAATAAACTCTACAACTCCAGTTTGTTAATACGCAGTTGTACTGTTCAATGACCAGGTCTGGGCACCACCAATAAACAAAAAGATTTATTTGGAATTTTCCAAGTTTGCCAGAAGTGGCATTTGCCAAGCCTTAGGCCCACCCTCTTTAAGACAAACTGCAAAAGGTAACAACAATCCTCCAGCTTTCCCCTTCCCCTGCAGCACGCACACACACACACCCCCACCCCTAATGTAGCTGGGTTAGAGAACTGGCTCATTCCCACCCTCAGGAGATTCTACCGCCCCCTGCCCAAGCAGCTACGGGTGGGCAGCCCCGTGGCGTCCCAGGAGATGATGGCGGCTGCAGCCGCTTGCATAGATTAAGAAAAGAAAAGGAAGGAGGCACCGAATGGACTCCCTGAAAAACCCCATTACCTCTGTACAAAAAAAGTGGCTCCCACATAGAAAAACCTGCTCCCCAAATAGTGCAAATACCCAAAAAGAAGGACAAACCAGCAGCAGGGCTGGGCTTGTAGGAATGGCAAAGAACTTTGGTTAGAAAGGCCAAGAAGAGTCTAGGCTGGGCCTCCTCTTCCTTGCCCAGCTCCCCAAAGCCAGCTCTGGCACTGGCCCTAGGGTGGAGCCTGTAAACATGCAAACCCAGCAGCCTTTGGTTTGGAAATGTCTGTTACAAAGTTAAAGCACAGCCTCCAGCAGTCCTACTCCGGCCTGCCTGCCTGCCTGCAGGGGGCTGAGGCAGCACAGGGCGAACCCAATTAAAGCCAGCGCTAAAAGGTCAGTAATAAGGCTTTGGGGACCAAGCAGTGAGGAATCTAGAACTACATTTATGAAACTAAAGCTGGGGAGTGGAGGGTGACAGGAAACACCCCACTCCATCCTACATGTCTGCAACCCAAGCCAGAACCAAAAGGCCGGGCTCCTGCCAGGTTCCAGGGCAGGGGAGAAAAGAAGGAAGCAATCCCTGAGCGGTTAGGTCAGACGAATTCCCAGCACCTGTTCCAGTTCCTGCCTTCGCTGCTGCACCTGAAGAAGAAGACAAAGTATGCCTCGGGCTTCAGCTTCTCAAGAAAATCGGAGGCCAAAATGGCAAAGCCTCACCTTGGCAAAGATGTGCCTCCCCACTGCTTCCTGAGCCCAGGGCTGGTGGTAGAAAGCAGCTCGTCTTTCCTCCTCAGGGTTTCCAATCACATCTGTGATAATCTATAAAGAGTAAGGTGTGGCATGATTCCCACTCCTGCCTGAGTCAGTCTACCTGAGACATGGGGTAGAAAAATTTTCACCCAGTGTGTTCCATGGGTAAGATGCCCTTCAAAAACAAGAAGTATACCTTGAGGTCTCGGCGTTGGGAACGGAGCCACTCCTGGATGAAGTCCTGGGGCTCAGTGCTAAAGCTAAGCATGAAATCCCTCTGGGTCTTTAGCTGGTTGATGGACTCAATGGTCTCATGGATCTGGAGAAGGGGTGTCTGTGTCAAATGTGCTCCAGCCCTAGGGTCTGAGGTCCTGTCAGTGTGCTGGGTGAAACGGACAGACCAACTCACCCTCACTCTGGCCCCAGAGGACTCACCTTGACGTCTAGAGAGGCAATCTCCTGCTGGTTGGTGGTAGAGGCCAGGAAGTTGCTCATCTGGGCCTTCAGTGGGTCATCGACCTCTACATCAATGTCATAGCAGGCTGTCTTCTTTTGGTCATTAGGATCCACACTGCAGGCAGCACAGAAGAGCATGGGGAAACATGGCTATGTTCATCCCAACCACCAAGTCTATCCTATGAGTAAGGTTTCAGGGTGAATTCTGTTTTCCAAGGGCCATCTCATTTCTCTTCTATTTACCTAATGACATGATTAATAACAATGGGGTCTGGATGCTGCAGCAATCCAGCCAGCTTCATGGGAATCTCGGAGAAACGGAGTCGGCCACAACTGAAGATCTGGAAAGAGCATCAAAGGCACGGTGATGCCTGAGGGCCAGGAGACAGCAGTCAAAGATGGCTAAACACTAGGGTTCCAGAGCAGTTGAGCCAAGGATTGAGAGAAGAAGCCCGTAACCCAGCTGACCTGGCGGAAGTAGCGATTGCAGTTGATGTACTCGCGCTCGTGGCCGTCCTGCAGCTGGTTGTGTTTGATGTAAAGCCACAGTGCCTGCATGATGGCCGCCCTGGTCTGTGTGTGTACTCCCAGCAACCTCGCCAGGCGGGGGTCCAGTTTATACTGAGGAGGCTGGGAATGGACAGGAGTCAACAAAGATTCTTGTGCAGAAACAGAATATGATGGGGCTAGAACAGTGGTTCTTAACCTTCCTAACCATACCATAAAATCATTTTTCTTACTTCATAACTCTAGTTTTGCTACTGTTATGAATTGTAAATATCTGTGTCCCAATGGTCTTAGGTGACCCCTGTAAAATGGCCACTTGACACCCTCCCCAAAAGGGACATGACCCACAGGTTGAGAACTGCTGAGTTAAGAGGACCCTGCACCCCTTCCCTGCATGAAACCTGTGGCCCCAATTGTGAGCCTAGACAACTGTCACCTGATGATCCAGCATGAGCAGAAGGGTGCACTTGACATTGAGATCTCCTGGCCGTTTCACCTGAAAGCCATCTGTTTCCTGCGTGGTGGGCATCCGATGCCACTGTGGGGCAGAGAACAGCAGAGTTAGTTCATCACTAGCAGATAGGCTACGGCACTCTACCAGCACACACTGATGATCTGCTCTGTCACCTGGCAGCTTGTCCCTCCCAGACTCCAGAGCCATTCTTACCTCCACCAGATGGTTGTCAGGCCCATACAGTTCCTTGTCCAACTCAATCACCAGGCTCTTAAAGAATGATGAGAACTTTCTCTTCTGTTTGCTAGGCTGGGAGTGGAAAGAGCTACATAAGATGGGTGTGCTGCTGAATTTATCAATCAGAAGAAATGATTCAATCATGAAGCTCAAGGTCCAGTCTTGGGCCCTGAAGTAGCATTCAAAATTTGAGCAAAGTGACAGGAAAAGGGCACTTCATGAGCCCCACAGCCAACCAATGAGGGACTGTGAATCCGAGACACCTGACTGCCATCTACAGGAAAGCTGTAGTAACTACAGATGTTCACTCTAGTATGTGTGAGGGCCAGAGTTTGATCCCCAGCATAGAGGTAACCACCCCAGCAAGCCTAACCTCTAACTGGATAGATTAGTCCTTTCCCTAGGCTAGGACCTCTGAAAGAACGCTCACATCTGTCCTCAGTCTAAGTTCACACAGGCCTTCTCCCCTCCCAACTCACATCATCCAGCAGTTTCCCCTCTACTCGAAGCTCCCAGGAGGCCACCTTGTCTGCTGCCGGGGTTCCCCCAGGGGTCCCCGCAGTTCCCGCATTATCTCCATCCACCTTGCTGGGGCTGAATGTATTGGAAATATAGATGCGAAGTTTTCGTTTTTGCTGAAGAGGAAGAACGAGAGGCAGGAGGACTGAGTGAGTAGCCATATATAGCAAGACACCAATTCAAAGCATGTTAAAGTGAGTGTGTGCGCCACTGGTGGGCAGCTCCCTGTGAGAAGTACTGCTCAAGCCCAAGCTCATCCCTAGAAAACAAGTCCAGGAAGGAAAACAGTTTGGGAGAACTTGGGGTAGTATGTACCGTCAGAGGCTTCTTGATGGCCTCTTGAATCTCCATCCGCTTGCGAGCGATGGTCTGATCCAGCTTCCTCTCGAAAGCTAAAAGATCCATGTATGCCTGAGACTCTGGGACAAGCTCCCGGATCTGCAGGTTGAGAAATCCGATAGCTTGTTTCATCAGCTCTAGTTCTACCATCCTCCCCTCCTTCCCCACTCCAGGACTCCCACCCTGGCCAGCCAGACCTGGGCAGGCCTCCCAACACACTCACTCGCTGAGGTAGAACCTTATCTGCCATCTTCCTCCTTTTTAACCTAGTAGGAAAACAGAAACCCATTTGAGAGGTTAACGGTCCAAACTCACGATCTTCATAACCCTCTCCCAAATGGCCAAGATAGAGAAACTCACCACCTGAGACAAGATAGGCAAGGTATGAGAAACAGGCTTACCCTCGGCGCTGGGCAGGCATCGGGGGCTGGGCCTGAGGCACAAGCAGGCGTTTTCGGAATGGATCCATCATGGTAGGTGGCATGCCAGGTCGGAGTGGAGCAGCTGTGCCGAATGGGGAACCGGCTGGAGGTCCCACCTGCAAGCCAGCCATGGGCATCCTGCTTCCTGGTGGCATGCCAGGACGCTGAGCAAAGTGGAACATTGGAGGGACACAGGTCAGTGGCGGAGCCCTCCGAGGTCCATAGCCCATACCCTCCATCATCTCTCTCAAATGGGGAGACCAGGAACAAAGGGGAACAGGAGCCTGAGCCCAGCTTTTAAGCTACATCTGCCCCGCCCCTGCAACCGCCCTGGCAGCCGTGCCAACAAATGAGGCAGCCAGAGACCATGGGTGGGAGGAGAGTACCTCTTGCAGAAGGAAGGGCCTGGGGAATTTTTTCGTACTTATCAACACCTTTCCAGCTCCAGTATGCTATGTCCTGCACCCTGGGATCAGCCAGCTTCAAGGTATTTATAGTCCTTAGATAGCCCACTAAAGACCCCTTCTTCCTTTTCCCATCCTGAAGGAAAAACATTACTCGGGAGACCAAAGGCAATGCATAGCAACCCAGGGGAGTCCAGGAGGCTAAGTAAAGTCTGCTGCCTGGTGGCAGTAGGGATAGCAAGCCCATTAGGCCGCAGCACCCCAGGTGAGCAGGTACAATAGGATGGCTCGGCCATGTCACAACTTGTGGGGATGGCCTCAAGAGAGTACAGACACCATCTGGTCACCATATGGCCCCTAACACAACCTGGACCCATTGTCCCCTCCCCCATTCCACCCTCTCCCCCACTGCCATGGCCCTATCTCTATGTCAAAAGACTCAAAAAAAGAAATTATGGTTCTTGGGTGGCCGTGGGAATGCGAACAGTCAACATCTGGGCTCTGCCCATGGTCTCTGCACCACCTGGCAGCCAGGCCGCTGCTGGTTCAACTTAACCCTAGCCATCCCCTGCTGCAGCATGCGACGGTCCCGGGAGGCAAGAACACAGAGTCAGCAGCAGCAGCAGCATCAGTCTGGGTGGCACAAGCAGCCTTGACTTCCCATCCAAGGCCCAGGTTTCTGCCGTTTCCTGGGAGCCCTCCACCTCCCAACTCATCCACAGAGCTGCGGCCCGAAAGGCCTGTTTGGCAGCTCTGCCTTGCACACACTGTCCCTGGCAGCTTCACAGGGCTGGCCCCGGGGCCCAGGTTATGCAATCAATCAGTACAACCAGACAACCGGGCCAGCCTGGGTGGAGATTCACACTGAGTTAAAGGACCCCCCCAACCCCCCCCCCAAGCACCCTGGAGACGAGTCTCTGCTGTCTTTACCCAGCACTAAGGAGTCAGACTCATGACCCAGAGACAGGGGAGGGGGAAGGGGAAAGAAGCAGGGCAAGATGACAGTGGCAACTGAGGAGTTAAAAGTGGGAGACCCTGGGACCTTGGGAGTCCTGCCACAGCCTCTCTTCATCAGGAAGAAATTCATCAAAGCTGCTGAAAGGCAGAAGACAGCCTGTTTCTCTGCCCTAATAAGCAAGAGCAAGAGATTATAGAAGGGGGGAGGGGACAGAAGAAAAACCTCAGGTGGCCACAACTATAAGACCCCCATCATCACTCCAGACTTGAGGTTTTCCTAGAGTCACTGCAGATATAATCTGAGGTGCTCTAGTCCCCCAAAAGCTCTCCACTGAGGTTCATAAAGCCTGTAGTACAGCTGAGCACTCCAGGAAATCCCAAGGCAAGGCAGCCCAGGCAGGCCTGGAATAGGCCCCACCCAGACATCTGCTCCCGACTTCTGGGGCTCAGGCTCCAGCCCCTAGCTCACCCACAGCCTCAGGGGAAGGCTGCTCACAATTCAAGTCCTACTTTCCTCTTTGTCAAGCTCTACACCTGGGCTTTGAAGGGCTAGTAACTCCTACTTAAAAACAAAACAAAGTTGCCACCACAGATTCTCAGCCTCTCTGCCCGCCTGCTCCACCATGGGGGTAAGCAGGCCTGCTTACATCCGCAGAACACCAGAATGCAGTAACTTCCACTTGGTCAAGCACCAACCCCACATTCTCGGCTTGATTTTATAACCACCAAGACAAGGGAAGTAGGCTAGACCTGATTCTGCCATCTCTGGGTTAAGAATGTAGGGCTCCAGCAACTACATAATGGCCCACAACCATCTGTACAGCTACAGTGTACTCATATACATTAAATAAATAAATAAAATATTAAATTAAAAAAAAAGAAAAAAGAAAAGAAAAAAAAGAATGTAGGGCTCAAGTAAGCATGCTCTGCTCCGCTCCAAGTCTGTAGCCCTGGTCCTTCTGATAGCTGCCTGAACCTAAGAGCCTCGTTTGAGGGACATACCCTGACCCTATGAACAGAGTTATTTTAAACTCTGAACTAAATGAACCCAGCAATAATGCACACTAGGTTTAGTTAAGCCCTCCAGGGTAACTATACTCCAAAACTAGAAAAACCCTCTAGAGGTAGGTGGGCTGTTACTTTATGTCAGCAGGCTCCCCAATATGCTCACCTTGAGCATACAAATCTTTGTTCTTCCTGCTCACCCCAAGAACTCTCTAACCAGGAGCCCCGCTGTCCTCAGACCCCAAGACTTTCTGGAATTTGGGCACTTGGACATGGGAAGAAGCAAGCGGGATCTCCTTCAAACTCAACCAATGTTAACTGGGTTCTTCTTCCTTTCCCCTGCCCTTTCCTGGAGGAGGAGGAGGAGGAGGAGGAGGAGGAGGCGGCAGCATAGCTGGTATGGGATGCCCACATTCAAGGCCATCTCCTTTCTCACAACTAGTAGCTGCAGCCATTCGGCTGACCAGCCTGGCCGCAGTCCACTCTACAAAATATGCAGGATTCCATCTTCCCATCTTTAGCGGGGGCTTTCCCAACGGCACATTCTCTATCAGCTGCTTTCCAAGGAAACAGGTCTACATAGTGAGTTACTGGACAGCCAGGGCTATAGAGAGAGACTTGGAAAACCAACCAACTGAACAGATATCCCCTGTGCCTGTAGGAAGCTTCCAGATGAGCTCTAAGCAAGCAGGGCCAAGGGCTGATGCGGAGAACCATCAGTGATATACCAGGCCCATGAATCTCCAAAGAAAGCCACATGGCAAAGATAAACCCCAGCTTGGAACCAAGTCTATCTCTGTTCATACCCAAACTCGTCATTTTCTTTTTAGATAGAAGTTGAAATGAAGGGGGTCAATTATCCCCACCCCAGCCCCCCAGTTAGGTATCTCCTTAGAAATCTGATTCCTGGGTGGAATATGCATGCACCATGAAGATCTTCTTCTGAGACTTCTACCTAGAGACACCAGCAGGAAACAGGGTAAGCTACAGTGCGCACCTTCGCACTTCTGTAGCACATGGGTTGAAAGACATGGCCTTGTCAGGAACCTGAGGGATAAGGAAAGAGAGGTTGGGTGTGATAGTGTGTGACTATAATGCCAGCACTTGAGAGAAAGAGTTCAAAGTGGCTACACAGCCAGCCTGGACTTTCAAAAAACAAGTGACAAAGATGTGGGAGAAGGATGGACACAATCCCCAGGCACTCTGGGAAAGGAGGTGCAGCCCCCTCATACAGCAATTGCCTGCCACGTGCAAAACCTGCCTGGATTCCATGCTCAGCACCAAAATGCAAAAGCAAAACACAATTCCCAAACATTCTGGAGCCACTTAAACCAGAGCACTGGGGAATGAGGAGCCCCACATGCAGAATCAGGCTGCGTTCCCAACGCACTGACCACGGGATCTTGTCTCTGCTTGTCAATGGCCTTTGCTGCTGCAACCTGAGACCGCTCTCTGCCAAGCCAGAGGGGCCAGGGCAGTACCCTGTGCAGCTCAAGACCAGCAGGACTCCACAAAGCCTCCCCGCTCCTCCAGACTTGACTGGACACTGACATCAAAAGGAAAGCCCAGTACAGAGGAGATCTAGAATGGTCTGTTAATGGGATTGGGCTTTCTTCAGACCTGGCCACAGCTATTTCTAATCTATCCTGGAGTTATCTGGGCCCAATCTCTTTAGTCTCCCATTTCGTAGGAAGCCTGGCTTCCTTCCTCCTCAACTTGAGCAGCTGGGAGCCATCTCTGACATAACTAACGCTCTGCCAGTTCCCAACTAGGAAGAAAAAAAAAAAAAAAAAAAAAAAAAAAAAAAAAAAGCCAAGGCAAAGATGCAGTGAGACCGAGGCCAAAGAAAGAGAGTAACCCTGTTTTCTCACTAACGATCCTCCTCCAAAATGTCCTCACCACAGCCTGGGTCACTCCCTCACCTCTACTCCGGGACCTGCCTTCCACTTTTCAACCTGATTGCCCACAATTCTCTAGATATCACGAAGCCTCCATCTCTAAGTTACTCGGTGTCAACAAGCCCCGGGACTCTTCTAACTGCTCAAGCCCTCCACGGCAGAGGGCTTTCACCCTCTCCCCAACACTGCCTCCAACCCGAGCCACTAACCAAGGGGACTCTGGCCTGCCCGCCACCAGCCCTCGACAGTTCCTCCTGCAGTGTCCCCTGGGCCGCCTGTCCTCACCTGAGGCCCTAGGGAGACCGACCCAGCGCCCTCGCGGCGCCGCTCGCCTGCCTTTCTCACCTGGTACTGCGCCGCGGGGCCAGCGGGGCCCATGGGGCGGAAGGCGGCGGCCCCCGGTACCCCCATGCCTCCAGAAGGCCCCGGGCCCCTGAGCGCCGGGTTGGGCAGCATTCCGGGTCCCGCAGGCGGAGGCGGCGCACCAAGGGCCGCGGCAACGGCGCCGCCGCCGGGGCTCAGCGGGGGCAGCGGGAACCCGCCCGCGCCACGGCCCGACATCACTCTGTCCCGTCCCGCGGTGCAGCGATCCGGCCTCCGGTCTCCGTGTGGAGTCCGCTCCGCGAGCTACGTTCCGCGATCCGGGACTTTCCGATTTTACTACCGGGTTCCGGGATCTTCTATTCCAAGTTCGCAAGTTCTTAGCAGCCCCTCTGACTCCGCTCCTGCCAGGGATACTCCAGATCCGGGATGTGCGGCGAGCCCGCAGGCCTCTCCCGGCCTCCGGAGGTTTGATCGCCGGAGTCCTGTTACCCAGAGGCGGTTACGAACTCCCAGCCCCGCCCAACCCAGACCCTGCAGACCCCGCCTCTGCCCGACAGCCCAATCGAGAATGCCTCTTTAAATCCCGCCCTCGCGAGACCCGCCTCAAACGAGCACCGCCCATAACTGACGGCCTTAGAGCCCCGCCCTTAGGGGAGGGGGAGGCCGCCTGTTCCCGGAGGAGCGGGAGCGGAAGCTGCACGCGGAAGCGCGGAGGAGAAAGGCGCGGGGTCAGAGTTCGAAGGTCGCGTAGGGCCGTCCCGACTGTTCGGTGTTTTGCTGTTTGCTCCGCGGTGCTGCTGCCTCGCCGAGATCCCCGATATGGCCCCTCCAAAACAGTTCCGTCAGTTCTGCGTCTTCAAGCCTTAAAAATAAGCGATCCGCGGCGGGAAAGCCGCCAACCACTTTTTAAGAGCCCATCTCGGGGCCGGTGGCATAAGGCACCCCACATCCAGCACCCCACACCCACCCATCAACCCCCCAGAAGCTTGTACTGGTTGCTCAGCGCTTCCAAGGACCTGGGCGGTCCCAGACGTGACCCAGCTGGGTGAAAGCTTGACTTGGCCCAGCTCCGAGTACTTAACTGCACTAACTTGCCCGTGCCTTGCTTTAAGGAAGCCTGGTAATTTACTCCGCAGAAAATGATTTTAGGTGAAGGGATCTTGCATGCTGAGAGAAATCCAGGTAGTGAAATAAGTTTTATGCAGTTTGTATAGTAGTTTTGAAAAGTGGAGAACCTTTTCAGAAACCACTGGCTTCAGCTATGTTATAGATCTACCCTCTGTTAATGTGGTAACTCTTCCCCCACGGTATAGAATAGTGTGCTACTTAACTTTACTAGGCACTGAAAATCCTCAGACTCAGGGGGTGTAGCTCAGGTTATAGAGTGCTTGCCTAGCATGCACAAAGCCCTGGGCTTGAACCCCAGACTGCATCAACTGCGTGGTGGTGCATCCCAAAAAATCCTAGCACACAGGAGGAGGCGGGTGGGCCAGAAGTTCAGGATCGCTCTCAGCTACATCACCAGTTGATTCTACAGGAGACCCTATATCAAAAGAAAGCCAAGCTTTTTGTTAATATGTGGTTTATGATTCAATGAAATGGGGGCAGTGTCCAAGATTCTGTATTTCTTTTTTGGTTTTTCAAGATAGGGTTTCTTGTGTCGCCCTGGATGTCCTGGAACTAGGACCAGTTCCAAGCTGGCCAAAGACGACATGGGCTTTGATCTTTTTGACTGAACTGCTTTTGTTAACTTGTCCAATAAAGAGTTAACCTATAGGTGGGTTGGTCTCACTTGCATGCCACAAAGCCCTTGAAGTTTCAGAGATGGTAGCAGGTCCCAAAAATGTCAGAGAAGGAGGGTCATGAGATCAAAGGCAGCATGAATTACTTATATGAAAAGTAAGGTGTGGATCAGTTACCTAAGAACTTGACCATCTGGGTAGAGTGAATGGGTGGGTCTGTCTCCAGAAAGGCACCTTCAAGTGACTTCGGTTCAGAGCACCTGTTTAGTGGCAACCATTTGAAAATTAAAGCCCTGGAAGTGAACACACACACATACACACAAAACTCTTCTGTGATCACAGTCTTTACATACAAAGTCTAACAGGCAATCTAAAGTATAGAATCTGCAGGCATTGGAGGGACCAGAAGCTGATGTAAAAAGACATGGAATTAGGTCCTAGGAGCTCAGCTTCCTATCCTGGAACATCCCAAGAAACTTCATTTAATTTGTTTCTGGGGCTGCAGTGACAAAGGCTTGGCAAAGAGGAGTTTATGGAGTTTGGAAAGGCTCTTTTGGAAGGAAAAAATGACTTGTAGCATTTACAGCTTTGCTTGTGTTCTGCCATCAGAGTGCTTGCCAGATGTTTTCTTCTACTTCCTAAGCTAGCGTGTCATATCGGCGGCTTTGCTCTGGACTGGGGATATAACCAGGTTGGCAGTGTGCTCGCCTAGCGTGCATGGAGCCCTGCCTTCCATCCCTAGCACCACATAAAGCTGGGTGTGGTCATGCATGCCTGTAATCTCAGCACTTGGGAGGTGAAGGCCAGAGAAGTGGAAGGTCAGGTTCATTATTGGCTACAGTGTACCTAATAAGATCCTGTCTCCAAAAGATGGGGGAGGGGCTCCTTTGTTCAAAGAGCATGAAAGCTAAGCATGAGCAGACCGCTGGTGAATCTTCTGCAGGGTCAGCCAAGTTTGACTTGCTGCTCTGTAGAGCCACGGCTTGCTGTTTTCATCCTAGTGTTTTCTTTATATCATGTAACAGCGTTGGTGCCTGACAACAAAGAATCAGATGATGCACATGAAACAGTGTTACGTGGTCAGGAAAAAGGATGCTGCAGCAATGGAGACATAGCTCATAAGTTAAAGCTGCTTTCCGGTGGTATTGGCTACTTTTCTATTGCTGTGACAAAATGTGATGACCAAAGCAATTTAGAAAAGGAAACACGGGCTGGTGAGATGGCTCAGTGGGTAAGAGCACCCGACTGCTCTTCCGAAGGTCCAGAGTTCAATCCCAGCAACCACATAGTGGCTCACAACCATCTGTAACAAGATCTGATGCCTTCTTCTGGAGTGAAGACAGCTACAATGTACTTACATATAATAAATAAACCTTTAAAAAAAAAAAAAAAAGAAAAGGAAACACTTAAACTGCGTGTGTGTGTGTGTGGGGGGGGGGGGTGCAGGCTTTTGGTCCCAGCACTCAGGAGACAGAGGTAAGCAGATCTCTGTGAGCTCAAGGCCAGCCTGGTCTACAGAGCAGTTCCAGGACAGCCAAGACTGTTGCACAAAGACCCCCCGTCTTTAAAACAAGCAAACAAACAAAATCCATTTAATTGGCCTTACAGTTTCGAAGGGTTAGAGTCTGTGATGGGGGTGAAAGACAAGGTGGTGACAACAGCTTAGAGCTTTCTCTTTCTCGACACATACCCTCATCTTCCAACCCCCCACCCCCACCCCTCACCATTCTGAATTACTGACTTCTGTGTTTTACCAAATCTTTCCTAGCTCCTCAGCATGCCTTCCACCCCATCTAACTGGCTTCCCTGCATGGGCCACCCTAGCCAGTCCTCTCTGGCATTTCTTTTCCCCCCAAGAAAACAAATCAAAACACTTCCATCCACGAACCCAAGTGTCCTCACTTATCTTCATCAGGGGACTTCAGAATGTGGCTCTCTGGGCTTCTCAGAACCCTCAGGAACTCTGAGCTGAGTCTGAGATAGGAGAGTAAACTGAGGCGCTTCCCTTCCATCCTGACTTTGGGAGCAGCCCTGTTTTGCTGTATCACGTGATCGCGGGATTGCCTGTAAAGGGCCCCACCGCTCTACATAGTCAAAACGCCGGTAACTTACGGAAAAGCCCGTCTAAACAGCTTAGTGCGGCATGGTTGACTTTACTATCTGTCCCCACCTAGCTTATTGTCTACCAACAGCCCAAGTATCAAGGCATGACCTTGCACTGGTATTTCTCTTGCCACCAGCTCCCAAAAGCAAGGGTTATGGTCTGCACCACAAGCCTCGCTCAGTAGCGATTGTCTAGAGTCAAATCCGCACTCCCTTTGAAGCAGGAGATGGCTTCCCTATTCTTCCGTAGCACCCAGCTTTTTAAGCTATTTGTTTACGCTTCTCCTCTCAGCCAATCCTGTTAAGAGGCTGAGTAAGCATCACGAGTTTCTGGGCAGATCAGGGGACTTTTCAGCGCAGCACGGGCGAACAGCGCCCCGTGCAGGAGCGCGGACTCAACGGTTGCCGCACGTGGCGGTTTCGAGCTCCTTGGAGACGTCGCTGTTCAGTCTGAGGTCCCCAAGCATCGAGGAAAGTTCCGCAGTGAGGCAAGAGGGACAAGACGACCGCTTTGACTCAGTGAGGATTTGGGTCCTATTTGGTTTGCTTGGGTTTATGTCGGTTTGCGGAGTTCGCCAACATGCCTGCAAGTATTTGGATCCCATCTATTTCCAAGTGTTTTAAATACTGCCGTTAAATGCCTTCAGACTGAACTGTATGCACGCCACTTTCCCAGCTAGAGGGAATCTCCTTGCCAGCAAAGGCTGGCCTTTTGATCCCCATTCAAGTGTTCCCTCACACAAGTATTAGTTTATATTTCCTTTGGTCCCACCATTGGTAATTGCTATAACCGTTCCAGTCTGTAGGAACCCATCAGTGGATAAAACAAGGGGCCCTTCCTTCATGGTATTTATAGTCCAAGGGAGAGAAGCACAGCCTTTTAGTTCAGGGAAGAGAGACACAGCCTAGGAAACTTGGAAAAACGTTCCTGACATAACCATCACCACTACCACAAGCCATTGTCAAGAGAGATCTTTATTCAGTGGCCAAAGATGCTTCTCAATTCAGAGCTGGCTGATAGTGGTGATCATGTCTTCTGTGACAAAGTCAGGACCTTCCAGGACTCAGGGTTAGGCTGTGCTGCCCCTTTTTGCTTGCCCCTTTTTGCTAATTTCATGGTCTGATGATTGTAGTCACCGCTGCTGTAGGTGATTTTAAAGGGGGGGGGGGGCTCTAGGTCAAGTTAACCCCATATTATCCTTTTGAACCAAAGTGTTTTCAAATGGTCCCATATATCTGTATGCAACACTGCCTGAAGACAGAGGCAGGGCTCTTTATTCTCTCCAATCACTCATCCAAGGCTGGAGTGATGAGTGCTTTCAGTCGAAACAGTCTTCAAGATGTTTAAAAAAAAAAAAAAAAGTAACCTAGGCAACCATTCTCAACTCAGTGGTCAGTTGCCGTCTATAACTGGGAGACCAACACTGCATTGCTACACTGTGTGACCTTCACAGTGAGTTGTTTTTTAAGTTAAATGAGAACAACTGAAATTAGGGGGGGTTATTTAGGTTTTTCCTTGGTAACACTTGCAGGGCATGTCCACCCTAAACGTGTTAGAGGTGATATGTAGGATAGGAAAGGAAGATGGTCGCATAGACCGACATTGTGGGTGCTGAGGGCTGAAGAGAGGGCACTCAGGGTAGGTAGACCTCATAAGAGATGAGCAGAGAGCAAGGAGGGGGGAGGAGGTGACTCCCAGGCAGAGAGGAGGCAAAGGCTGGAGTGTGACTCCCACTTAGGAGAAACCTCAAGAACCCTTGAATGCGAATGGGCCTCGGGAACCCAACATCCAAAACACATGATGTGGCTGAAGCTGTACCCCACACATCTGGGTTAGGTTCTGTCCCACACACAGCCAATCCCCCAAGGGTCTGGACCGTGGGCCTAAACTTTCCAGTAGTTTAATCCTAGCTGGTCCTGGTGTTATACTCCTGTAGCCCCAGGATTAGGGAGAGTTAGGATCAGGAGTTCAAAGTCATCCACAGCCACATAGCAAGTTCAAGGCCAGCCAGCCTGGGCCATATGAAACTGTCTCAAAAACAACAAAGCCAAAGAAAAAAAACAGTTTAAGTTCTCTAAGTTGGGGTCTATTTTACAGAATAAACCCAAGGAATACACAGACCATACAGGGAGCCGATGCTAAGAGTGCCAGCCTCTGAGTGACCAGACACATGTAGGATGAGTGCTGGCTCATTCAGAATCAGATCATACGTGTGCTGACAGCAACGATGAAGGATTAGAGCTGTGGATGTGACAGGCAGATGGGAGGAAGGCATGACACAGCATAGTGCACAGAGTGTCTGGGAACCTGGTATGGTGGCATGAGCCTTTAACCCAGCATTGGAAAAAACCAAGTCAGGAGGACTGTGAGTTCAAGGTCAGCCCAGGATAAATACAGATTGACCTGGGCTATAGAGCAAGATCCTGTCTCAAAATAAAAGAAAGGAAGGAAGGAAGGACAGACAGACAGATGGAAGGAAGGAAGGATAAACATAGATATGGGGATGAGGGGTGAGGGGTGGTGGGGTGATGACCAAAAAGAACCCTCACTTTCCCCTGTTTTCCTGTATCTACTTAAGGGCACAGACCTATACTAGTAGCAACTACAGGGAAAACCAACCAGTTTGACTGCAGTGTATCTGTTCCTTTGAGCCTGCGTCTCTCACTCAACGTAGGCTGCTGACCTACAAAATATTGAGACCATCTACCACCCACCATGCCACCGTTTGAATGCAATACATGACTGACAAGGACTCTGCAACTGAGGCACATCCTTAGGTCTAACCTTTCATTGCAGCACTTAGCAAAGGTACCTTTTTACATTTGCCTTTCCTACTAAATGTCAGGGAATCCATTTCTACAGGATAAAGGTGTTTCTCCTCTTCCTCCTCCTCCTCTCTTCTTCTTTGACACAGGGTTTCTCTGTGTAGCCATGGCTGGCCTGGAACTCACTATCTAGACCAGGCTGGCCTTGAACTCAGAGAGAACCGTCTATCTCTGCCTTCTGAGTGCTGCAATTAAAGGCGTGTGCCATCAGCGCCTG
The DNA here is from genome assembly GCF_900095145.1 of Mus pahari. NCBI lineage: Eukaryota > Metazoa > Chordata > Mammalia > Rodentia > Muridae > Mus > Mus pahari. Next base: position 73,589,892 of record NC_034603.1, read on the forward strand.
GCAGATTCTTCCCCATTTTACTAGGAGCCTGGCATGCTCAACAATATGTTTATAAAAATACATGGATACCATCTGTCCCGTCTGGGGACATTTCCTTCAGAACTGTTACCCAGCTTGCATTTGGAAATTCATTCAGAGTCTAGTTAAGGTATTCTTCCTTAAATAACGGCAGCTCTTAGGAAAGAGTTGTAAGTCAGCTGGGCAGTGGTGGGGCACGCCCAGCACTTGGGAGGCAGAGGCAGGCAGATTTCTGAGTTTGAGGCCAACCTGGTTATAGAGTGAGTTCCAGGACAGCCAGGGCTATACAGAGAAAACCTGTCATCTTGAAAAAAATAAACAAACAAACAAACAAACAAAAACAAAAACAACAACAAAAAGAGTTTTAAGTCACTGGAAATAAGTTTGGAAACTCCCGTGACTAATACTTTTTTTCTTTTTTTGCACACACACAAAGGGAGAATTTAATAAAGAAAATGATTTTTCCTGTGTAACTTAAAAGCTAGTTATAAATCACTTCCAACAGACTTTTGAATATTGGTATATCATCTTTGAATATTGGTATATCATCTTTGAATATTGGTATATCATCTTTGAGTATTGGTATATCATCTTTGAATATTGGTATATCATCTTTGAATATTGGTGTATCATCTTTGAATATTGGTGTATCATCTTTGAGTATTGGTATATCATCTTTGAATATTGGTATATCATCTTTGAATATTGG
>NC_034603.1:73590913-73603481 GCF_900095145.1 Mus pahari
TATCATCTTTGAATATTGGTGTATCATCTTTGAATATTGGTGTATCATCTTTGAATATTGGTGTATCATCTTTGAATATTGGTGTATCATCTTTGGAATAAGTTCATGGCCCCCCAAGAGTGGTTGGTTGTTTTGTTTGTTTGTTTGTTTGTTTAGACAGGCTCTCTGTAGCCTTGGCTGGCCCAGAACTCAGTATGTAAACCAGGCTGGCCTCGAATTCATAGAGTTCCACCTGCATCTGTCTCTGCCTGCCAAGTGCTAGGAAGAACTAAAAGTATGCTGGCACTTAAAGTGGTTATTTTGGAAAAGTAACATTCACTTGGAAGTATTACTTTTGATATGCCTGTTACATATGTACAAAAAAAGACCAAAATCAAACAAACAAACAAACCCAAAATCAAAACAAAGCAAGATTCTTGTCTGGCTGGAGATGAGGCCCAGAGGAGAGCCCTTGTCTAGCATACCAGAGGCCTCAGTTGTGTTCCGTTCGGGAAACAAACAAAGAGGAAAGAAAACAGGAATGGGGGAAACTTCTAGAAGTTAGTTTAGATGGGGTTTTGTTTGGTTTTGTTTGAATGATAGGAAACAGAACAGGGACAGGTGACCCAAGCATGGACCAGGACGACAGAAGCAGAGCCAGCTGCAGGGGAGCCATTTGTTTGTTGAATATGGTGGCGAACTAGGGAGAGACAATGGTCTTGAGAGATATTTCACAGAGGTTCTTAAGAGGCCGGGTGGAAACATTTCTCCCTTCTATCAGCAAGCTTCCAGTGACTGTGTTCACTGGGTTCAGGGTCACTGCCAGATTTCATCTCCCCAATCGCCATGTTTAATGGTTCCCTGCTGACACTTCTTTTGCAGAGGACTGGAGTTGGATTCCCAGAACCTCCATGGTTGCTCACTGTCTTCTATACCTCCAGTCCCAGGAGATCCAGTGCTGAATCCCCACAGGCACCAGGAACACGTGTGGTATATGGGCACATATACAGGGAAATCACTGATAGACGTAAGTTATTATGGAAATTTAATGAAACACTATCTCCCCAGCTCTTCTTTCTTTCCTTTACCCCAGCCTTTGGACTTTCTCCCAGGAATGAAAATGCTTCTGTTGGGTGTCTGGACGCTGCTGGCCTTGATCCCTTGTCCAGGTGAGGGTATCTAGACACGTTTCTTAAGTCACTATGTGCCAGGACACGCATGGGTGATCATGCAGAAGGGGATGGGGTGACGGTTAATCTCAGTCGTCAACTTGATTCGAGCAAGGAGCTCCTGCGAGATGAACCCCTGGGCATACCTGGGTGGATTATTTTGATATGTTTCATTGTGGGTGGCAGAGAGCCTGCACTGAATAAAAAGGAGAAAATGCCCTGGCGGCGGTGGTGACAAACCCTTTAATCCCAGCTATCTCGAGGTCGTTTTGTTCCCATGGTCCTGTGTAGAGAAGGGTTCCCACGAGGCTTGTTTTGTTCTCAAGCATATTTCCAGGCGTTCGCTGGCGCTATCACTCTGAGGTGCAGCTGGAGTCTGCAGTTCTACAGCCACTCCAGGCGATTCTGGAGAAAGTAGCCCTTAACTGTCATTTGAGAGAAATGCTGCTGAGAAGTAAGAATGAAGACCCCACTAGGGTCTTTAGTGCCTGATCCCAGACAGCTACGAAGACCTCTAGAAGCTTACAAAGAGAATGCTTTCCAGGGTGTGACTTTTCAAGATCTGTGGCAAGATCTAGACCGCAGACCAGGAGGGTAGGAGTGAGGCTGGGGTCCGGACTCTGTTTTGGTGATGCAAGGGCTGACTCACCAGATCCTTGTACTTAGTCATCCTTGGCAAGGTTGCCTGGTCTCTAACCCAGGTCACATGGACAGAATGTCTCTCGATGCGTTCTGGATCTCCTGGTCCTCATCAGCATTTTTGGCATGTGTGCTTCTTTTCAGGGACCACAGAAGAGCTGTTTCAGGTGTCTGTTCATCCAAATCAGGCCTTGGTAGAGTTTGGACACTCCCTAACCGTCAACTGCAGTACCACCTGCCCAGACCCTGGGCCCAGTGGAATCGAGACCTTCTTAAAGAAAACCCAGCTAAGCAAAGGGTCCCAGTGGAAGGAGTTTCTCCTGGAGGATATCACAGAGGATTCTGTGCTGCACTGCTTCTTCTCTTGTACAGGCGTGCAGAAGGACACAGTGCTTGATATCACCATGTACCGTGAGTGCGGTGGAGGGAGGACTTAGAAGAGAGGAACAGGGAGACAGGAAGTCATCCTCTTTAATTAGGAAGTTTTAATTAGAATTAGGAAGTTTTCTTAGGGGAGAGAATTTTACACACACACACACACACACACATACACACACACACACACACACACACACCATGTAAAGATTCAACCATACTGTCAGGATTCTCTCCCTTTGTACAGGCTGCCTTCTGGGTTTACAGCATAAGCCATGGGGCATCCTTAAGAATACACAGACCATACAGGGAGCAGATGCTAAGAATGCCAGCCTCAGCTGACCAGACAAGTGTAGGATGAGTGCTGGATTATTTGCTGCCAGCTCTTAGCATAAGCATAGGATGCAGGACGGATGGTCTTTTGAGCTGGCAGTTAAAGAAGCCTGTGGTGCAGGCCCTAAGTGGCCCTCCTACAGAGCAGGAAAGAGGCTCTGAGGTGATGGGACTGGTAGGCAGGATCCTACAGGGGGCCATCTTACATTGCAAAGGTAAGAATGAATGGGATCTCTGTGGGGATGGGTGTAGTAGTTTTCATGGACCGCTAAAGACCTACCTGCCAAGCTTCTTATGCCTTGGAGACCGCTCTGATAAGAAATAAAATGTTCCAGAATGGCAGGAGTAATCAAAGCAGAGGCCCTCCTGTTAACTGTCACAGTCCTTGGCCATGGCCACCTTCGGTGGACAGAGAGCTGGAAGGCTAACTCATCCCCAAAGCTTTGAGGTTCACAGTCACTTTCCGCTCAGACATTTCCTTCTGGAGGTGAGCTGCTCCTCATGAAGGCTTGCCTTTTTGTCTTAAAGAGCCACCAGAGCAGGTAACGCTGGACCTGCAGCCTGAGTGGGTGGCCGTGGATGAAGCCTTCACAGTGACGTGTCGGGTACCTAGTGTGGCACCCCTGCAGAGCCTCACCCTTACCCTCCTCCAGGGAGACCAAGAACTGCACAGAAAAGACTTCCTGCATTTATCTTCGGTATCCCAAAGAGCCGAGGTCACTGCCACCGTCAGAGCCCACCGGGAGAAGGACAGGCATAATTTCTCCTGCAGAGCAGAACTGGATCTGAGCCCACATGGTGGGGGGCTGTTTCACGGTAGCTCAGCCACCAAGCAACTCCGGATCTTTGGTGGGTCAGAGTGCAGTCATGAAGGGAGCCCAGGGCCTGCTTTGCCCTTTGGGACTCGGTTCCCACATGGTTTGGGGTGAGGGTGACTGAGCCTCACGTCTGGTTCGCCATCAGCCCTGTCTGTCCCCTTCCACGGCGTGCCATGTGACATGTGGCTTTCCTCCTTTTTCTCCATTGCCTGGCAGAATTCTCTCAGAATCCCCAGATCTGGGCGCCTTCACTGCTGGAAGTTGGGAAGGCGGAGACCGTGAGCTGTGAGGTGACGAGAGTATTTCCAGCCCAGGAAGCTGTCTTCCGGATGTTCCTGGAAGACCAGGAGCTGAGTCCTTTCTCCTCCTGGAAAGAAGATGCAGCATGGGCCAGTGCCACCATTCGGGCCATGGAGACCGGTGACCAGGAAGTGACTTGCTTTGTGTCTCTGGGTCCCCTGGAGCAGAAAACAAGGAAGCCAGTTTATGTCTACAGTAAGTGACCCTACCCCGCCCCTTCTCCATATAGGGTCTCTGCTAGGGAGAGTTTCCATAGCAGTACGTATGGACTTGGCTGCAGATATGTATCCTTGCTAGCCTTTGCTGGGCGCCTTCTTAAGTTAGCATTAGCTTTCCTCTTTCTCCTGTGCAGGTGGGTTAGAGACCTGATCATGACAGCAGCTCTGTGTGGTCTTCATCTTCAGTTTCTAACTGTCCTGCTGATAGGGAAATTGTAGATGCTCGAACTTCATTCTAGAACAAGCCTTTGAGATGAGTAAGAAATCTGCACAATAAGGAGACATCCTGTTGTCCTCTCAGAAGGGACATAGCCTAATGTGGCCAGGTGTATTGTTGAAGGGACGCTCCAGTCCTTAAACCACCCTGTTGTCCCCTCTCCTCAGCCTTTACAGAAGCAATGGTGCTATCCCAAGTCCCTCCTTACATTGCCTGCCTGAGGAGACCTCCAGCAAGAGGACAGAAGTACGCACCAGGCCTGAAAATGTGTCCACTGTTCTTTTTCCTTTCTTTGCAGGTTTCCCTCCACCAATCCTGGAGATAGAAGATGCTAACCCTCTGGCAGGGACAGATGTTAATGTGACCTGCTCAGGTCATGTGTTAACATCACCTAGCCCTACTCTTAGGCTTCAGGGATCCCTAAACCGCTCTGCACCTGGGGAGCCTGCCTGGCTTCTGTTTACTGCCAGGGAGGAAGATGACGGCCGGACTCTGTCCTGCGAGGCCTCTTTGGAGGTGCAGGGCCAGCGACTGGTCAGGACTACGGAGAGCCAGCTTCATGTCTTATGTGAGTAGAGGCCCCATCTCCCTGGACAAAGGCAAGATACTTAGTTTCTCTTACAGAGACGCTGGGTATCAGCCTGCTTAGTAGCAGGGCCACACGTTTTTAGTTGGAAAAACTCAGAGAAGAAAAGAAAGTGAACTCTCACCAAGCTTGTCTTGCCCTTAGGAAAGTGAGTGGGAGCAAGATGGGAGAGGGGTTCCTGTAGTCAGACGCTGTTAGTGGAGACCAGGAGCTGGTGGACACAGCATAAGAGGAGACAGCCGAGGCCGACGCTAGGGATAGAACCCTCCAAAATTCCATATCAAGATTTGTGTTTTGGAAAATAAGGAAATCCTTATTTCTGAGTTGACCCCTCGCCCATCCAGAAGCTAAAATGGGAAAGTCCCCTGGGTCTCACTGGCAAGGCTGCATTGTCACCTAGCCTGAGTCCACAGAAGTGCCCGAGACTGCATCTCATATCCTTGGCAGTAGGGAAGGGGTGAGAGGCTTTGGCCTAGGCAGGGAGCCGATTTTCTTCTCCATGAGGAAGAAAGTGCTGGGTTGAGGGAGCAGTGTTGAGTTGATGGGGAGAGGAGCTGTGAACAGAATTGAGAAGGGGACAGGATGTAGAACTGGGCTCCTGGTGGGTCTCTCTTGCAGACAAGCCAAGGTTTCAGGAATCCGGCTGCCCTGGCAACCAGATATGGGTAGAAGGGATGGATCAGATGCTTGCCTGCATCCCGGAGGGAAACCCCACCCCGGCTTTGGTGTGTGTCTGGAATGGGATGATCTTTGACCTCAATGTACCTCAGAAGGCTGCCCAGAACCATACTGGAACCTACTGCTGCACAGCCACCAACCCACTAGGCTCCGTCAGCAAAGACATCACTGTCATTGTTCAAGGTACCTGCTGCACCAGCTCCCCGCCTGGCTGGGTTAGGGAGGCACCCCAGGGGTTTGGGATTCTCACTCAAGCGTGGAGGGAAGAGAGATGCTCCTGGGATGGAGATGTGGGCTTGGTGGCTTGGAGCAGAATGATTTTCTCATCCTCAGCCCACCTTCCCCAGTTGTGTCTTCTGTGCCTACACAGGCCTACCTGAGGGCATCGGCTCCACCATCTTCATTATCATCATTTTCACCCTGGGCATGGCTTTGATCACCTTAGCATTATACCTGAACTACTAGCCCTGCAAAAGAAACACTAGGAAACGGACGCACAGGCAGCAGGAGCAGAGCAAGGACGAGGAGAGCCAGTTCTCCAATATTCAGGCCGAGGAATGCCATGTGCATCTCTGCTGACCACAAACAGCTCTTTGCTGGAGTGTGACTTCAGCTACCAGCATTTACAGGGATGCAAGAGCAGGCCAAGGAGGAAGGAGGAGACAGTGTGAGGCATCACTTCCATGCATTCCATTGTCCCCCAAAGCAAGGTTCCATGGCCCCACGTGGCTTGCAGCCAGTCCGTCTGGAGCTCGTTTCTCTTTTGAGTTTATTCCAGTTTGTAGACATTTCAGTTTGATTGTTCCATCTGGTGAGGGATCCTCTCACTCCTACTCTGTATTTAACTAGGCCACTCATGGGCACACAGAAGGCCCTGTCCTTGCCTCTCATTCCCACTGCCACCTCTCATACAGCAACGGAGAAGGGTCACCAGAAATATCCTGGCGATCGTTGCTCAGGGTTTCTGGATGACTGACTAGGAACCTATTTCATAGTTCAGGGACAAGACTTCCTACATAGGATAGCAAATCAATAGACAAATCAATAGACAGAGATTAGAACTCTTCTCCTGACTGTATGCACTCCCCTGCCCCCCAAACGGTGTCCGTTGACATCATGAAGGGTGCTGGCTGGCTTCACCCTCACCCTCATAACCCTCTGCAATTTCACTTTGGGTCAATAAAGAATAAAGTCGCTTTCCTGGCTTTCTTTCTTTCTTTCTTTCTTTCTTTTTTTTTTTTTTTTTTTTTTGGTTTTTCAAGACAAGGTTTCTCTGTGTAGCCCTGGCTGTCCTGGAACTCACTNTGTAGACCAGGCTGGCCTCGAACTCAGAAATCTGCCTGCCTCTGCCTCCCAAGTGCTGGGATTAAAGGCGTGTGCCACCATGCCCAGCTTCCTAGTTTTCTAACAAAACAAAAAACCAAGGACTTACTGTGCAGCACAAGATGGCTTCAAACTTGTGATCCCCCAGCCTCAGCCTGCTGAGTTCTGGGACTACAAGTATGTACCATTACACCCTAACTAACTTTTGGAGGGCAGCTTTAATGTAGAAGATAGAATACCTCCATGAAATTGGTCTTAGGGTGCCACACTGAATCCCTTTCTGTTAGAGGTGGAGTCCCAGGTTTACTCTCCCTCTCCACAAGAATTGCCTGTTTTCGTCATCAGTGCCACAGAGTCCCACCTGGGATGGAAGGACACACCCCTGCAGCAGTGTGCTTAACACACAGATGGCTCTCTGTTCTGTCACCGGAAATCTCTGTGACTGGTTCACCCTATGCAGTAACAGCTCAGCTTCCTTCACTGTCCTTTGAAAGGACTGTGTCCACCTAGGTGACGGCTTGAAGAACATCAAGCCAGGTCTTTGCTCCAGAGCTGTCATGAAATGTCTACTGAGATATTAGCTGCGGCAAAATAAAATAGGCTTTGTGAATACGAGTTTCTTTTCCTGTTGTCGTAAGTGAAGCTTGTGTTATGTTAAGCCAAATGGTTTCGTTTCAGAACTTTGAGGATAGCTTCCAGTTGGTAATGTGAGCAGCCAGCCTACAGCAATCCATGTGTCAGCTCCAGCCTGTTTCTCCTGCTCTCAAAACTAAAGCTCACACTTGTGCCCAGCTTCCACCTTACAGGTACTAGCTAGAAATGGCGCAGCATCAGATACAAATGGGCGTCTCCCTTTCTTCCTGGACCATCCTGAATCTGAGGTTAAGGATTTGGTATAAAAATCATTCTTTGGGAGCCGGGCATGGTGGTGCACGCCTTTAATCCCAGCACTCAGGAGGCAGAGGCAGAGGCAGGCGGATTTCTGAGTTCGAGGCCAGCCTGGTCTACAAAGTGAGTTCCAGGACAGCCAGGGCTATATAGAGAAACCCTGTCTTGAAAAACAAAAAACAAAAAAACCAAACCAAAAAAAAAAAAAAAAAATCATCCTTTGGGGGCTGGAGAGATGGTGCAGTGGTTAAGAGCACTGACTGAGTTCAACTCCCAGCAACCACATGGTGGCTCACAACCATCTGTAGTGGGATCTGATGCCCTCTTCTGGTGTGTCTGAAGACAACTATAGTGTACTCGTATAAATAAAAATAGATATTGGAAGGCAGAGGCAGGTGGATTTCTGAGTCAAGGCCAGCCTGGTCTACAGAGTGAGTTCCAGGACAGCCAGGGCTATACAGAGAAACCCTGTCTCAACCCCCTGCCCATAAAAATAAATAAATAAATAAATAAATAAAATAAAAAAAATAAAAAAATAAAAATAAATCTTAAAAAAAAATTATCCTTTGGTTTCACCATACAAGGTGGTAAACAAAGTGTTTGTCTTTTCTTCTACAAACTTAGAATCTGCGGGGAATGTGCCCACTTTCCGTTACTGTGACAAATAGCAGGTACACCAACCCACAAGAAAGAACAATTTCCACTATAGTTTCCAAGTCTTCGACTTGTTTGGGCTTGTGTAGAGGCAGTATATTGTGGTGGAAGCACAGAGGGGACCTTCCACATCATGGAAGAAGGAAGCAAAAAGAGAAATGTGAAAGGGCTGGAATTCTAGGAATTCCCTCTGGACATTTCACTAGGTGCAATCTTGTTTCATGGCCTCCCAATTGTGCCATGGTCCGGGAACCCTTAAGACATGGGCCTTAGGGCGAACCCAGATCCAAACTGAAGGCACATTTCTATGACCAGAAAAGTGTGGTTTGTTTAGAGAAAGTCTAACTCAGGACTTAGAACATATTTCAAATTTGTAAATCAGTATTCCTGGAAAGGCCTTTGCAATGCCAATTTCTGCACCGAGTTTGGTAGTTCCTCTCAAGGTGAGCATGTGGGACCACCTTAATCCAGGGACCTCAGCCGTCTTACTATCTTGGATTAGCTGCACCAGGCTTGGTCAGCAGCAGTCACATTTGCAAATGTCACCTAGGGCACATAAATCCAAACGTTGACAATGTCATTGGCTTTGTAGGCCCAGCAATGGGAGCTAGTGGTTTAGACTGCTGTGACTTCTCACTGACACATGGTGCCACTGTTACCAGATGGCCCTGCTAGGCACCCTGTTGGGCGAGCTGCCATGGATCACAGATGACCCTGCTGACTCCTGCCCAGCTTTCCACGTGACATCTTTCATAGGTTAGTGTACTGGCTGGTTTTGTGTGCTGACTTGACACAATCTAGAGTCATCACAGAGAAGCCTCAGTTGAGGAAATGCCTCCATGAGATTCGGCTGTAGGGCATTTTCTCAAATGGAGATCGACAGGGGAGGGCCCAGCCCATAGGTGTATGGTGCAATTTTTAACAATATTGGCACTATTCCTTCCAAGACAAAGGACAGGAAAAAAAATTCTGCTAGAACTCCATTCCTTGGTAAACTCTCAGGCTTGGGACCAGGGCGTCCCCGGAAAGGATATAAATGTCCCATATCTCAATTAACTGTCAAAACTTGACACAGCTTAATGTCACCTGAGAAGAGAGTCACAATTGAGGGTTTTTTCCCAATTAGGTTATCCTGTGGCCTGTCTTGGGGGTGGGGCTTATTTATGTACTGATGTAGGAAGGCCCATCCCACCATGGGCGGTGCTATTCCCTGGGCAGGTGATCCTAGGCCACATAAGAAAACTGTCTAAGCACGAGTCTGAGCAAACCAGTAAGGAGGAATCCTCCACAGTTTCTCTGAGTTTCTGCCCTCACCTCCCTCAGTCATGGACTGAAACCTGTATGCTGAACAACTCCCTTTCCTCCCTAAGTTACTTTTCATCTGGTTTTATCAGGGCAACAAAATGAAACAACACCAGCAACTGAAAACTCACCACTGACCTTTGCCCAAGCTAGGACTAGGTCCCTCCATGCCCTGAGCCATCTCTCAGACAAATGGGGGTGGGGGCACATGGGGAGGAAGCTTCTACAAGATCATCAGCGAGAACTGTAGCACTTGTATTAACTCTTCAGGACATGCTAAAGAAGATATGGGAAGATTACGACCAGGCTAAATGGCTTCATGCTTTAGGAAAGGAGAACTCACCTGCTAGTACAATTCAAAAGACCATTAATTACTCTCCTTAACCTGGCACTTATCATGTTTTAAATCTCTCTCTCTCTCTCTCTCTCTCTCTCTCTCTCTCTCTCTCTCTCTCTCTCTCTCTGTATGTTGGAAAAAGAAGTCTCCCTGTGTAGCCCAGGCTAGCCTCAAACTCACTACCCTACACCCTGGAATGATGACCTCGCAAGGATTCTAGCCATTTCGACTTCAGAATCGCCTGTAACACTGCTGGTCAGAAAGCCAGAGACTTCTACTCCCAAGACAGACAAGAGTCAGATAGTCTGACCTCAGGGCAGGAAACCCTGGACACTGGGCCCCTGGTTAAGAGATGTGCTGTGCTCTGAATGCTAATTTTCCGCTATAAACTATATGTTTGAATGCTTGGTCCTCAGCTGGTGACACTGTTTTAGGGAGCCCGTGGAATCTTTGGGTTAGAGGGCTCTCTCGTAGACAGGTCACCAAGGGCAGGCCTTGAAGATATACCATCCTGGGCTCAGCCTGCCATCTCTACCTCCTGCTCCACCAAGATGTGAAAGATGTCACCTCACATTGTGGACAGCCCAGCTTTTACACCTTCCCTTGTCATGATGGATGCTGCAACTGTGACCCAGATTAAACTTCTTTTGCCTTAAGTTGCCCCTTAGATGAGGTAATTTTGTCCTAAGGACTAGAAAAGCACCTGATGGAAATCTCTAACAGGGAAATGGAATCGGTGCCAAATGACCCAGGGAAAGAGGCAGTTGCCTAGCAACACAAGGCTGATAGCAACTGCAGAGATGCCCCCCAAAGCAAATAGCATGCAGCTTTGCCCCAGGAAAACAAGACCTTGACAACACTGGATGGGTACAACTTAGCTGACCAAAATGTTTGCAACAGCACCTCGGGGGGGGGGGCGGGGATGGGCAAATGACCCAGGAATGACCGTAGGAATCAAAGAGTACTTGAGATACACCTGTAGGGCTGGGTGTGGTGGCGCTCGCCTTTAATCCCAACACTCAGGAGGCAGAGGCAGACGGATTTCTGAGTTCGAGGCCAGCCTGGTCTACAGTGTGAGTTCCAGGACAGCCAAGGGTACACAGAGAAACTCTGTCTCGAAAAACCAAAAAAAAAAAATACACCTGTGGGATCCTTTCGATATGAGCTGTGTCTATCTTACCCATCAGGAAGACTTTTCACTAGAAAAACACTGCTTTTTTTTTGGAACTCACTTTGTAGACTAGGCTGGCCTCAAACTCAGAAATCTGCCTGCCTCTGCCTCCCAAGTGCTGGGATTAAAGGCGTGCACCACCATGCCCGGCGGCCAGTGCTCTTAACAACAGAGCCAGATTCTCAGGGTTTCTCTGTGTAGCCCTGAGTGTTCTGAAACTTCTTCATAGAACAGGCTGGCCTCAAACTCATTAATTCACCTGCCTCTGCCTCCCAAGTGCTGGGACTAAAGGCGTGTACCATCATGCCTGTCTGATGCTGCATGTCTTTATGTGCTTAAAGGGATGAGGCAGGAGGATTACAAGTTCAAGGCCAGCCTAGGCTATCTAGCATGACCTTATTGTACCAGGCGTGGTAGCACATGCTTGTGTTCCCAGAACTTGGAAGTCTGAATGAAGCGCAGGGATTTTGACTTTGACCCCAGCCTGGGATGCTTAGCAAGATTGTCTCCCTTACCCCCTGCCCCCCCCCCCCAGGCACACACAATGTGACAAAAAGTACACAATGTAAAACTTACATCTTCACTGTTATGTGTCAAGCATGGCCACACTGCAACTATCAGTCAACAGAACTTGTTATTTAGTGATTGCAGAAACGGAATGTGCCACAGGGTATGGGCATGCAGCAAAGCTCTAAGGGAGGCCTTAACTCAAGGGGACTGGGACTGGACCAGCACTGCTCAGGCTGCCTCGAAGCAAAGGGCCCAGCTTTTTATCAGGTTCCAGTGAAGGCTGAGGTCATGGCATGTACTGGCCGCGAGGACAGCCTTGTATATTTCTTGTGTAAGATCTGGGCCAGTAGTCGTGTGGTTTTAGTATTATCCTGGTTGTTGTTATTTAAGATTAATTATTTTTATTTATGTGTATATATGCGTGTCTGTGTGTCTGCCATATACATGCAGGTAAACATAGAGACCAGAAGAGGGTATTGGATCCCCTGTAGCTAGAGTTACAGGTTGTTGGGAACTACTCAACATGGGTGTTGGCAGTGGAACTCAGGTGCCCTGGAAGAGCAGCAAGTGTTCCAAACCTCTGAGCCATCCCTCCAATCCCCAAATCCGGGTTTTTCTGGTGCACCTGCTCAGCCTGATCCCAGGGGTCAGAGTGGGAGGCTGAGAGAAGATGCACCTGCATGTAGGCAACTAGGGGAGAGACACAGATGCTACTCTTAGTGGGAAAGATGAATTAAAACCCCAGAGCTCACCCACCTCTGTCCCCAGGTGGTCCTTGACTGGCTTATCACCATCCATCTCCAAAATGCTTTTGCACATTTCACAACGGTTAAACTGCATCCGTCAACTGACACACACCCCTTTCTTTTAAAACACACACACACACACACACACACACACACACAAAATCAGAGCTTTTATTTAAAGTTAACAGTGTTTGAGCTCCTTTTCTTTTTTCTTTTTTCTTTTTGATAATTTTTTTTTATTATTTTCTTTATTTACATTTCAAATGCTATCCCGAAAGTTCCCTATACCCCCCCGCCCCTGCTCCCCTACCCACCCACTCCCACT
>NC_034603.1:73603556-73608016 GCF_900095145.1 Mus pahari
CAGGGTTGCAGCCCCCTTCAGTTCCTTGGGTACTTTCTCTAGCTCCTCCATTGGGGACCCTGTGTTCCATCCAATAGCTGACTGTGAGCATCCACTTCGGACACACACCCCTTTCAATCAGGATATTTTAATGGAATGAGGTGTCTTGGATCTCTTAACTCAGAGAAGGCCAAAGGTACCTGAATCCAGATGCTACATAAGTTTGACACCAACAAGATCAAAGTCATCTATTTGAGCAGCATCGGGGCCATAGTTAGCAAAAGACAAACAAAATAAAACAAAAAATATGCTTATCAATCACAGAACAAGGGAGATTGGAAGGACTGAGGGTCATAGCAGACTCACCTTCCAGAGCAGAAAGGTCCTGCTTCCATTTAAAATGTTTTCCATAGATATTCGCTTCAATATTCAATCTTAAATCTCACATATATGTCTGGATGTCCACACCTCAGAGGGTTTTAGAGACCTATTCCTCCATGGTAAGTGGTGACAAGGTCAGAGGATCCCCCGTTTAGCGAGGCCCTCAGTTCTTCTGGTTACACAGGTCCCCCCCTTCCCTTTTGTAGGTTTCCCTCACAAGGAAGCCTCGTGTCCCTGCCTCGTGAAAAAGCTCATGATTTATCCCCACCTGACGAGCTTTTTCTATCTGATATCTATTTGTGTGTGCGTGCGTGCGCGCGTGAGCATGCACGTGCGCATTTCTTTTGTTTTTTAACTTTTTTTTGTTTTGTTTTAAGATTTATTTATTTATTATATGTAAGTACACTCCAGAAGAGGGAGTCAGTTCTTGTTACAGCTGGTTATGAGCCACCATGTGGTTGCTGGGATTTGAACTCCAGACCTTCGGAAGAACAGTCGGGTGCTCTTACCCACTGAGCCATCTCACCAGTACGTGCGCATTTCTGTGTGTGCAGTGCACATAGATGTGCACACTTGTGCAGACAAGAGGACAACTTCAGATGTCATTCCTCAGGAGCCTTACTTTTTGAGACAGGGTCTCTCACTGGCCTAGAATTCATGAAGTGAGAAGGAATCCACCGACTTCCCTACCCCAGAGCTGGGCTTATAATCTCATGCCACTGTACCCCGGTTTGTTGTTTGGGGTTTTGTGTTGTTTGTTTGTTTGTTTTGTTTTGTTTTTTAATGTGGACTCTGGAAATTGAACTCAGACCCTCGTACTTACAAGCCAAGTACCTTACCAACTGCACCATCCCTCAGCCCCTGCCTGGTACCCACTGGAATTACTACTGTAGCCTTCATCTTACAACCTCTCTTTCACGCCCCTTACCCTAATTCAGAGGACAGACATCCTAGACTAGCCTCAAACTCACAGCCATCCTCCTGCCTCAGCCCCTTAAATGCTGGGATTGCAGGTGTGCGCCACCATGCTCAGCTTCTAAACTCATGTTTGAACTGCCTCCATTTCCCAAGGGTAGTTGAGATGAATGAAAACCCACTTTAAGACTTAGGTACAACGGTAAATCTGTGATTTTACTCCTTTTTTTGTTTCCCTCCTGTGCTTCGTCTCCCTTTCATTTCTTCCTAATCTCGGGGGCAGGGGGCCATTTGGTCTTCCTGATTCTAGCTGGAGGAGGGAGGAACACCTTTGAGTGCTTTATGGGGGTGACCTATGGCCTTGCCGTCTGTCGGCTTCTGGATGTGTAGACAGCTGGGATTTTGACCGCTAAGTGGGAATGGACGCTGTGTATCAGAGAAAGTGGTGTGCTGATTCTATTTGGCCCAGGGAGAGCCAGGGCTACTCTTTCATCAGCCCACAGGATTCTCACAGGGTTGGCTTCCAGGACGCACATTGACACAACTGCTCCATCCCGTAACAGAAAGACCTCTAGCCGGGCGATATGATGCATCTTAATTTTATTAGGACAAAGCGCAGGGGACAGCAGTTGCCAGGGGACAGGGAGGCACGGGAGAGTGCAGCAGAGACACTGGTGAATGGCTAGAAAGCACAGCTGCTTTCCACGAAGCGGCGACACTTCATGACCCGCAGGTAGGTCTCCGCCTTGTGTAGGTCCTTCTTGAAGCAGGAGAGCAGCCCATAGTTTTTGAGCAGCGCGTCATCACTGCGCATGTTGGCGTCAAACTTGTCATAGGTTTGCTTGAGGATCTGCCCAACACGGGGGCTGCCATCTTCCAGCTCCTGTCGAGGGAAAGATGGGAGGAAGACTCAGGAGCTGTGCCTCCCTCCACCCTAGGACCTAAGGAAAAGCCTCATAAGGCTTCATAAGGGAAAATGAAGAAGAAGCCTTCTCAAGAGTCTAAGGGCTGACCGGTAAACAGAGAAGAGCAGTGCGCACCCACCTAGGCTCCAGGTATAACCCCAGGCTAGGGACCCCAGTCCATCCTCACCTGCATCAGAGCCTGGATGCCCTCTTCCAGGTCCTTCAGTTTCTCATAGACACGGTCCGAGGTGCCAAACATCAGGCTGTTGGTGAAGATCCTGCTGAGGAACTGCACAGGCCCCAGCCATGACTGGATGAGCAGCAGCGAGAAGCGAAGCAATTCCATGTCCTGAGGGGGGGGAAAGGGGGGCTGGGGGCAGTGTATTGCCTAGTGACCTCTGTCCGGGACTCCCAAGTTACCCCAGCTTCAGGGAAGAGCTGGTCCCTGGCCTGGAGTGCAGTTAGGGCTGCGTGGAGGGTAAAGAGGGTTTGTGCAGACAAGGCCTGGGGACTACTTACAGTTCTCTGCTGAGCCTCCTCCTTGCCTGTGGGGGCTGGGATGGTCTCTGAGAAGCAGAACGCAGCCTGGGCATTCTGAATGGAATAGCGCTGTCCCTCGGGAATGTAGGCACGCTCCTGGAAGAAGGGTGGTCACTGAGGGACCAGCTTGCGGCTTGCCGCGGTCATTACTATGTTATGGAGGACCCATTCTGTTTCTGTTCATCTAACGGCATTGGCTAAGATCCCTCACCCCATAGTTTCCCTCTATGACTTCCTGGGAGCAGGAGTATGGGGTGGGATCTGCCCCTTCCTGCTTCCACAGACGGGCACCCATCTCTGGGGGAACTTACGAACTCTTTGTAGGTGTCAGCAGCCAGCTGGTGCAGGTGCTGGGCTCGGAGCACAGCATTGGCAAACAGACTGGACAAGGGCATGGCGGGAAAAGCACCAGCCTCCTGAGGCCAGAGCAGGCAGAGCAGGCTGAAGGTCAGGAGCCAGGAGGTCCGAGAGTCTAGAGAGAAAGAGAGAGAGAGACAGGAGGGCAGGAGAAACCTGGGAGAAATGACCGATCTCTCCCAATCCCCATAGGGACCCAGAGTGCTCCAAACATGGCAGAAGTTGGGACGCACTCACATTAGAAGCCTCAGATCCATCTTCAGGGCCCCTTGGTCCCAAACCACACCCAGAGGGATTTGCGCATGCTTACCTGTAGCCATTGCCTCGCAGTGATCTGTCCACAGGACCCCGAGCAGTTTGGAATCTGGACTCTAGGATGCTGGTCTTGGTCCCTCGCGTGCCCTTTTTATACCCTAGCTGTTTTCCTCGACCCCAGGGCTCCTGCCTTTTCCCCTATACATTTATTCATGGCCGGGGCCACTGACAGCTTGTGCTGATGGATAATTTAGAAGCTCCTCCCACTCATCGCGTCCCCACTCCTCTCCTGCGGTCATGTCCCTGACCTTATCCTCTCATCGCCAACTTTGCCAGGCTTAAGGGCATTGGTTATGCAAGATCCCAGCGACAGAGACCACCCAGTGTGTCCTTTTGAGAGCACCTTGAATCCAGGGGTAGGATACTCTGGCAGGGAGCAGGGGTTGTTTGTTCATTAGGACAAGGGGCAACAGAGCCTCTCCAAGGAGGCGATGTCCCCATGGGTGTTTCTTTTTCAGTTACATTTGTGTGTGTGTGTGTGTGTGTGTGTGTGTGTGTGTGTCTGTCTGTCTGTCTGTCCATCCTCAAGTGTGAGCATGTAGGGATCAGAAGATAACTTTTGGGGATTGATTCCATCTTTCCATCATGTGGGTCCCGGGGATTGAACTCAGGTACTAAGGTTTGACTGCAGAGGCATATACCTCCTTGGCCATTTTGTTGGCTTTATTCTGTCCTCTTCTTCTTCTCCTCCTCCTCTTCCTCCTCCTTGAATCTAAATTTCTAAGTCTCAATAAATAAATAAATAAATAAATAAATAAATAAATAAAGTCCTGGATTTAGAAATGGCTTATATGATAAGAGAGCTTGTTGTTCTTCCGGAGGACCTGAGTTTGGTTCCCAGCACCCATGACAAGTGGCTCACAACCACCTATACTCCAGTTCTAGGGGCTCTGATGCCCTCTTCTGGTTTCCACAAGCACTCTCATACATGTGACATAGACTCACACACATACACACCACACACCTAGGAGAAAGAGAGAGAGAGAGAGAGAGAGAGAGAGAGAGAGAGAGAGAGAGAGAGAGACTGCTGTAAAAGACTTCCTCAGCAGCATAAACTGGTGGAGGGCA
>NC_034603.1:73609061-73611182 GCF_900095145.1 Mus pahari
AAAAAAAAAAAAAAACCCAAAACACACACACACACACACACACACACACACACACGCAAGCGAATCTCTCCAGAAGTACTTGGTTGTGGTGTCAGCAACCAACATTGAAAAACCATGTCCCTGGGGGCTACGATGTAAATGTTGGGGCCTCTACATCTCTCCCCATTGAGGACCAAAAGATATAACATCTAAACATCCCACAAGCATTTCCCAACAGCTTTTCCTGATTTGTCCAGCACTCTTAGGAGGCTGCTACGGCCATAAGGGCTAGGTCTGGGGAAGGCTCCAGAGGCTAACCAAAGATACAGGTGCTAATAAAGAAGGTACCCCTGAGGGACAGGGTTGTTGACACCTTCTCTTGCCATATCAGAAATGAAGTGACCTCAGAATGGAGTGGCCCAGAAGATCTTGAGGACCCCTGGGAATATGTCTTTATAGAACATTAGTATTATAAGCTCTAGGCCCAGAGATCAGAATGAGTGAGATCAGAGTGAGTGGGTGATCTTTTCTCTAGTCTGGACCATTTTAGGATGTCTGGTGACAGACCAAAACCAGAATTCATTGCTACGAGAAGCTAAGCTTTGACTTAACTTAGGGTTTGTTCAGTACTTCTGGAAAGCTGCCCAGTCTTGGTGTACCACTGAGACCTCTGAAAACTTCAGGCTTAGAGGCTGCCAAACAGTGTGACCAGCATCTCTGATTCCAGCCTTCAAAAGTTCAGACTGATGTCTCCAGCCGTCTCTGAGAAATACCCATTTTAGAGCTGGAGAGATGGCGTGGTCATTAGAGAGCTTGCTTCATAAGCATGAAGACCCTAACCTGGATGCCCAGCATCTAGCCTTTGTAAATCAGGGCGTGGCCCTGTACACCTTAATCCCAGTGCCGGAGAGGCAGGGACAGCAGGATGCCTGGAACGGCTCTAGATGGATCTATGAGTTTCAAGTTCGAAAGTAAAAAACAACAAAAGAAAGAAAGAAAAAAAAAGAGTTTCAAGTTCAGTAAAAAGACCCTTTCACAGGCTGGCGAGATGGCTCAGCCAGTACGAACACTGACTGCTCTTCCAAAGGTCTTGAGTTCAAATCCCAGCAACCACATGGTGGCTCACAACCACCCATAATGAGATCTGGTGTGTCTGAAGTCAGCTACAGTGTACTTACATATAATAATAAATACATCTTTAAAAAAAAGACCCTTTCACTAAAACCAAGGGGCTGGAATGATAGCTCGGCAGTTCAGAGCACGAACTGCTCTTGTAGAGGACCCAAGTTTGGTTTCTAGCATCTCCATGGGGCTGCTCACAACTGCTTGTAACTATAGTTCCAGGGGATCCAACACCCTCCTCTCGTCTCCACGCTCTCCTACATTCATGTGTACACACACACACACACATACATACATACACACGTACACACAAATACACACACACATACACACATACACACACACACACACGTACACACACAGAACTTCAAAACAAAACAGCGAAAGTGAAAGAGTGGACAGTGCTGGAGAAACTGCTGACCTCTGGCTTCCACACACAGGTGCACACACTTATGCACATATGTGAACGGATACAGGCATGCACAGAGAACACCCCTTATAACGTTGAGTCCATGGGCTTCTATGTTTGGAAGCACTTTGTGTTTCCAGACTTGACTGTCTCTGGCCTTCTCCGAACCAACCAGACACGGTCATAGACCTGCTCCAAAAGCAGCCTCTTCTACACTTTGAGGGTCAAGTCTCTGGGTGGAAGGGGTCCCACTTGTCTAAGTCTGGTCGTGGGGAAGACCGCAGGAGGGTTAGGGGTAGCTCTGCACACTCCTCACTGGGGATTTGAAGCCTGCCCTTTCTGCTTCTTGCTCTATCCTCTTCTGGAGGTCAGGGTTGGTTATTGCATTCACATACATACATATATTACATAAAAACGCACATACATATTCTTACTCAGGCTACCTTGGAACTCACTGTGTAGCCCAGGCTGGCCTCAGCCTTGTGATCCTCCTGCCTCAGCATCCTGAGTGCTGTGTAAGCTGGTACATGAGTCTTAGCACTGTTGATCACTTTCTCTATTGAGCCACAGTCTTTAGACTCTAAAGTTGTATTGTTTTTTTTTTTTTTTTT
>NC_034603.1:73611193-73612822 GCF_900095145.1 Mus pahari
AAAAAAAAAAAAAACAAAAATCTGAAGAGTTGTACCATCCAAAGTTGTTCTCTGGCCTCCATATGCAAACACTCATATATACACACATATGTGTGCACCCACACCTACATGTGCGCATACACACACATGTACAGAAGTCTGGGGAGCCCTCAATAGCTGCTCTCAGCTGTTACCTTGTCCTCTGGCTTTTGTGATTAGCCTGTTCCCATTACCTCACTGTTATCTTTGAGGTGGTATTCCTGCCTTCCTTCCACTCATTCCCCACCCTGCCCCACTCCTCTCGATGAGACAGAGATCTCACTATGTAGCCCAGGTTGGACCCAAACTCTCGATCGTGCTGTCCCAGCCTCTGAGTGCTGCAATTACATACAGGTGCAGGCAAAGACTCCCTGGCTCACACACTGAGCAACTGCTGGCGAGCCATCCCCCAAGGCAAGCATAGGACCAGGAAGCTGGACGTGCCTCCATGAACAAAGGGCAGGATACTTTCTTTTCACCAGGGTCAGAACAAGCCACCCTGTGGAAGGAGCAGGCAGGCTGGTGTGGTACTGGGCAGAGGACCAAGGAGCACCTGTTCACAGGAACAAAGGCTTGGAAAAAGATAACCAAGGGAGACCCAGGGGGCAAATCAGTTACAAATAGCAAGTAGACATGCCGGTCTCAAAGTCTTTTTACTGAAACAATTCTTTCCTTTTTCTGTTATTGTGGTTTCTCCTTCTTCTTCTTTTTTTTTTTTTTGAGACAGGGTTTCTCTGTGTAACAGAGCCCTGGCTATCCTGGATTCCCTTTGTAGACCAGGCTGACCTCAAACTCACAGAGATCTATCTGCCTCTGCCTCCTGAGTACTGGGAATAGAAGCATGCACCACCATGCCGGACTTAGACTCTAAAATGTTGAGAGTCTTGTTTGGGGATTCCCAAGGGCCTTTCCAGGAGGGGTGTGTTTCTGAAGACCCACCTTGTGGCAGGCACTGTACGGGACAATAGGGCATGTGCGTCTCATTTGAGAGCAGAGGAAACTAAGGCTTCAAGATAGATTGCCTGGGTCTTGTAGTTTAGTCTCCCCCCCCCCCCCGGCCCTTTAGAAACCTGCTCTAGTAAAGACCAGGGCCCTGCCTGGCCTGGATAGGACCTTCCTCAGTGCATAGCAAGCCCTCACACAGATGTTCACTGAAGGTGGGAGGAATCAAGGGAATTGGATTTCCTAAGCTAAGAAAAGTCGTAGAAAAAAAAACAGACCCGATGCAGCCTGGGTCAGTGAAGCAGACCACACCATCACACCATCGCTCTTCGTATTTGTATTGCACGTTTCAGTGTGCCTCATGGTTTCACTTCCTGTATCTGCTTGGACCCTGGAGTTCTCTCTCCCGCAGTACAGCAGAAGGCTCTGAGTGGAAGGCTGGGCAGGCACCCCTTTGTATCAGTGGGGGGTTGTTTATGTTGGGGAGGGGGAGCGGTAAATATATGAGCAATTGTGGCGCTGAGGGTATGGGCAGGAGGATCCGTGGGGAGAGTGAGCCAGCCATCTTTGCTGACTCAGCGGGTTCCAGGCCAGAAAGGGACCCTGCCAGAAAAAAAAAAAAAAAAAAAAAAAAACACACACACACACACACACACACACACACACGCA
>NC_034603.1:73613700-73621610 GCF_900095145.1 Mus pahari
TTTTTTTTTTTTGGAGACAGGGTCTCACTCTATATACAGTCTAAATGTAGCAACCCTCCTGTCTCCACCTCCCAAGTACTAGGAATAGAGCAGTGAGTGACCATGCCCAACTTTATAGCTGCTTTTAAACCAAAGGGACAGGAACATGAATGCACAGCAACATATATGTGAAAAAAAATTAACTGGAAAAGTAGACAAGGCTGCATGCAGGCACTGATAACAAGTCTACACAAACAGACCCACGCTTGAGGATTCTGGACCCTAGTGGTGTCTGGCTTCTCCATCCTGCCAAGTGGAGGAGATGTAGCCAAGGAAAGATGATTTTTTTTTTTTTAAAAAAAAAAGACTTTATTTATTTATTTATTTATTTATTTATTTATTTATTTACTGTTTGTTTCGACAGGGTTTTACTCTATAGCCCAGGTTGGCTTCAGACATACACACATGTCCATCCTCCTGTCTCAGTTTCCCAAGCTCAGGGCAAGTGGGGTTACAGATGTAAGCCACCACACCAGGGTCCAATGTTGGTTTAAAAAACAAAAACAAAAAACCAACTAGGATCGGTTCAAATGTTTTTAAACAAACTACTTTCTGATTGAACTCAGAATTTAATGCCTGTTAATTTTTGTTCTTTGCGGTCAGCTGCGTTTCCAAGGAAAGGCTCCTGGGTTGGGAAAAGCACCCCCAGTTAAACGTTGGTGTTTTCATTACAATGCGAACACTGGGGTGGGGGTAGGGGTGGGGGTCATCCAGAAAGTCTCCAGTTCTGAAGTGGACTTAAAACAGCAGACAGAATCCCGCAAGTCCAAACAAGGTTCCAGTGGCTAGAGATGAGAACTACCTGCTCTTCCCACTCAAACAGACATGGCCTTTGGTACTTTGTTTTTCTCTCATCTCTGGTTGTACTGGAAAAACACCCAAAGCCATGGGTCAGATGGCCCCGGCTCAGGCAGCACCTGCATGAGAAGGGCCGGAAGTCAAGCTAGAGCGGAGGAGGAACCATTCTGTGCTTAACCCAGGGCCCCGAGGGACCGGGCTGGATTCCCCCAGTGGGCAGTGGGGCATGTGCCCACCCAGGGCCTCTGAGCTGCATTCTGCAGAAAGGAGGCCGGTCGGGCCCAATAACAAGGGAGTGCTTCCTACTTTGTGATAAATGGGAAGAGTGGAGCTTGATAAACCACAGCTTTTTAAACACCTACTGGAGTCCCGTCCCATTGACCCATGGGCGGGGAAGGGTTCTATCCCCAACTCCCTTCCTTCCCCCCCATCCCCCCGCCCCCTTTCAGTTTTGTTGCTGCCCAGTCCCATGAGGGAGGCAGCCATGAAGCAGTGGCAGAATGGATCTTTGGATCACAAGACCTAGTTGTGGCTGTTGGCCAGTTTTTCTGAGCTTGCTAGACTTTCTTCCTGTGAGTGTGTTATGGGAGTAAGATTACTCCTAAGGTTAAGCAGTATCCTGTAAATGAGGATGGGGAGGATGCCCCACAAAAATTTGGGAGCATTAAAGAGGTGTTCAATATTTATTTGTTGTGCTCAGTAATAGCTTTTGGTTCCTGCTCCATTTCCCAGTTTGTAAGAACTTGACATGTTTTAGAATTCATGGAATGAATGACACAGAATAACAGAAAAGTAAACAAATTCAATTATTGGATGTGACATTAAAAAAACAAAACAAAATAAAAACAAAAAAACAAAAACAAAACCAAAACCAGGCAGTGGTGGCCCCTGCCTTTCATCCCAGCACTCAGGAGGCAGAGACAAGAGGATCTCTGTGTGTCTCCAAAACAAAAACAAAAACAAAAACAAAACCCGAACAACAAAAATGAAACCCCATTTAGGCTGGGAAGATGCCTTAGCTGGTTAAGAACTGGTCGCATAAATGTGAAGGCTTTGGCTCCGTTCCCAGAACAAATGTGCAAACCCCTGGCACGGTAGCACATATCTGTAATCCTGGTGCTGGGGGGCAGATCGTAGATGCCTGGAGCTGGGTGGCCAGACAGGCCAGTCTCATCCAGGGGCTCCAGCTCACTTAGAGGCCTTGTCACACAAATTCATAAAGCATCCCACATTTTTCTGTATAAGAAATACCCCGTATCTGGCTCAATGCCCTTCCTTCAGATTTTCAGACCATGCTCAGTATCTTGCCAAGGCTGGCCTTGAACTCAAGCCCCCTCCTCAGCCTGGGAAGCTGGGATCAGTAGGCATGAGTCATCATGGCTTGTGACAGCCAGATTGCATTTATGATCCCCGTGTTACAGATAAAGCACCCGGAGTCTGAGAGGGTCCTCACAAGTATATGGCCCAGCTAGGTTTTCACTGCCTGTGTGAGTTCTAGGGGTCCAGGGATCCACAAGACAGGCAGAGTGAAACCGTAAACTCTCCTGAAACAGAAAAATACACCCAGGAGGGATCTGGCATCAAAACCAAGGAAGTTACTGCCCTTCGAGGGTGTGTGCTGAACGGGGTGCCTCCTGTCCAAATGATTCTTTGTCAACAAACATTTCAAGGCCCAGGGAACCCCTGCTACTGAAATGTGGTCTCCCCTGAACCAGGGCGGGCCCCAAACAGAGGAGATCCTACTTAGGGGAGAAGTTAAGACTCCCCCACCCTGGCTGGCTGCCTGGTCCCTAGTGGAGGTAGGGGACAGAATTAGCCCTAGTATGCAAAATAGCAGGAAAGAGAGGCTCCAGCTCAGTGAAGGCAGATGGCAAAACAAGCCGGTTCCCTCTGGCAGCCCAGAACACGGGGTGGATCAGCCAGCCCAGTTCAACTCTCCCGCTTCACTGTGTGACAGGGACTCTGACCCGAAGCCCCAGGCCCGTGTGCCTTATCCACTTGTCCCACCCTGAATCCCCATCGCATCTGTAGTCTCAGTCTTTCCCATATGCTGCCCAGGGTAGAGATTCACCTGCCTGAATCCTCAGCAGGAATGGCAAAGTTGTGTTATGGGTTCCACCGAGGTCAGTTAGGGAGTAGAACGCCAGAGTGGGGCTTGGGAGTCAGGCTTGACTTGCCCCCGGCTTCCCAGTTGCTTAAGGGGCTCCCAGATACTCTCACAGCTGGTAGGTCATGACCTAATTTGTAAGCATTAGAGTCCATGGAGGGTGGGGGGTAAGGACACTTTTCTTTCCTGTGATACTGGGGTCACCCTGAACAAAAGCCCCCAACATTCACCATTCGAACCCTGTTTAGGAATCTCTCTCTCTCTCTCTCTCTCTCTCTCTTTCTCTCTCTCTCTCTCTCTCTCTCTCTCTCTCTCTCTCTCTCTCTCTCTCTCTCTCTCTCTCTCTCGCTCTCTTGCTCTCTGTGTGTATGTCTCTCTGCATGACTGTGTGTGTGTGTGTGTGTGTGTGTGTGTGTGTGTGTGTGTGTCTGTCTGTCTCTCTCTGAGTTTGTGTCTGTGTCTCTCTCCCCATAGCCTTGTCTGTCCTGGAACTCACTCTGTAGACCAGACTGGCCTTGAACTCAGAGATCTAAGTACCTCTGCCTACTGAGTGCTGGGATTAAAGATGTGTGCCACCACACCCAGCAGTAATCTCTCTTAATAGTTTAAGGAAGAGCAGGTTGAGGGTATCCCTGTTCAACTGAGGGATGGGTTGGATCCTCTCTCCAGCAACTATTTCAGAGCAGGGTTGATGGGGATGTGGCTGCAGGCCCCAACTGGGCCTCCAGAGGGAAAGGTAGGGCGACTAGGATAGCCACGCCCTCTCACAGTTTCAGAAGCCCACAGGTACCACATTCAGATGTCACCGTAGCTTACGGAACCCCACCCCCACCCCAGCTCAGAGAGATGATATCACGAAGGTCTCTGGTGTCAGACACTTTATTTATTCCGTAGGAGGATGGGCTGCAGGCTTTGGGTGATCCCTGGGATGGGAGAGAGAAATGGCATTCTGGCAACCCGTTCTGGTGCCAGTGTGAACCATGGTCCTTGACTCCTCAGGAAGCCAGTGTGCTCCGAGTCCATTTGCAGACTCCGACAAGTCTCTGCTTTCCTGTCCCAAACATGGGGACAGATCCCGCATGGCACTCCCAGAAGCCTCAGGTCAAGTCTATCCCCAGAGAACTCCTCTCTCCATGTCACCACCCTATTGTCCTTCCACCCCAGGTCCTTCCGCAAGAGCTGGGGACCAGGGGCTAGAATGAGAGGTGGTATTGATGGTCCAGCTTCAGATGCTGGCTGGGGTATCCAGGAAGCAGGGAATGGGCTGTGAGCCAGGCAGTTTGGAAGCAGTGAGGCCCAAGGGTTGAGCAGGATGAAGGTGGCCCTCACTCCTGGCCTGGGTGCTCTCCCACTGACCACTTTACCTCCCCTGTCCGAAGAGTCACTATGTCTTCATAGGTGGCTGTCTGGTCAATGTTCAAGCCCTAGAAACACGAATTGGAGGTCAGGTCTAACCATCACAACAGAGGGTGAGCACCGCAGCTCAGAGTTGCTAAGCAACCCTGTCCCTTACCTCGTAGGTGTGATCTTCCTCCATCCCAGTCTTGCTGTCATCCTGCACGATGGGGTGGGGAGGGAATGCAGTTCAGAGGGTTAGCGTCCTCCATCTCTGTCCCCTGATGGGCCAGGGATGTGGGTCTGGGTGGGGGTGAGGAAGAAGGAGTCTCCAAGACCAAATGAGTGAATGAACAGTGAGCCAATGGACAGGACTTGGGGCTGGATGAGCAGCCGAGTCGCAGAACATGGAGACCCTGCCCATGTCCTGTCTTCCCTGTGCCAACCTCCCAGCCTTCCCGAGGACCCCCGCTCCCCCAGCTCCTGTGGGCACCTTGTCAAGTAGCAGGAAGATGGGCACAATGATGAAGAGGATGATGAGGAGGGTCTGGATCATGATAATACCATCTTTCAGTGTGTTCCGCCGCTTCATTTGGTCCAATGTGCTGAATCCTGGGGGAGCGGGAGAGCAGGGCAGGGCATAAGGCTGGTGTTGATGGTTAAACATGGTGGATCTTTGGACACCATCAGGAACTACTGCTCAGCAACTCTCCCGGGGACTCTAGTGCCATAGCCACATCCCCTGGTAGGTAGCCTGAGCTGGGGAGTGGGTGTGGATGGCTACAAAGTCTACCTTGCACACACCTAAGACTAGAAGTTCCATGCCACAGCTGTCGGTGACGTTATGGTTGGCGCTGTCACATTTCTGCTTGCAGAAGTAGATACCATTATCCTCGTACTGGATGTTTTGGATAGTGAGGGTGTAGACAGAGCCATTCTGGGTCTGCATAATGTGTCCCTCTTCTGAGACCAATTCCTGGGGCTGCTGGCTGCCTTGCTTTCGGAACCAGGTCAATGCACCTGAGTGGTTCGTGTAGCAGCGAAACTTCACCATGGAGCTCCGCTTTTTGGCTGCAAACCTCGGGTGCTGCCAGATCTGGGAACAAGGGCTTCCTGTGGACATCAGGGCAAGGTTCAAAATCAGGTTTAGCACCTTCCTGTAGCCTATCTCATGTGTCTGGAGCATCGGGCTCATGAGGCAGTTAGAGGGTAGAGGTGCGAGAAGGTAAAGTGTGTGAGAGGCCGCATACTGGTGTCCACCTCTTCTTGGTCTAACCTCTGTCCGGTTGTCTTTCCTTAAGGAGGATTCTGAAGCCTTTCCATTGCTTTTATGTTCACTGGAATGGTCTCCCGTGCAGGACAGCCTCTTGACCTAGTTGGGTACTTCAACTCTCTCCTCTACCCTTTCCTACACCCACTCCAAATTCTCCCGGGCTGCCCACCATCCCCAGGGTGATAAAGGTCGAATCTTTAGCCTGTCACCTGAGGCCCACCTCTGTTACCCTTCTCATGAACCCACGCCTCTCAGGGTTCGGGTCTGAGAGGTTTGTTGGGTTTCCAATAACACAGACCTAGGCCTGTGGCCTCGTGGGATCCCCTCTAGCACTATCCTGCTCTGATCCCCAATCTTGGCTTAGTTCTGGCCCTCAGTGGCCAGGGCTGGAACACACTAATCTGATGAGAGCGACAGCTGTCCAGCAATGGAGCCTTACTGAGGCCTTGAGGAGGTGTAAGTATGGGCGCTCTAGACAGAGATAGAGCTGTGTTAAACAGATACATTTGTCCCAGAAGTGGTGGCTGAGGCAACTAACCTTGGGACTTCAGTGGCAGGTCACTGCTTGTCATTGCTGGTACTGGCTCACCTGGAGGGTAGAAGGAAGTGGGCAGGGCTAGGTCAGACCTCTCTACCCTTAATTGATGGCCCCACCCATAACCCCTCTACATTCCCAGAGCGACTTCCTCCTTCCGGGACTACAGCTTCAAGCCCCGTTAGCTCCCCGCCCCCTGCCCCCATCCCTGTACCGGAGAGGCAGAAGTAAGGTAGGGGTGCTGGAAACCCCATACCCAGGCCCCTTGCTGCCTTTGATCATGAGGTTGGCCTGTAGTTTCTGTGGAAATGAGAGGGAATCCACAGCCAGGAAGGCTAGCCCAGGCTTTCTGGCAAAGAGAGGATGAATCCTGGAACATACTATATTCCAGGATATAGGGAAAGAGCCTTTTCTATGCTTTTCTGTGCAGTACCTTCAGGGCCTCCTGCATCCCCCACCCCCCACCCCCGCTGCCAACAAGATTAATTAGCCCCTTGTCCCAAGCTCAACCTGATACCCTCCAGGCTGGAAAGGGCTGGGACCTCTGACCCTGAGCCCACCATTAAGACCCACAGGACAGTCAGAAGGAGACAGACACAGAGCAGAAAGCAAAATGCAAGAGGCCGAGCTGAGAGACCGAACTGAGACGGGGGAATGGGGCCCGACCCACGGTCCTGTCTCAAAGCCAGTGAGCCTCTCGTCTGTCACATAAGCCATACCTGAGAACAACAGCAGCAGGAACAACAGCCAGTGGCAGGGCATGGAAGACAGCACCAGTGCGGCCATGGTCGCTGCTCTGTCTCTGAGCCCAAGGAGGTTTTAGGGCGAAACATGTAACTGTATGTCAGCCTGGGCTGCAGCTTGTCTCCTCTCTGCCTCTTCCCCATTAGGCCCCTTCCTGCCATGCAAATTGAGGCCCAGGGGAGGCACCGGTCCCTCCAGGGACCCTATGGGAGGGCAGCTTCATCAGCTGGTCTGCTAGGACTCGTAGGGTGGTCCTGCCTGGGCAGCACAGCTCTGGGTTCTTGAGAGAAACCCTGGGAGGGGGGCGTTCGTGAATCTTCTAGGGACAGCCTGTGTTTCTAACTCCCTCTGACCCGCTGCGTGTCATCTCTTAGGTCAGCTGGTCTCCTGTGGTTGCCTCATTCTGGAAGAATTGGGCCTGGGGAATTTAGCTAAACACACACCAACCTCCTCAGTCAGCAGTTTTCAACCTGTGGGCGGCGGCCGCACACATTTCTGATGGTCTTAGGAACCCCCAACCATAAAGTAATTTTTGTTGCTACTTCATAACTGTGATTTTGCTACTGAGCGGTGTCTCAGTTCCTAAGACCATTGGAAATATGTGTTCTCTAATGGTAGTGACCCACGGGTTGATCAACCGTGGCATAAATGGCTCTGACCTTGACTTCTTTGCCCTGGACAACCCTTATCCTCTAGGAAGAGATATGCCAAGGACAGACAATTCAGGAGACATTCTCACACCAGGCTCCTGGAGAGGCACAGAGTACAGGAAGCCATGTCAAAAGTTGGCTCTGTGGGAAGGGAGCCATAGAGGTTCTTGTGCAAAAGTATGCCAACAAATAGAAGAAAATACACCCTAGAGTCGGGTGGTGGCAGGTCACGCCTTTAATCCTAGCACTCGGGAGGCAGAGGCAGGTGGATCTCTATGAGTTTGAGGCCAGCCTGGTCTACAGAGTGAGTTCTAGGGTAGGTAAGGCTATACAGGGAAATCCTGTCTTGGAAAGAGAAGGAGGAGGAAGAGGAGGAGAAGGAGGGGGAGGAGGAAGAGGAGGAGGAGGAAGAGGAGGAGGAGGAGGAGA
>NC_034603.1:73621656-73624573 GCF_900095145.1 Mus pahari
GGGAAATCCTGTCTTGGAAAGAGAAGGAGGAGGAGGAGGAGGAAGAGGAGGAGGAGGAGGAGAAGGAGGAGGAGGAGGAGGAGGAGGAGGAAGAGAATGAAGTCTAGGCCTTCAACACAGTGCTCTTCTTCTTGTATAAGAGTTTGCTGTGGGCTCCCAAAGGGGCTGGACTTAAGTAGAAGCCACTTAGGGAAAACCCACCACTTAACCATCACGATTGAAGGGGCTTTTCCAGAGAATTCTGTGGGATGTTGAGATCATTGAAGTGGTGCATATAGGAGTTCTGAGCTAGGAGGGGAATGGGGGCTGAGATGGCAGAACCCTCTGATTCTGCAATGAAGGCTCTTTGGTCCTACCTTGACAGCTGGCAGGACCATAGGAGGGACCAGAGCATTCAGAGGTTCATCTGAGCATTCAGGGGTTCATCATCTGAGCTTAGCTTTGTGTCCTTGCCCAGGGTCTGTGCAACTCTTTTTTTTTTTTTTTAAGATTTATTTATTTATTTATTTATTTATTTATTTATTTATTATATGTAAGTACACTGTAGCTGTCCTCAGTCACTCCAGAAGAGGGAGTCAGATCTCGTTACGGATGGCTGTGAACCACCATGTGGTTGCTGGGATTTGAACTCAGGACCTTTGGAAGAGCAGTCGGTGCTCTTACCCGCTGAGCCATCTCACCAGCCCCTGTGCAACTCTTAAAACCTTGGGTGATATCCTTGTCTAGGGTGAAATTGACACAGCTACCTGTGGCAGTCATGCAGAGCCTAACCCTCTCTGAGTCACCTCTTAGTAGCTTCTTCATGTCTCGTCTTCCAGTCCCCAGGAAAGACAGATACTGAGTCTTTAGTAGCCTCTGTTGACACCCACTGTCCCCACAGCCCATAGGCAGTCTCTGTGGCTGGCAGAGTAGCCCAGATTTGAAGAGTAGCAGGACCTTCTTCCCTCAACAGAGTTGGAAGGTGTGGTGGGGTGTCTGGACACTCCTACCCCTGTCCTGAGTCTGTACCTCACTTGACAGTGTGAGGGTCAGCTACTGAGGGAGTAACATAGGCCTATGTCCTGGGCTGTGGATATTGGGAATAAGAGGGTTAAATTTGTATCTGAGAAACAGTTCATTCTGGGCAGTCCCAGATGTTTTTGATTCTTTCCAGATGTTCCCAATGGAAACAAAAATTCTCTGAAAAGGTGTCAGATACTCAGCTCACAGGAAAAACAGCAAATGTCACCTAAGGTCAGGATGGGGATCGTAGGCCCTTCCCTGGCAGTGAGACAAAGTCCAGGGTCCCCCGTCTCGATAGACTGGACCCCTCTGAGGATCTAATGATGGAAGCCTTAGTTGGCTGTGGGGTTAGGGAACCTCAAGGTTGAAAGGTTAATAGCCACGTTTTCAGCGGGGACACACATGTCACCCAGGCTGTGTGCTTGCTCAGGAGGTAGTTCTGGGGCTCAGGTAAGTAAGGGAGGACACGAGGGGTTGACAGGGGGTGGCTGACACCAACATCCTCTGTAGGAGGGATGTTGATGTGCCCTTTGGGCTTCATGCCCATTCATGCTAAGGCAGGAGGCGGGTGAGGGGGGAGGGCACACCTGTGGGGTTATTTGTCACAGTTGGGGCCATGTTGTTCCCTTGCTAGTGACCGCCTTGTCCCGGGGTTATGACGTCTGTTCTTTCCCAGAACAAGAGGTCTTTGTAACCCACCCCCGCCTCTGCCCTGGGTTGTCCAAGCTACCCCAACATCTGGCAACTTCTCCCCTCCCCTTTCCAGAAAGATAGCGGGAAAACAAGAAGAGGAAGCCAGGGGAGGGACAGGTGCTCGGGTGTATGTCGCGGGGAGTCAGAGACTCCAGAATGGAAGTGGCAGAGTGAACGGGAGGGACTCAAACTCTCCCACTCTTGCCTGGGTATCCTGGGCCTACAGATCTTGGTTACCAGGAGAAAGGACTGCGGAAGGACAGGGGGCTCAGATCCAAGCCCAGAGTTCCTGTCCTGTCCTGGCTTCCTCAAATTCGCCATCCCCGCTTGTTGTCATTGCTGGCTTACCCTTCCCTCAGCCCTCACCCGTATGGAGGTTTAAAGGAGACCACAGCCCAGAGGCACCAGGTGAGGGTTTATTGTAAGAACTGTACAAAGAAGCTTATCCGACAGCCTGAAGTCAGGCCGCTTCCCACCTAGACAAGGTGGGAGCTGGGCTCACTCAGCAGAGGGTTCACAGGCAGCAACAGCAGGCTCTGCTCACAGATCTTCCCCCACAGTGACTCTTACAGTTGGTGGAGAACATCAGACCTAATGGATTCCCGAGACTCTGAGAGCCAAGGCAGGCTGGGCTGGTGTGGGAAAGACAGAGGAGCTGGGTTCTGGGCAAGGGACTACTGACTCCCACCGCAGGGACCTTCTGAGGGGAAAGTCAGTCACCACAGGAAGGAGGGCTCAACTCATTCGACACAGGAGACATTGGAAGGAGAAGGGGGTGAGGCCATGGGTGTTGAGGACAAGAAACGGAGAAAGGGAGAGACAGAGGCTCAGAAGAGGGAGCCAGAGGAACGTCCAGGTGAGGCGGGGAGGGCTGAGCGAGCAGGGTGAGGAGACCCATGGCGCCCACATACATGAATGCACGTGTGCACGAATCTTGTTCTTACCACTTCCTGAGTTTTACCCAAACAGTTTATGAGAAACGAGAAGAAAACGAAAAGGAATTTAGGCCAGGGGGAGACTCAAAGCTCAGATATGTGTTCTTCCGTATTTACTCCTGCACAGGAAAATGCCCTTTCCCACATTTAGGGATGCTTAGATGAACAAATGGGCGCAGAAAGCAAATGTCCATATTCTCTCTCTCTCTCTCTCTCTCTCTCTCTCTCTCTCTCTCTCTCTCTCTCTCTCTCTCTCCCTCCCTCTGTGTGTGTGTGTGTGTGTGTAT
>NC_034603.1:73624839-73629930 GCF_900095145.1 Mus pahari
ACACACACACACACACACACACACACACACACACATTCACAGACACATGCGTATCTGCAGACACAGTGGTTCACATACATACAGTCGTGCACAAACTCATGATGAACTCGGGTTCACAAGCACAGATGAGCAGGCACACACACAAGTGACTGCTGAACCCAGAGACCCCTGAGCAGGACCCTCATCCCCTCTTCCAAGCCTCGTCTCTGTACTCTTGAGCCTGGCGAAGTCAGATCCTGGTAAGCAGAGCTAAGCACGGTGGTTTTCCTCTTGGCTGTGGTGGCGCAAGCCTTTAATCTCAGCACATGGGAGGCAGAGGTGGGCGGATCCCTGAGTTTGAAGCCAGCCTGATCTACAGAATGAATTCCAGGATAACCAGGGATACACAGAGAAAAGAAACCCCGTCTCAGGGGGAAAGTGGTTTTCCAGGAAGCAGGAAGCAAGAAGCCGAGTCTGGTGAGCCTTCTTACTGCACGCCCCTGCATCAACACATCTCCCCGTGTGCTGAGTTCTAACATTCTCAGAGTCGCTTGAGGAAGCAGAGAAGGGGCAGGGGAGAGATGGGCAGAGAAGAAACAGGAAGAAGGTCTCTTGGGCTTGATGGGGCTCCCACGAGCCCTGGTGGTCAAAGGAAGACAAGGAGGAGGGAACAGAAGGATTCTTATTGGAGAGCTTCCAACCTGACCTCAGGCATATGTGGACGCTCAGGCTCAAGTACATGAATGCAGCTGGCAGGACCCAGCCTGTATGACCCATCCATGCAATCTAGAGAGCGGTAATTCCTCAGGACAATCCTTCCTTAATTCTTCCCCCAGGGGCCAGCCAGGGGAGCTGTCCACCGGCCTGGATATGACTGGGCGGAAGGTTTCAGAAGTCATCTTTTCCAGCCTGATACATCCGGATCCAGCGGCCAATTGGCTCGGTGTGACAATTTCTGTACCAGAACCATTTCCCCTTTTCAGGGCATTCCTGAGCCGGTGGGGGACGGGGGTGGGGGAGCTGTGTCCCAGAATCATGGGGGGTTGGAGGGGTAGCTAAGCTCTAGGGTCAGGTGTAGGTTTGGGGGTTAAGGTTTGTCTTTGTCCTGGCTAGAGCTGGGGGACCTGGGCTCTTAAAGTAGTGACAGGAAAGGTGGCTAACCCCTCCATGGTATGCTGACTCTTCCCCAAGAAGGAAACAGCATTCTGACGTCCTGCCTTCCCCCTGGCTGAGAGGATGTCAGAGCATCATCAAGATGAAATCAGGAGGTGGGGGCTTCAGACCCACCTGAACCCTGAGCACAATCTCCATTTCCCTCAGCCCAGGTGTCAAGCCCTGTAGAGCCCCACCCCCCTACCATCGCAAAGCCCCGTTCCCCAACTCTGCGTGCAGCCTTGACGCTACTCTCTAGACAAGAGACTCTTTGACCCCTGGGCGCACTGTCTGCCCTTGTGGTGGTGATGATGGTGGTGGAGGAGAAGGAGGAGGAGGAGGAGTCAGGGCAGTGTCTGAGCTGCTGGGGGGTGTGACCTCCGTGGTGGTGTGACCTCCAGCATCCTCTGTTGAGCCCTTCTCTTCCTCCCCCTGGCTCTGCACACCGTTGTCCTCTTTCTCAGAGCCGTACATCTTGTTCATGGTGTTGGCAAGCAATCCCTCCTTCTCGGGGGCCCCGTCGCCATTGCCTTCTTGGCTGTGGCGGTACATGTAAGAGGCCTGCTTCACAGAGCGCTGCAGCAGGTGGCGGCGGTAAGCCCTCTGGATTTTGATAGCACACACCTCCTCCTGCTTCCTCTTGAGGGTGGTGGTGATGGGCTCGTAGGAGACCTTGGAGGGATTGGCTGCCATGAACTTCTCCTCCATGGTCTGTTTTAGGGCATCCATTTCCCCAGAGTCACCCAGCACCTCTTTGGTCAGGGCAAAGAGGATATCCAGGCAGTGGATCTTGTCCCCGGGTACCATGGGCAGGTCTAATGTGATAAGCTTGATCTTATTGGGCTTGGCGATTTTCAGGGGCTCCTGCAGGGTGTCCACAAAGTCAGAAAGGCGACTGTAGTCGATGAACTGAGTGGCGTCAGGGTCGAACTTCTCCCAGGTCTCATAGAACATCTCGAAGTCGTCCTCACAGAGGGGCTCACTGCTCTCTTCTGTGGCCACATTGAAATTCTCTAGGATGATGGCAATGTACATGTTGACCACGATGAGGAAGGAGATGATGATGTAGCTGCAGAAGAAGCAGATGCCGATGGATGGGTTGCCGCAGTCACCCTTGATGTTGGTGCCTGGGTTCTCCAACATCGGGTCACAGTCTGGGGGCCCACTGTTGAGGATGGGGTTCAGAAGCCCGTCCCAGCCAGCTGACGTGGTGATCTCGAAGAGGCAGATGATACTGTTGCCAAAGGTCTCAAAGTTAAACATGTCGTCGATGCCCGACTCTTTCTTGACGTAAGCGAAGTTAGACATGCCGAAGATGGAGTAAATAAACATGACCAGAAAGAGAAGGAGGCCGATGTTGAAGAGGGCGGGCAAGGACATCATCAGGGCGAACAGCAGCGTCCGGATGCCTTTGGCCCCACGGATCAGACGCAAGACACGCCCGATCCGAGCCAAGCGGATCACACGGAACAGTGTGGGTGACACAAAGTATTTCTGTATCAAGTCAGAGAGTGCGAGACCTACAGAGACAAACAGAGGCGCAGTCAGGGAACCGGGGACATGGAGGTCTGGGGGCCTGGCCTGGTGTGCTCAACCCTCCGAGCACGGCTTCTAGGGCTCTTCGGGGTGCAGGGGATGACTGTGTCCTGACGGTTAGAGGTGGGATATGCTAAAATGGATGGGGAGAAGGGAGGAGAGAATAGCCACGTGGCTTGTCCTCTTCTGTAAGAGGGGAGTGAGATGGCTTTGCTATGGAAAACAGAGCTATGCCTATTAAGTACATAGCAAATGTCTGGCCTACAGTGAACCCTTAGTAAACAGTAGCTACTTACTGCCGTGGTCTCAGACACATCTGTTCTCCTCTCCATCTATAAAGATTCTTTTCTTATTTGTGTGTGTGTGTGTGTGTGTTTACATGTATATATGTCCTTATTTGTATAAATGTGTACATGTGTGTGTACATGCTTACATGTACATTCTTACTTATACACATATAGTGTGTATGTGTGTGTGTGCGCGCACATGTGTGTGCATGGACATAAGCCAGAAGAAAACCTAATGTGTCATTTCTCCTCAGATGTCACCCACCTTGAGTTTTGCAACAGGGTCTCTTACTGGCTCTAGGGTCCAATGATTAGGTTAGGGTGGCTGGCCAGGGACCCCCTGCTCCCCAGGGTCCCAGCAAGCATGTGCCACCATGCCCAGCTTACTTACTTAGATTCTGAGGCTCAAACTCAGATCCTCACACCTCTGCAGCAAGCGCATTATCCACTGAGCTACCACTCCAGCCCCATCTTGTGCTTTTGATTCAACGTGTGGCCGTCCAAGTACACATGCGCTGATCCGGCCAGTGTGTCTTGGGGTGCCCAAGTACACATGCGCTGATCCAGCCAGTGTGTCTTGGGGTGCCCAAGTACACATACACCGATAGGGCCAGTGTGTCTGGGGTGACAGGTGGCCTATGAGCAATGCCTTTGTGTGTTCAAGGTGAAAGACTGGCAGACACACGTGTGTGTTTGTACATGTGTGTGTGTTTGTAGAGGTGTGTGAGTTTTCAGGGGCCATAGCAGGCCTGTGTGCAGGAGGAAGGGTTCCCCTGGTTAGCTCATCTTGGTGCAGCCCTGCCAGCTCACCCACAATGGACAAGATGACAACCACGAAGTCGAAGATATTCCAGCCAATGGTGAAGTAGTAATGGCGCAGGGCAAACATCTTGAGCACACACTCCCCTGTGAAGACGATAATGAAGACCATGTTGATGTTATACAGGATGTCCACCTTGAGCTGGCTCTGGTCGTCCGTCTCCACCATCATCGTCACCATGTTGAGGCAGATGAGGATCATGATAGAGATGTCAAACACCTGCTTCGTCACGAAGTCATACACCATGCCTTGGATCTTGTTCTGCAGAACATGCACACATGGGCCATGGGGTTGGGGGATATGGCCAGGACCCAGACAGGATGGGGATGGGTATGCGTGGGTGGCACGGGATGGCACAAAGATAGCATGGGGGAGGAGGGGAGAAGGGGGAGATGGTGTAAAGGATAGTGGTGAAGGGTGCCACAGGAGGGAAGGCTCTAGAATATTATTCTCTCTCTCTCTCTCTCTCTGTCCTGTATTCACCACTCTGGGACCCTTTCTTCTCCCTTTCTCCCCTTTTCGCCTAGTCCTCTCTACCCTTCTTCCCAAGTCATGGCTTGCTGGACTGTGTGGCCCTCCGCATTCTGTTCCTGTCTCACAGGCCAGAGGTCCACATAGGAGGGAAGCTGCGTGGGGCTAGATGAGCGTTAATCTAATAACAGGAGCCCAGAGACTCTTGCTGTGCTTGGGCGGAGCCTTTGTGAGGTTATGAGTTCCCAAAGGTGGCGGGCAGAGCACAGGCTGCATTGATTCCTGCTGGCCTCGTAGGCAGCAGCCTGTTAGAGGAGGCTAACCACAGAAGGAGGGCCCAGAACCTGGTACCTGAGGCCGGGGAATTGGCTTCTGGGGCTTCTTAGAGCCAAGCTTCTTCATTGCATTGTAGTATTTCTTCTGTTCCTCTGTCATGAAGATGTCTTTCCCTCCAAAGTATAGTAGGACAGAGACAGTAAGACTGAGGTGGGTCCCTCTCCCTGCTTCCAGGACCCCCTACTTCAAATACCACCTTGAAGGTGGCATCACCCTTTAAGAAGTGTCTGATTGGGGAGACAGAGCTTTGGAGGGACAGGAGGTAGAGCAGTGAAGAAGGGAAAAACTGGGCCTACAGAAGGGGGGATGGGGTGGATAAGCCAGGCGGTGGTGGAGCATGCCTTTAATCCCAGCACTTGGGAGGCAGAGTTTGAGACTAGTCTGGTCTACAGAGTGAGTTTCAGGACAGCCAGGGTTACACAGAGAAACCCTGTCTCAAAAAACCAAAACCAACCAAGTAACCAAACAAAAAACCCCAACAACAACGAGAGAGAGAGAGAGAGAGAGAGA
>NC_034603.1:73629955-73653347 GCF_900095145.1 Mus pahari
AAGGAGAAGGAGAAGGAGAAGGAGAAGGAGAAGGAGAAGGAGAAGGAGAAGGAGAAGGAGAAGGAGAAGGAGAAGGAGAAGGAGAAGGAGAAGACGAAGACGACAAGGGGGCAAAGATGGTTTTCAGGTCAATTTCCCAGTTTTAGGCTAAATTCTACCAGTGTTTCACTAATGAGTCCTTAGTCTATATCTACATAGTTTTGTTTATTGTTATTTAGATAGGGTCTTTCTTTACAGCCTAGGCTGGCCTCGAATACACTACGTAGCCCAGGCTGTCCTACAACTTATGAACTTACTGTCTCAGATCTCTCAATGATAAAATTCCAGGTGTATTACCATGTCTGTCTCTACATCAACCTCATTTTATAGATCAGAAAAATGAGGCTCATGGGGTCAAGCCCCTGCTCAATCCCTAGTGGGATTTCCATCCATGCTTGCTACCCCAGGCATCTAGGCCAGTGACTGCTTGGGGCTGCCCAGGCAGCTCATGCCTCGAGGAAGGAATCGGTGGGTGGGGGTGGGGAGCCCCTGGGGGAGGGCCAGACACTCATCTTCTTCTTCTGTTGGTTGAAGTTGTCAATGATGACGCCGATGAAGAGATTGAGGGTGAAGAAGGAGCCAAAGATGATAAAGATGACGAAGTAAAGGTACATGTAGAGGTTCACCTCGTAGTCTGGCTGCTCCTCTTTCTGCAGGGTGGGGCACACACATGGAGTTTCTCTTTGATCCCCAAAGTACTGTGAGGAGGACACCCCTCCTCCCCAGGCTGCTGGTCTTCCAAGGAGATAGTGTGGCGGGGTGGAGGTGTCGGGTGGGAGTGGGGCGGGCAGAATGGACCACTGATGCTGCTCCTCCAGCTTAACAACTCCGTGTCCCAACTCACCTCCCGGGAGTCCACAGCTGCGTACATGATGTCCATCCAACCCTTGAAAGTGGCCTGAGAGATCATGGCAGGGCATGAGGGGAGGGGCTCCACCACTCACCACCATTCATGTTCCCCTCCCTTCCCTGATCAAGCCTCCCCCCCACCCCCCGAGACCACCTGCTACACCCCACTGGGTTCTGATACGATGAGGCACAACCAGGCACTTCTACCCATTTCTGAGCAGGCTCAGTGAGTGCCACTCACCACCTGGAGGAGGGAGAGGTAGCCGAGACCCACGTTGTCATAGTTGACCTTGACGTTCATCCAGCGGACCTGGCCGGTGTACATGAGGCTCTCACACTCGGACTTGTTGTTGACCACAGAGACATCGAATCTCTCGGAGGTGGTTGTGTTGATGCAGTAGTAGAACTTTCCAGCAAACAAGTTGACCCCCATGATGCTGAAGATGAGCCAGAAGATGAGGCAGACAAGGAGCACGTTCATGATGGAAGGGATGGCTCCCAGAAGAGCGTTCACCACCACCTAGGGGCCAGGGTGGTGGTTGGGATCATTGCTAGAGCCACTCTCTGGCATCTGACAGGGGACTCCCAGCTAAGACCAGCTAGGGGACCATGAAGGAGCTAAGCACTGCCACTCAGAAAGGGGCAGTGGTAGCCAGCCCCGGTGTGAGAGGAGTCTGAGGGTCTCTGTGTGTAGGGTACCATGCTGGTCTTCTAGAAAGGCTCTCTCTGCTTGGCTGGAGCCATCAAGGCAGAGTAAAGAGGCCGAGCTTCTCTGGAAGCAGCCCAGGTCATGGATCACAAAGCACAAGACAAACATTGCTTTCTCAGCCCCCATAGGAAACTCAACCCACGTGACCTGGCTGTGACCTGGCTTGGCTCACTGCTTCCGTGAGAGACACAGAAATGGCGTAGAAAGAAACCACCTAGTTCGTGAAGCAACAGGATTCAGGGCCAGGTCCCTGACCCTCACCAACCCCAGCCAGATAGGCCTACTACCACACTGCGTTAGTCTTGGCTGGATCTGAGAACCGCCACGATCCTTCTTTAGGTCTTTTGAGACAGGGTCTCGTGTATCCTAAGCTGGACTTGAACTTGCCATATAGCTGAGGGAGACCTCAAGTTTTAACACCGCTGGGGTTAGAGGGTGTGTGCCACCACATCTCATGTATGAGTCTCAGGGGGTTGTCCTGAGCTTACTACATGCCAGATAAGCACTCGACCGACACAGTTTACCCTAGCCTGAGTAGTTTCCTTTTTGTTTTGTTGTTGTTGTTGTTGTTGTTGTTGTTTGGTTTTTTCGAGACAGGGTTTCTCTGTATAGCCCTGGCTGTCCTGGAACTCACTCTGTAGACCAGGCTGGTCTCGAACTCAGTGCACTACCACGCCCGGCTTGAGTAGTTTCCTTTTAAGTAAGAGCTATGTCCTGACCTCTGGACAGAGGTGGTGGCAGAAGCAGGGGTAGGGGTGAGGGGAATCACTCAGTTGGCCCTGAGCAGATTATTTCTCTTGGTGGGCAGAGGTGGCAGCACCAGGGCTGGGGGCCTAGCCTTAGGCCAGCATCTTACATGCACTGGGGAGGGCAGGGCACTTAGTCTGAGCCTGCTGTTGCTCTGGAATGAGTCTCATCTCCTGTCAGCAGGGGAAGCCCCACTGGTCTTGCCCTGTGTTTACCTGTCACTTCTGCTCTCACAGGCCTTTGGGGATCTTTTCTTAAGTGTCCCTGATCCCAAGGGCATGGTTCCATGCTCGAGGGGCAGGCTCAGAACTGAAGCAGAAATACTTGTTCATGTGCTCATGTTACAGGGCCCTATCAGGGCCCCCCAATCTGAGTTGGGGGACCTCCATGAACCCACAGGTAGATCTTCTGTTCTTGCCTCAAGTCTTCCAGGCCACTGCAGCAGCAGCCTCTGCTGCCCTCCAGTGGTAGCAGAGTTAAGTTTAGAATCTACTAGAATCCGGGGTGGGAATGGGGCTACTTGGGGAATAGGTCACAGCTCTAAAACTCAGCATCCCTCTATCCACGACTCACCCTCATGCCTTCAAATCGGGACAGTGCCCTCAGAGGTCGCAGGGCCCGGAGCGTGCGCAGGGATTTGATGGGCCCCAGCTCAGAGTAGCCCAGCCAGTTAGCCACTAGGCTGATGATGGAGACCTGGAAGAAGGGCATGCTCAGGAGGTGGAGGGTCCCTGGCTTTCTTCTAGCCTGGGACACATGAGAGGGGTACCCCAGTCTCTGTGTGTCTCCTGTAGACCCCGTCCCTGATGGATAACCCCGTCTTCTGGGAACAGTAGGCTTGTGGCCTCTAGCACCCATAGGGCCAGGGTTCACCTCAATGATGTCACCTACAACCATAAATGGGAAAGGCAGTATCCATCTCCTCAGGTTGGCGGGGATCATAAGGCCCCAGGCCTGGGCTGTCATGTCTGGGAAGGAAGAGGCCGCTCTATAGGGAGCAGTGCTAACCTGGGAGGTCTGATCTGACCGTGTAGATTCAGACAGGTCCTACCTCCCAGAGCCTGGGTTCCCTAAAGGCCATGACCTCCGGCTGCGTGGCCAGATCCAGGAGACTCACATCCACAATGAGGAAGTCGAGCCAGCACCAGGCGTTGGTGAAGTACACCTTGAAGCCGTAGGCCACCCACTTTAGCAGCATCTCCAGGATGAAGATGTAGGTGAAGACCTTGTCAGCATACTCCAGGATGGTTCGGATGACTGGCCGCTGCTCGATGTAGATGTCCTCAAAGGCCTGGGGACACCAGTACAAGCCACAATGGCCAGGGGCTCGGCAGCTGGGGCAGCAAGCTCTGTTCCCCATCCTGCCTGCTGTTGCTGGTTCCCAGGGACCTTCCACGGGACATAGGCTATAGCGCCTCTGGGCATCTTCCATTCCTATCCCTATCATCAGAACAGGGAGGGGCAAGATTCCTGGTAGGGAAGGAGGCTTAGCTCTCAGCTCTCTGCTGGGGGTCAACAGTAACACATCTTCGGTTCTGTCAACCCTTAACTCCAAATCCCCAGGGCCTGCCTACCTCCCCATTGGTTGAGGGGACAGGGTCTTCAAAACAAAGGGCCCAATCTTTTACTTTAAGAAACTAACACTGAGCCGGGGAGATGCCTTATCTGTTGAGCAAGCACGAGAGCTGAAGTTTGAATCCCCAGAACCTGTATGGAAGCCACGTGGCAGCGGCAACCTGCCTGCAACCCCAGGCTTACAGGAGACAGAGACGGGGAGTCCCTTGAACAGCGTAGACTGTGAGCTCTGAGTTCGGTGAGAAATGAGAAACCCTGCCTCAATGCACAAGATGGAGAGCAACTGAAAAGGACACCTACCATTCACAACACGCTCTCATGTACACACACACACACACACACACACACACACACACACACACACACAGAGCTAATGCCATCTAGAAATACAGATGAATCCATCCCCCTTTAGATCCCCTGGGTTTGGCTGTGTCCTGTCTGCCTCCAACCTTGGTATGGAAGCCATAGGGAGCAAGGCACCCACTCCTGCTCCTGCCCTGTCTCCTGGGGGAGGGTCCGCCCTGTCCTCTGCAGGAGGGTGCCTACCAGAGCTCCGCTGCTGAGCAAGATCATGAAGACGATGAAGGTCTCAAACCAGTTGTGCTCAACAATCTTGAAACAGGCCCTGCGCAGTGTCCACCACATTTTCCCGCGGCCCTGGGAGATGTCCACATAGAGGCAGGGGCAGCGCTTCACACAGGCTGGGAGGCAGGGCAGGAACATGTCACCGGACTTTGGATGTTTCAGAATGCACCTCCCCACCCTCTGCCATGCTATCCCAAGACTGGGGCCCCACCTCCTCCTTAAAACTGGCTCCATCTGGTTCACACAGCAGGAGCTCAGGGACTCAGGGACTCTCTCTACAGCCCATGTGTCATGGCTGCTAAGATTAAGCTCAGGATGTCAGCTCTCCCCATGGTCCCCCATCTCAATGAGCCTAGGCTCTTTGGTAAAATGCCTCTGGGGCTCAGGTGCCCCCCCCCCAAGGCAAGGTGAACAGACCGTTTCTGTGGTTCTCCTCTGGCCTGGGTGTGGGTATGGTCTGTAGGGTTGTCCTCACCCTCTGTGAAGCACTCTTCAGGTAGCTCCCCCTCAGGGTTCTCCTCAGCCTGCTCCTCAGGGTCCTCTTCAGGGGGCTTGTAGTCAGCTGTGCTGCAGACGGAGGAGTTCCCGTCATACAGGGGCTGTAGTGGCTTCTGTGGGGACCAGAGGGCATGTGACTCCTGGGTCCCAAGAGATCCCTTCACTCTCCCAATCGGTGGGGTAGTATGGGAGACCAGAGAGAAAGAAGAGAGTAGAGCAGGATCCACTCATTCATTAGTTCATTCATTCATTCACTCATTCATTCACTCAGCCCTTATAAAACTACCACTGTGCCCTGGCAAAAGCACCCTAGTGACAAAAATGTCCTCAGTTCTGCCCTTATGGGATGTGGCATGTAGGAAAGCACAGGGGCGATGTGAGGGGGCCTGGGGAGGAGAGTGGGGAGGGCAGGAGATGGACTGAGGGGTAGCTAGGTTGGGGGGGGGA
Organism: Mus pahari; assembly: GCF_900095145.1. Classification (NCBI taxonomy): domain Eukaryota; kingdom Metazoa; phylum Chordata; class Mammalia; order Rodentia; family Muridae; genus Mus; species Mus pahari. Next base: position 73,635,405 of record NC_034603.1, read on the forward strand.
CTGATCAGCTCAGCCCTGTGGGGGTCCTAGGAGGTGCAGGGATATATGGAGGGGTCAGCAGAAGAAAAGAGGCCTGAAGGTGCTTTTACAGGGGCAAGGTTAAGAAGCAGAGCCAAGACAGATCTGGGCTGCCACAGCTGCCGAGAGCAGGCACATGGTGCCCCCAGTCCAAGCCTTGCCACCCCCAGGGTCTATTTGGCTGAGAGACCCAGAAAGGATGGAAAGTTTTTCCCAGCCAAGGCTCCGGTGTGGCGCCAAGGGAATCTGATCACGGTGGGGGCAGGGTGTGGGGGCTGGTGCTCCGGCTTAGCTAGGTTTCCTCCCACCTCCTAGCGCTGTCCCAGGCCAGATTCTCAGGCTGGCCTCCGTGCTTCAGGGAGATCCTTCACGGTGAAATCTGACGAGAAAGACGAACTGGGCAGCCCCTTCCACCTGTGTGCGTGTGTATGCGTGTGAATGTGCGCAAGTGTACGCATGCGTGTGTGTGTGTGTGTGTGTGTGTGTGTGTGCTCTCATGCACACGTAACTAGGGCAGTAGTCAGAAAGCCAAGAGTGGGTGGGTCTTGCTGCCAGTTGACAGAAGGGAAACTGAGGCACAGAACATTTGATCAATCAGGGCATACTCTGGACTGCTGGCCCCACCTTTGCATGTCAACTTCCACGACTGCCCTTTAAGCTTTGCTTACAAGCTCCTCAGATATCTTGCCTCCCCAGAGTCACAGACCTACCACTCTCTAGCTATCCCCTCCCCCACTGAGTTCCTCATACCGAGGTCGAGGTTGGTGCCACGTTTCCTGGGGTATTTATAGCACCGTAGGCCCTCAAGCCCCTGCTAAGTCATGGGGGCTGGGATAAGGAGTCAAGAGCTTTTAGGGCAAAGTTCATTAGGTTCTAGTGCCCTGACAGCCCCGGGGCAGAAGGGCGTTGTGGGTAAGTGTCCCTTGCTTCCATCACATATTAATCCTTTTCCTATTAGGGCTGCAAGAAAAGTGAGGGGGCTCAGAGCTAGCTCACCCCAGGCAGCCCTGACAGGGTCCCAGACTCTGAAGGTGACCACCACCTGTGACTCCCAACTCCCGTTGGGTTCTCTAACTCCTGTCCTTGTATCCTTGCCCTGGCCCTGGTACCCAGCCCTACACGAGGAAGATTGGAACAGCCCCAGAGGAATTCTACATAGGAATGTGAATATGCCATTATCATCCAGCAGGGGGCCTCACGGTTACGGATCAGATCTGAACATATTTGTTCATATTTGTTCTGAACATAAAGACTTAGCAGCGCCCTCAAGCCCAGAGGAGTATTTCAGAGAAGCCTCTTGGGTTCCTAGGGGTGAGCTGAGGTGCCACAGATAGGAACATTTGCTGAAGAATGCCACCAGGTGGCGTTCTTTAAAGAAATTTAAAGCTGGGTCTTATTAGCCCTTGTCCTCTGCAGCCAGACCCTCAATGGCCTCACCTTGATATCCTCAGGCTCCGAGAAGGTGTCGGTCTCCTCCTCTGTGGGCATCTCCAAGTCCGACTCTTCGGAGGCAATGGGCACCTGGATAGTGAGGTAGGGGTTGTTGATGAAGTTAAGGTGGTCCATCTCGATGCTGGAGCGGGGTCCATCGGTCAGGCCCACGTGGTTCAGGATATGATTGTCTTTCAGCTCCTTGTTCCCATCTTCCGGTGGCGGCTCCTTCTTCTCATCCTCGGGAGCACTCTCCCCACTTTCCCCAGCACCCCCAGGCTCGCCGAGGCTGAGCATTATGTCCTTGAGGCTCAGGATTTTGCCATGCAACAGCCCCAAGAGGAAGGTTTTGGCAAAGGCGATGCCCCATTTGATACGCCCAATGGCGATCTGTAGGTTGTTCATCTCGCCATCTTCATCTGAGGCTGCCAGACTGTCAGCACTGAAGGAACTCAACAGGAGAGCCAGGAACAGATTCAGGACCTGGGAAGCAAGGGGCAGATGGTCTCAGGACAGCCCGGGTCTGGGGGATACCACCTTCATCCAGCATGGGGTCCTCAGGACTTCACAGAGGAACTGCCTCATGTTGTACTTACTACCGGGCGGTGGTGGTACACACCTTTAATCCCATCACTCAGGAGGCAGAGGCAGAGGCAGAGGCAGAGGCAGAGGCAGAGGCAGAGGCAGAGGCAGAGGCAGAGGCAGAGGCAGAGGCAGAGGCAGAGGCAGAGGCAGACAGATCTCTGTGAGTCTGAGGCCAGCCTGGTCTATAGAGTAAGTTCCAGGACAGACAGGGATGTGTATGTGGAGAGACTTTGTCTCAAAAACAATCAAATAAATAAACAAACATAAAGGGGCATCTAGTGAGGGGCTCACGATTGCCAACAGGAGGGTGGGCTGCTGGTATCATTCCCACCTTGCAAATATGGAAACTGAGGCTCACGTCTGTCATAGGACCCTGCTGCTCAAAGCAGTGGCCAGGTCCACCAGATGACAGAGGCTCTTACTGTGGCTGCCTGTGCTTCCTCGGTTGGGAAAAGAAAAACAAAGCTCAACTCCAAGCTCCTAAAACTTTTGAGAATCTTAATCTCTTTTATTCACTTTTAAAAGGAGACCTTAGGTAGCCCTCGTTATCCTAATACTCACTATATAACCTAAGTGGGCCTTGAACTAGGGATTTTCCTGCCTCAGACTCCTGAGGGGTGGCATCAAAGGCATGTACCTGAACTCACTTGCCTGGAAACCCTAATCTAATCATGGATGTGCCCCCCACCTTCTTGAATTAAATAGAACTTGTTAAAAAAAAAAAGGTTTCAGTGTGTGTGTGTGTGTATGTGTGTGTGTGCGTGTGCGTGTGTGCGTGTGTGTGCGTGTGCGTGCGTGTGTGTGTGCGTGTGCGTGTGTATGTGTGTGCGCGCGTGTGTGCGTGTGCGTGTGTGTGTGTGTGCGCGTGCGTGCGTGTGTGTGCGCACGTGTGTGTGTGTGTGTGTGTGTGTGTGTGTGTGTGTGTGTCTAAGGCAACAGTCCCTGAAACTGGAGTTATAGGAGGTTGTAGCTATCATGTTCTTTCACATCTAACGTTTGTGCTAAGACTTGAAGCTGGGTCCTCTGTTTAACCACTGCGCCATCTCTGTAGTCCTTAAATGAGGCCACTCCTCTGGAGCAGGGGAGCTCAACTGGGGGTCTCCTCCCCTGCTGCTTGTCCCTGCTGCTCTGGGAGGGACATCTGCCCTGCAGCCTCCCTACCCACTCTAGTCTCCTTCCTTCATCTCTGCGGACTGGGTCTTAAAAGATCACAGGTCAACCCATCCAGTCCCTCCATTTTATTGTCCAAGGGACAATGACTACACACCTGCCACGTGGCCTCGGGGAGCCCACAGCCTAGTGAAGCAGGCCTTCGATCAGACAAATCCAATACCGTGGTCAGAGGTGGCAATAGAAACTAGGGGGTACATTTTAGCACCGTGCTACCACACTTCAGCTTATCCTACGCCTCTGTTCCCTGATCTGTACAGTTCAGGTAGTTCCAGCACATTGTGATGGCCAGAAGATCAATACACATAAAACACTTAATAGGTACTCGAATTGGCAGCTATTATACACACGCTATGCGAGGTATTAAGACTGAAGGAGTGGCCAACCCTAAAGTTGGGCTAGCGTTTTATAAATAAAGAGTCCCCAAAAGGTGGAATGATTTGTCCCGAGTCAGACAGCACAGCCAGGACAAGATCTCAGGTTTCTAGCGTCATTATACGACCTTAGAGAGCACCATTCCTTTATACTACAAGATGAATCGTATCCTGGGAGGCTTGCAATATGGCGGCCCTCCCTCCCACCAGTCTTTGAACAACAAGATGAAGGTGAAGCTGTCTGGGGTGGTTGGTCATCGCTTCTGCCTGACAAGGACAGAGCTAAGTTCTTGCTCTCCTGGGTATGAGGGAATGAGGGAGCTTATGTGGGAGAATCTGCTGTCCTTGACTGTCTTCATGGGCTCCACTGCCTGGCACTATCAGTGTCCTCCCAAGGTCTTCTCATCATCTTCTTAACGATCAGGTTAACATGGGATCTCTAAAAATTATGTTAGACTCTTTTCAGAGGAATGTGCTTAGGGTCACTGCCCCACATCCCATACCTTCCTGCCATTGCCCCCACCCACATTTACTGGTCTTTCTTCTCCCTCTGGGGAGGGGACATCTAGCTGCCAGAAACACATTTGAGATGGGAATTAGCTGCTCTCTGGGTCAGCAGGGTTTGCACACGGCTCCTGCCCAGGGACAGAAATAGCCTCCTCAGGCGAAGGGGGGAGGGGCGAAAGAAGGAGGGCACGTTCCCTAGGGGGCTCTGTGGGGTAGGGTACTTGCGTCCTGATCCTTTACCTTTTTACAGTAACCCAGAGGAAGTGATCAGGTGCCAAGGCTGCGGAGGGTATGAGTGCTCACGAGCCCTGGCAGGGTGCTCTGGTGCCCTCTGGCAGACAACTGCTTCTCTGAAGCCTGAGAGGGAGAGGGTTGAGGGCGGGGGGTGGGGGGGGGGAGAGGAGACAGCACCCAAGGAAATGAACACACTCTCTCCCTGGGCTGCTGCAGGCCATCTGAGCTAATGGGGGGAGTCACAGAGATGGGTTGGAAGAGTCAGTAGTGTGTGTGTGTCTGTCTGCCTGTCTGTGTCCGTGTATCAGTGCACAGAGGCAGTGCAGTGTCATGACTACAGGTTCGGGAGTCAGAAAGCTTGGCTTCAAATATGGTAGCTCAGAGCCTTTGCTTCCTGGTCCAGCCCTCCTAGGGTGGTGAGTGAATACTCAGACCCAGCCCAGGACTCTGGGCAAATGCTTGACCGAGTGCTGCTGGCATCAAGGTTACCAAGCCACTGCCGCTGTCACTGATGCTCTGATTATTAAAGCCCCCACACCCAGGCTCTAGTCCCACTTCAGCATCTCAAGAACTGGGCATCTCTGGGCGATGCCTCCTCCAGTGTGGAGACAGTATTCCCTGCTTCACAGAGCTGTGGAGGAGGGTTATCAGCGGCTTTAGGCTAATGGCTGGAGTTCCCCTCCCCAAGGGGAGACAGTTGCCAATTTTATTATAATAATTATTAACTTAAAACTACCCATCAGTAACATCTGGCCTCCTTGAACTGAGAGCCTAAGTATTGAGACCTGTGCCCTGTAACTTTTTTTTTTTTTTTCTCAAGACAGGGTTTCTCCGTGTAGCCCTGGCTGTCCTGAAACTCACTCTGTAGACCAGGCTGGCCTCGAACTCAGAAATCCGCCCGCCTCTGCTTCCCAAGTGCTGGGAGCCCTGTAACTCTTATGACCACACCATTGGGCATCCCTGTTTTCCATTCCAGATAGGAAAACCAAGAAAAAAAAAGAGGTTAAAATTAATACCAAGCATATGCCAGTGAGATGACCAGAAATGTAAAAGGGCTTGTCATAAAAGTGGTCCCACATTCTCTCTCTCTCTCTCTCTCTCTCTCTCTCTCTCTCTCTCTCACACACACACACACACACACACACACAAGGTGGAGCATGCTTGCAAATCTCAGTGCTTGAGTAGCTGAGGCAGGAAGATCTTGAGTTCAAGAATAGTCAAGGTTACAAACAAACAAACAAACAAACAAAAAGTGGCACAAAATGTTCTTGACTGCCTTTGTACCAAGAGCTAAGACTCCTAACTCTTTTAGCCACCCAGGCCCTTAAATGCACATTCACAAACTTTTACTTCAAGCATGTCATCCTCCCCCCCCCCCCCCACTTCAGAGCCCTCTCCCAGGAACTGCAGCCCTGATATCTGTCCTGTAGCTGTCCACGGTCTCCTCCAGCTGGGGTGACACCCCCTCCCCCATCAGCCCCAGCCCCCAGCCAGAGCTCAGCGATATCTGAGAAGCGCTGACCCAGCAGCCCACAATTCCTCCAGTCTTTGTGAAGGACATGTGGGCAGCCTCTTCCACCCTCTGTTGCCCAGGGCAAGTGTCAGCCATCACAGGGGGCAACTGGAGGTAGCACTAAGGAGCCCTGATGGAAGAGAGCCGACCTCTACCCCAAGTGGTAGTGCAGGAGTTGGCCCCACCCTAGCCACAGAAATGCTGGCCAGCTAGACCATGAGCCTCACCCCTGGCCTGTCTGCATCTCTTCCATGCACAGCCCCCCACTTCCCACCAAACCCTGGGTGTGCACACACAATTACAGCCTACATGCCAGACATGGTACACAGCTTTACTAATGGGCCTCAGGAATCTGAGGCAGGAGGACTGCTGAAAGTTCTAGGCCAGTCTTGGTTTATAGAGTGAGTCTCAAAAACAAACACGGTCTCTGAACCAGTGACAGCGGCAGCGTGAGGTGCTCCGAGCCTAAGCTCTGGAGTTTTCGGAACTAAATTCTCCAAGGCTGGGGACAGGAACCTGTTTTAAGAAACCCCTACGGATTGTTAGGAGTACAATTTTGAAGCTCACTGAGAGGAGTTATATAAAATTACCACCTTGGGAGGCAGGGCATAGAAAACATTTTAAAGTTAGATTTCTTTATTTTATTTTATATATGTTTTGCTTGTGTGTGTGTGTGTGTGTGTGTGTGTGTGTGTGTGTGCGCGCGCGTATGTGTATGTGTGAGTGTATGTGTGTATGTGTGAGTGTGTGTGTGAATGTGTGAGTGTGTGAGTGTGTGTATGTGTGTGTATGTGTGTGTGAGTGTGTGTATGTGTGAGTGTGTGTATGTGAGTGTGTATGTGTGTGTATGTGTGAGTGTGTGTGTATGTGAGTATGTATATGTGTGTGTGAATGTGTGAGTGTGTGTATGTGTGAGTGTGTGTATGTGTGTGTGTGAGTGTGTGTGTGTATGTGTATGTGTGTGTGTGTGTGTGTGTGTGTGTGTGTGTGTGTGTGTGTGTGTGCACCACATGAGTGCCTGATGCCAGAGGAGGTCAGAAGAGGATATTGATCCCTTCCTTGAAACTGGAGCTATGGATGATTAGGAACCACCATGTGGGTGCCGGGAACTGAACCCAATCCCCTGCAAGAGCAACAAGTGCTTTTAACTGCGGAGTCATCTCTCCAGCCCCCACTGGCATTTTGTTGTTTGTTTGTCCATCTGTTTGTTTGTTTGTTTGTTTGTTTTTTAGACAGCCTTGCTCTAGAGCCCAGGCTGTAGGGTCATTCACTAACTAGCCTGGGCTATATTTGAACTCTCAGAGATCCTCCATTTCAGCTTCTGGAGTGCTAGAATTATGGTGCTCATCACCACCAGGCCCCCAAAGACCAGCAACTTTATACAGCTGTACCTTAATGAACAGGCCCCTCAAAGGAGAAAGAAAGGAACTAGACATGCTTCATGAACTTCCTGTGTAAGAGTCAGGAAGCTTGCCTGACAGCTTCACTTACCACCAGGTTGCCAATGACCATGACCATGAGGAAGACGGTGAGGCACATGGCCTGGCCAGCCACCTCCATGCAGTCCCACATGGTCTCGATCCATTCCCCACAGAGGATGCGGAAGACAATGAGGAAGGAGTGGAAGAAATCGTGCATGTGCCAGCGGGGCAGGCTGCAGTCTGAGGCAATCTTGCACACGCATTCCTTATAGCTCTTGCCAAACAGCTGCATGCCCACCACGGCAAAGATGAAGACGATGATGGCCAACACCAGGGTCAGGTTGCCCAGCGCGCCCACTGAGTTGCCAATGATTTTGATGAGCATGTTGAGTGTTGGCCATGACTTGGCTAGCTTGAAGACACGCAGCTGCCAAGAAGAGACAATCCAAGTATGAATGGAGTTTGGGGTCCACCAGCCAACTCCAGGGAGCCCCAGGAGGAAGAGCAATGTCCAACAGTCTTAAACCCCACCCACCTGATGAGCAACTTCAGTTTGTCTCTCTGTTACTGGATGCTTATATCCCACCCCTCCTGTTATCCACGTTGAAGATAAAGTCTGAAGTATTTACAAGCAAGATTATATACCAGAATTTGCTTTAACATATTCTCTTCAGGGCTGGAGAGATGGCTCAGCAGTTAAGAGCACTGACTGCTCTTCTGGAGGTTCTGAGTTCAAATTTCAGCAACCGCATGGTGGCTCACAACTATGTGTAATGAGATCTGATGCCCTCTTCTGGTGTGTCTGAAGACGGCTACAGTGTACTTATGTATAATAAATAAATAAATCTTTAAAAATTAAAAAAAAAATTCTCTTCAATAAGAGGAGATCATTGAAACAAGAATTGCAGCGAGTGGGGTTGGAGAGTTAGCAGTTAAAAGCACGAACTGCTCTTCCAGAGGACCTGTGTTCAGTTCCCAGCACCTACATTTGGTGGTTCACAACCACCTACAACTCCAGCACACCTCCAGGGGATCCAACATCCTCTACTGAATTCTACAAGCACCCACAGCACAGACATGTGGCATACAGACACACACATATAAAATTTAAAATAATTTTAAGGATAAAATTACGATTGATATGCTGGTGGCTGCTGGGTGGGAGACAGACACCCAAGGGGCTATTATACTTTCGCTACACTCTCTGCTGTTTGCACCCTCGTGATGACGTTTTAAAAATAGGAGTGAACTTCAAGGGGTAGAGCAAAAAATAGTAATTCCTAAGCCCTAAACTTGTTACTAACTCATGATGAGGATTTGTCTTCCTTTGGGCCTGCAACATGGGGCTGAAGTCTAAGGTCACCTAATGTTGGCTCCCAGGGCTATCGTTTCAGTGCCCGACCCCGGCCCTGGGTAACAGAAAGGAAGGGCTCTCTTTCTCTTACTTTACAGTTTAGGTTCCGAGGGGCCAAGTGGCATGCACAGGGCAGCCTCTTAGGGAATCTCCTCCCACCCCCCTCAGCCCCTGGGTCTGTACCAGACGGAAAGAACGGAGCACTGATAGGCCCTGCACATTGGCCAGGCCCAGCTCCACCAGGCTGAGGGTGACGATGAAGCTGTCGAAGATGTTCCAGCCCTGTTGGAAATACTCGTAGGGGTCCATGGCAATCAGCTTCAGCACCATCTCTGCGGTGAAGATGCCTGTGAAGACCTGAGGCGTGGGACAAGGAACCCCTGTCACAGTACCTCGTGGAGAAGACTCCCCTCCCTCACCTCCCGGCAGAGGCTTTGGAGACTGAAGGGCAAAGGTTCAAGACCCAGAAAGGGGGCAGGGAGCGGTACCCACGGCCCACGTGTGTGCATGTAGTGTCTGGTACAAAGGCCATGTCATATGAACAGGTGGGTACAACACAGACCCATTCCTATCCATTTATGGATCTTGTGACCACAGTCAAGTCACTAACATTTTGTGTCTTTGACCTGATCATAAAGTTCAACGTTCATGAAGTGCTAGTCACACGGACCTCGTGGGCACGCTGTTCTCTACAAAACTGGAGGGATTATCACAGTCTTTCCACAGTTAAGCAACTGAGGTTCGGTGACGTGCACCCCAGCTCCCAGTGATGTGCACCCCTGCTCCCTTTAAGACAGGTTTTCAATTCAAGATTTCTCCTCTGTGCTCCAAGTCTCCCTACTAAATATAACTCCAGGACCTAGCAAACTTTACTTTTTGATTTTGAAACACGTATCACGTAGCTCGGGCTGGCCTTGAACTCACTATGGAGCAGAGGATGACCTTGAACGTCTGACTGCCTCCACCTTCCAGGTGCTATGATTACAAAAGTGTGTGTTATCAGGCCTGGTTTTATTCATCGCTGGGAATGGAGGTGAGGGAGGCTTGCATATCAGGGAACCACTCTACCAACCACATCTCAACCACCTAAGCTTTGATGGGCACGGGTCTTGGGCAGGGACTAAAAGGAAAAAAATTGACAACAGGATCAACCCCAGAAAGGCCTCACAGCCCCTTAAAGTTCACTGTGCATGACCCCACTCCTACCAGGCATTGGCTGCTCTGGGGTCCACAGCCTGCCTAGGCACACACTGGATCCCTCCGAAGAGCTTTTCCTGGCCATAGCACGTGCCCAGACAGCAGCACAGTGTGCAATGGGTGGGCAGGCAGACAGGTCCACCCTGGCATCTGTGCCATGCCTGGAGCACGCTCTTGCCTCCCTTGCCCAGCCTGGCTGCTTCACAAGATAGACATACGTGCATGAGTTGAAGGCTGGGGATTTCGATGATTCGGGAGTTTCATGTCCCCTACCCAGTCCTGCCCCAACCCTCCCTCACATCCTACTCTGTGAGTCTGCCTCTCCCTGGAGGGCGAGCCTCTTGGGAGGTGAAATGGGACAGCAAAGCACATAAGGAAGAGTGGAGCACAATGGGTCGGGGCTGGAGGAGGAGGCAGCGGCTTTTCCCTTTGTCAGGCTCCACTGGGGCTGGCAACGAGGTGCTAATGCTCCTAATGGGTAAGGATAAGCAGTCGGATCAGGGCATGTCAACAATAGCCGAGCAGCAAAGGGCGGGTGAGGTTGGAGAACAGAGAGGCCCCTGGGGGGAGGGGGAGGTAGACCCCTTTGCATTTGGATGTCTCTGGCTATATGTCCCTACTCCCGGGTCCGTGGCTCGTGACAGTCTATAAACGTTGAGGAACTTGTTACCTATCCATTTCCACACCCCCTACTCCATCAACTCCAATTCCAGGAGGTGGCTTGGATCCCAGACCTCCGAAGTCCCCATCCCAGCTCACACCAGTCTCCTTGTTCCCAAATGCTTTGAAGTTCAATTACTGTATTCGCTAGACCACTGCCTGTGCCTCCTCTGTACGGCTCATGCCAGCTGTCCCCACACGCCCTGCATTGCCACACAGCTCAGGCAGCCTGTCCTCCAGACGACCGCCCTCTCCTTCTTCTGTCCCCTCCTTACCAAGTTGCCCACGGAGAGCACGTTGTCAAAGTGCTCCGTCATGGGGTAGTGCTCCATGGCCATGAAGAGGGTGTTGAGCACGATGCAGATGGTGATGCCCAGGTCCACAAAGGGGTCCATGACGATCAGGAGGATGACATGCTTGAACTTCACCCACGGGGCACAGCAGTTCCAGATGAGCACTTTGTGGGCACACTTGTACCACCATGGGGGGCACTTTTGATGGGCCTCTTCCAGCTCTGGAGGCGGGGGGTGGGGGGTGGGCGGGGGCGTTGCAGCGGGTTATAACGGGTGTCTGACGAAGAGTCTCTGCCTGGCTCAACTCTTTCCCTGTCTAGCTCTTTGCTCCTCTCAGCACTCCAGCCACTGACAGGTCTGCTCTGACATCTTCCCTATCGACTCCGCCTTACGGGACATTGCCCTGTAAGCTCAGCTTTCTCTCTTAAAGATTTATTTATTTCTATGTGAATACGCTGTCTCTCTCTTCAGACGCACCAGAAGAGGGCATCGGATCCCATTAGAGACGGTTGTGAGCCACCACGCGGTTGGTGGGATTTGAACTCAGGACCTCTGGAAGAACAGTCAGTGCTCTTAACCACCGAGCCATCTCTCCAGCCCCCTTCTCTGCTCTCTTTTGCCCAACCTCTCAATAAGACCTTCTCTAGCCTCGCCCCACAACACTTCACTCTCAGGACCTGCTCTCTCAGAGCTCAGCCCCTCTCGGCACACCTCCTTGGTAAGCCTTAACCCACACCCCTCCCCAGAGCTCTGCTTTGAGTGCTACCGTTTTTTTTGTTGAGTTCCCACAATGCCCTCCTTCCAGTGCGCTGGAGCTGAGCTATCTGCCAGGTTCTCGGGACTGGGATTCCACCAGGGGAGAGAGATAAACTTGGCTTCTGTGTGTGTTCTGGAGTCTTTGGGGAACAGAGAGAGTCTACTTTAGGGGTCCCTAGTGCTGCCAGCCGGAGTTCCTGAAGGCCTTTCCTCCCTGCTGCTGGTAACATAGGTCATTCCAGACTGTCCCTGAGCACAGACGCCTTTCCCTCCAGAGAATTTCTGGAAACCGCCTATTCCTGCCACCCCCAAGCTGTGGGGTCTATGGGATGGGGCTGTTGCTTCACGTGGCCTCCCTCTGGGCAGGCTCTCCAGCACTGGGGACTTAAGAGGTAAACCGTCTTGACGCTAGGATGGGTGGCAGGCCCTTGGGAACCCTGAGTGGGGCTGGGGTCCCACCGAGGAATGAGAAGAGTGAACCTCTTTGCAGACTGTGCCAGACTAGTCTGCTCTGAGACCACAGCAAGAGCAGAGGGGGTGGAGAGCTTATTGGGTCAGCTCCACCCAGTTTTCCCTGGACTGCTTCCTCCCTTCCCCCTCTGGCAGGACACAGTCACCTGAATGCAGAGTGTAAGGTCAGGTGAGATGGATCCCTCCAAAGGGTTTACAGAGCCCTGAGGAACCCTAGACTCTGCTTTTTGTTTTTTTTTTTTTTTAAGATTTATTTATTTATTATATGTAAGTACATTGTAGCTGTCTTCAGACACTCCAGAGGAGGGCATCTGACTTCATTATGGGTGGTCGTGAGCCACCATGTGGTTGTTGGGATTTGAACTCAGGACCTCTGGAAGAGGAGTCAGTGCTCTTAACCGCTGAGCCATCTCTCCAGCCCAGACTCTGCTTTTTAACACAAAGTAAGCCCTGGGGAGCGACTGGGTCCCTTCTCTGGGCCAGAGATTCTTTCTAGCCCCCTTCTTCCTCATTCCCTTCCTTCTTCCACATCTCTACTGCTTCTTTCTTCCTGCCTCCCTCTCCCCTTCCTCTTTACCCCACCATACACCCATCTTTCTTTCTTTCCAGTCAGTTATCCATTCCCTCGAATCTCTGTGCTTCTGTCTGCCCTGTCTTGTTAGGGATTTTTAATTCTCCTCTTGAGACGTGGGGGTGCCGCAGGGCTTGTGGAGCGTCTGTGATTCTACTTGGGGGATTTAACCATCGATCTTTAACCTGTGCCCAGGAAATAGTGGAGTAGTTTCCAGAACACCAGGCCTTCCTGGTTAATATTATTAGCCTGTCCTTCCCCGTTGCCTTGGCAGCCCCAAGAACCCTCCCGGAAGCCCCTAGTTCCTGCAATGGCCCGGCCTTGCAGCCAGAAATGGGCCAGGTTGACAGGTCTATATTTAACCCAGCTTATTTCTTTGGTGTCAATATTAAGTTACTGCCCTCCTGAAGCTGGGTCCAAGCAGGCCCCACCCTACAGCTCAGGAGGCTAAGAAGCCTGGTGGACAGCGCAGGCAGAGGAGGAGGGGAAGGGAGCACAGGGCACTCACCCTCCATAGCATCTGAGATGGCACTGTCTGCGCTGCAACTTGGCCTCGGGGGCCCCTTCTCCCCAGATGTATCCAGGCTACCATTGCAGTCTTTGCTGTGGGTTGGGTCCCCATCTGCCTCCTCTCCACCTTCCAGAGCTTGGGCAGCCTTCGCCTATAAATCAGCAAAGATGATGAATAAGAAATTTCACTCTGGGGTTGGAGAGATCGCTCAGGAGCACCGGCTGCTCTTCCAGAGGTCCTGAGTTCAAATCCCAGCAACCACATGGTGGCTCACAACCACCTGTAATGGGATCTGACGCCGTCTTCTGGTGTCGTCTGAAGAGAGCGACAGTGTCCTCACATAAATAAAATAAATAAATCTCAAAAGAAAAAGGGAAGAAAGAGATTTCACTTTGAGGCAGGAGCATGAACACACTGCCCCTTACTGAGACTTTTGGATGACAGGCGCTTTTCTTAGCTGATGTCAAATCTAGTGCATGTAGGAAAGGGACAGTCCTTAGTGGCAATTGAGGGACAGGGTAAAGACAAGGTGACTGAGGACCCTTGGCCCTGAAAAATCCTCAACCCTAAGAGAGAAGCTGCTCCATGTATAATCGGGGGCCCCACCTCTACCTCGACAAGGACCCAGAAAGCAAGCAGCCATAGGCCTTTTCTCTGGAGGGAAGTTCACATTTCACTGTTCCAAACTCTGCTGTGTGATGGTTGTCCTGAGGCACCAAAGCTCCCAACCTGGGGCTCTCTGCTCCTTTTGGCCCACAGTCCTTTTTTTCCTCTTTCCCTTCTTCCCTCCAGCCTGCCCGGAAGGAACCAGTCACTAAGTCCAGGCCAGAGGCAGGGAGACCCTTGGCTCCTCACCCCAAGCTCCCTGCCTGGGTCCACACCTTTTCCAGTTCCTCCTGATGCTTTTTGAACTTCTCAAGCATCTGTTGGAACTCCTCCTCTTTCTCCTGGTCTTCGGCCAGGGTTGCCTCGTTCTGCTCAGCGTAGGCCATGGCCACCACCGCCAGGATCAGATTGATGAGGTAGAAGGAGCCCAGGAAGATGATGACCACGAAGAAGATCATGTAGGTCTTGCCAGCAGCTCGAAGGGTCTGGAGATGCGGAGAGAAGGAGAGAGGAGTCTCGTGGCTTCCATGAGACCCTTCTGCACGGCTGTTGCTCAGGTAGGGAAGCAGAGGAGGGTCCCTCAAATAGCCCAGGGGTTTGGGGGTCTTGGAGACAAGGTATGGCCATCCTCAGCAAGTCAGCCATATTTTAGAGAACCTCAAAATACATGTGAGTGACCCAGGCATTCCAGCCTCCCAAATCAGAGCTGTGGGGAGTCCACATAGGCACCCTGAGGCCAGAAAACCAGGACGGACAAACAACAAACAGGGCCTGAAACCAGATCCTAGTAAACATTCAATGAACAATAGACCTATGATTATTGTTATTATTAATCTTGTTAGAAACACTGCCAAAGGTCAGAGGAGAAAATCATTCATTCTCAACCCACCTGCCATACACACAGTAAAGACCAAGTGCAGGCATCCCTTGGTACCCTGAGAATTGGCTATATCAAGACCTGAAGATGCTCAATGGCTCCTCTAGGAAAGGACACAGTGTTTGCATCCAACCTAGGCACACCCTCCTCTTCTAATCCTTTCTAGATGACCATTAGATACATTGTATGTAATACAATGTAAGTTCTATGCATACAGTGGCTGGGTTTGCCAAGTTATGGAATAAATATCTTTCCCCATAGAACATCTGTGTGCGTTCTCTAAAAAGGAGTCTTAACTACAGGTACAGTTTTTCCTTCTGAAATACTTTATCTCTCACTTGTCCATCACTGGGACTTGGACACAGTACCTTGTGTACACTAGGTAAGTGCTCTCCCACTGAGCCACACGCTCAGCCTGGTTTGTTTGTTTTCATTTGTTTTGTTTTGTTTTTTTTCAAGACAGGGTTTCTCTGTATAGCTCTGGCTGACCTGAAATTCATTCTGTAGAGCAGGCTGGCCTCAAACTCAGAGATCTGGCTGCCTCTGTCTCCCAAGTGCTGAATTAAAGACACATGCCACCACTCTTGGTCCATTATCGAAAAAGGATTTTCAATCTATAGTTGGTTGAATACAGAGGCAGACCCTACAGATATGGAGGGTCAACTGTCATTGTGGAGGGGGGGCAGGGTTCTCTGAGGCTAGGTCGGAGTCTATGGCAGGCCTAGACTCAGC
Source organism: Mus pahari (assembly GCF_900095145.1). Taxonomy (NCBI): domain Eukaryota; kingdom Metazoa; phylum Chordata; class Mammalia; order Rodentia; family Muridae; genus Mus; species Mus pahari. Next base: position 73,650,686 of record NC_034603.1, read on the forward strand.
TCATAAAGCAAAAACAGAAAAGGAAAAGGACTGATTTGACTCCAGCCAGGGATTTCTAAGAGCCCACAGAGGGACTGAAGAAGTCCACTGGAGGAGACGGTGCTGTGGGGGCCTGGCCATTGTGGGTGGGCTCTGTGAAGCTCTGAGGAGAGTGGCATGGAGGTGTGTCTGTGGGGCCAAACGGCAGAGTGGGAGCATCTGTACCAGCTGGAAAAGGTTCTCCCAGTAGTCCTGCGTCATGAGACGGAAGAGAGCCAGGAAGGCCCAGCTGAAGGTGTCGTAGCTGGTGTAGCCATAGTTGGGGTTCCTCCCAGCCTTCATGCATTCGTAGCCCTCAGGGCAGTGCCTGTAGTAAAAAGGGGGGCTGTCTTAGGGAGAGAAGAGAAATGAGGACAGGTGAAGGATGGGGGATCCCCAGGTCTCCACATGTCCTCTAAGCATGAAAGCTTTCTATTCTTGACCACTGATTCCCTCACCTCCTCTCCACCCCAGATCCCTCTCCCTAATGAACCCCACTCCCCAGGATACCAGGGTACACTGTGGCCCCACAACTCACCCAGCATCACTGCTATTCCCACAGAGCAGGGCATCATTGGAGCCCTCCAAGAAATAGAAGTTCCCTTTGGGAATCAGAGGTCACAAAGAAGACATGTTACCACACAGATGCCCAGGAAACACATGCACACATCACATACCTGTCAACAGATCTGTGTGCCCCCCCCCATCTTTTATGAACAGTTCTGAACCCTGGGGTTTCCAGTGGATAAACTGCATGGGCTCAGCACTAAGCCACATCAGCTTGGTACCTGCTGTGGTAATGAAGTCAGGATTCACCGGAGCCCCAGTAAGGCCCAATGTCAAAAGGGCATGTTTCCCCATGTATGCATTGTGGAAGGATTGCAGTTGGAATCTAGGGACCACAGTGAAGGAAGGACACTGTTGCCATGAGCAGACACTGTGTAATAGTGACTGCGTGAGACTGTGTATGTGTGTTGTGTGTACCTGTAAAGGACAACCATGTGAACAGGATGTGACTGGCGACAGCCCTGCCAGGGAGGGCACACAGAATATGGAGAACAGGATGTGACTGGCAACAGCCCTACCAGGGAGGGCACAAAATGTGGGAAGGAGACCATGCTTAGGCTATAGAAGGATGATGGACTGTCTTTTTGTACAGTGAGAGCCTTAGCACACATGTGAGTGCATGCAAGTGCATGTACATATGCGCGTGCGCATGTGCGTGTGTGTGTGTGTGTGTGTGTGTGTGTGTGTGTCTCCCAGGGCAACCTTGGGTGCTGTTTCTCAGGACCAAATGGTACACTTTTTTCAGAATTCTCTCATTAAGATCTGAGGCTTGCCAATGAAGCAGGGTTGGCTCACCACACAGCGAGCTTCTGGGACCTGCCTGCTTCCACTCCCCCAGAGCTGAAACTACAGACATGTGCCATTGTGCCTGGTTGTTTACACAGGCTCTGGGGATTAACCTTGAGTCCTCAGCTTTGTGGGGCAAGCACTTTGTGGATCGAGCTCTCTCAGCCTGGACAGATGCAGGATTTTAAAACAGCGTGTCGTCATCACATTAACCCTTTGAGGAAGGTTTTGCCATACTCCATTTAATACGAAATGGTTCTAAGGGTCATGGCTGAGAGACCTGTTAGAGGCTGGATAGGGATGGACTTAAGTTATGTCTTCTATGAAGAAGCAGCTGAGACAATGGGTACCCGAGGAGCCAGGTATCTCCTCTGGCCCTTCTCCCTCCCTCTCACCTTCGTCATTGATGTAGGCCTCCCAGTCAAAGGTAGAGTTGCCGACCCAGCTCTCCTGGCTGTTCCAAGTGTCATTGCCGTACCACGTGTCATTGCCGTACCATGTGTCATTGCCGTACCACGTGTCATTACCGTACCACGTGGTGTTGGTGTCATTCATGGGCGGGGGCCAACGCACGCACTTCTGACGCAGGTTTCCCATGAAAAGCTGCAGCCCCACCAGGGCAAAGACACTGAGGCAGAAGACAGTGAGGATCATCACATCCGACAGCTTTTTCACAGACTGGATCAGGGCTCCCACGATCGTCTTCAGCCCTGGTCACAGGGAGGACGAAAGCGTCAGCAGGAGTAAGGGTGGGGGGTGGAGGGGCTCCCCGCCCTGAGCCTCAGCCAGCTCCATCTCTGGTTTCACTCCTCACAGCCTCTTCTCTGAGTCTCCCACTAGCAAGCCTTTCCTAAGCACTTCCCCTGTGTGGAGCTCGGCTTTGCCCACAGAAGAATGAGGTCTGAGATCCAATGGGCTGCTGCCTGACCTCAGAACTGCACAAAAGCAGACACAGAAGTTTAGTAAGTGTCACTAGGTTAGCGCTTCCAAAGTGTATTCCCAAGACCGTCCCTCATCTCACTGTGCCCTTAAAGAAAAGGGGAAGCCACCATGTTTGGGCAAGGCAGTACCCTGGAGTCCATTACTGATTAATACCCAAGGACCAGTGGGGTTCACTTTGAGAATCTCTAGACTGATTTTGAAAACCAGTGTCTTCATGCAGAGCAGTGGTGCACACCTTTAATCCCAGTACTCGAGGCAGAGGCAGAGGCAGAGGCAGAGGCAGAGGCAGAGGCAGAGGCAGAGGCAGAGGCAGAGGCAGAGGCAGAGGCAGAGGCAGAGGCAGAGGCAG
>NC_034603.1:73653507-73726853 GCF_900095145.1 Mus pahari
AGAGAGAGAGAGAGAGAGAAAGAAAGAAAGAAAGAAAGAAAGAAAGAAAGAAAGAAAGAAAGAAAGAAAGAAAGAAAGAAAGAAAACAATTCTGATGGAATTCCATGGGACAGATTTCTGTCATTGAAGGAAGTCACAGTTTCCTTCTTGACCTGGTCATTCATTTCTCCCTTCTTTTCCTGACATGGAAACCAGATGTTCAGCATTCCCCTTTGAAAACCCTCCTGAGTACTGAAGATGCTGAAGAGGAAGGTATTTAGTGAACTCCATCAGTGCTGCGTGTCTCACAGGACTCCAGTGCACAAAAGGGCTCTGGACTATCGAGGACCGCCATACTTCCTAGCATAAGGACTGAGCTGTGTCTCTCCTCCACAGACTGCTTGCCATCCATCCCTTTGTGATAATCTGTCCTCCCTGAGTAAGCTCTTTACGGGTCTGTCTATGCTTTCGGATTCTGGGGATAAACCCAGGGCCTCACAATGCAAAGCAAGGAGAGATCAACCACTGAGTTACACCCCCTGCTCTCTGAAGGTGGTGCGTGCATACATGTATATAAGTATGCATATATGCATATATATGCATGTATATATTGTTTGAGACTGAGTGTCTATATGGAGCACAGGACCATCTCATGTTTGGAATCATTTGGTCTCTCTGGTGTTAGGATGGCAGGTGTGGACCCACCTACCATGCTGGGGTTTTCTGAGTAGCTGTGTGCCTCATTCTTCTTTTTATTAGAAAAAAAAAGATTCGTTTTGGTTTTGCTTGGTTTACTTTTGTGTATGTGTGCACATAGGCATGTACATATGCACATGTGTGTGCTGGTACCCAAGGAGGTCAGAGGAGGATGTTGGATACCAGGGAGCTGGACTGAGAGGCAGTTGTGAGCCTGATGTGTTTTCGAAGCTGAACTCTGGTCAGTCTGAACACTCAGCCATCCCTCTAGCCCCTGGTTCTTCCTGATTGATTACTTTGGAATTGCCTTTCGATCGCTGCTGGGATGGGGGGAGGGCGGGGTGATGTTTTCCTCTGAGAGCACTGAGAACTGGCGGTTGTCCTCTTCGGAATCTGGGAGCACTGGGCTTGCCTGGCCTCCTTGTATCTCAGGCAGAATTCTCCTTAGTGTAAATGCATGGACCCTATAAAGTGCTGTTTTAAGCATCTTACAGATCAGTGGTTCTCAATCTTCCTAACCCTTTAATACAGTTCCTCATGTGCAATGACCTTCCCCAACCATAAAATCATTTTTATTGCTACTTCATAACCGTTATGGATCGTAATGCAAATATTTATGTTTTCCCATGGTCAGGCAGAGATTCCCCACATCTCCCAGTACCTGGGATGACCGTGATGGTTTTCAGGGCCCGCAGCACACGGAAGGTCCTCAGGGCTGAGATGTTGCCCAAGTCCACAAACTCTGTCACATACCTGAGTGAGAAATTGAGGTGGGGCATGTCAGAGCTGGGACCGAAATCAAGTGTCTCTGGGTTCAGAATGAGGATTCCTAAAGAATGTCTTGCAATTGGGATTATCACAAGGAGAGGAGGGTGGGGTCACCTAACCCCCAAAGGTCCTGTTTTAGCCCAAGAGTTGGGAAGAACAGTCCTGGGTTTTACTGCTAGAGAATGGAAGGACAAGGACATCCCTGGTCACCCACTGGCTGTGGAGCTCTGAGTCAGGCTGCCCCCTAAGGTGTACGTAGCTCGAGGAGAGGACACTGGCCTCTGAGAACGCCCTATATCATGTGGCTCAGTAGGCACAAATGATCAATAGCCCCCGCCACCTGTCAATGCCTGCTTTGGTGCATTGGCCCTCTTGCAGCTCCCACCCCAGCCTCTGGTCCTGCTCACGCCATTGTGATGACACTGAAGTCCAGCCAGTTCCAGGGGTCTCGGAGGAATGTGAAGTCATCGATGCAGAAGCCTCGGGCCAGCATCTTAATGAGGGACTCAAAGGTGTAGATCCCTGTGAAGGTGTACCTGGAGAGAAGAGGGCCAGTCAGGACCAAGTATGCCACCTGGGTGTGTGTGTGTGTGTGTGTGTGTGTGTGTGTGTGTGTGTGTACCTGTGAAGGTGTACCTGGAGAGAAGAGGGCCAGTCAGGACCAAGTATGCCACCTGTCTGTGTGTGTGTGTGTGTGTGTGTGTACCTGTGAAGGTGTACCTGGAGAGAAGAGGGCCGGTCAGGACCAAGTATGCCACCTGGGTGTGTGTGTGTGTACCTGGACAGAAGAGGGCCAGTCAGGGCTGAGTATGCCGTGTGTGTGTGTGTGTGTGTGTGTGTGTGTGTGTGTGTGTGTACCTGGCAACTGTGGGCACTAGGGAAGGGGAAGGACCAAGATAGCATAAGGCTACCCAGAGCTGGAGACATCTGTGAGGGAGAGAGCATGCCCAGCCACCTTAGCTTAAGGGGTTGTGTCACAGGGACAATGTGTCTCCCCTGAAAGATAGAAGCAGTGCCACTCTGAACACTGAGTGCAGACCTGGGGGAGGGAATTTGGGGGGACACACACTTACTCCACGTCCTTGGACCAAGAAGGTGGGTTGCTCATGGTCATGAACACGCAGTTGGTCAAGATGGTGATCATAATGAACATGCTGAACAGCGTGGGGGGCGGGTCAAGGAAAGAGAGGGAGCAGCTGGGAAGAGGAGGGCACAGGAAGCTCTCCTGCCCACCCCTAACCTCCCCACCTCTCCCACGTAGGCAGGATATGCGTGGATGAGCACCTTGATAGCCACCCGCCGGACAATGCTGAAGGGGCTCAGCATGTAGAGGGCAGGGGTGGCGGAGAATCGGAAGATGGCCTTTCCTTTGTTGAGCACAATGAAGGTCTGAGGCAGGGAGAGAAACTATGAGCCTGGCAGACAGATGGATGGAAGGATGGACGGATGGATGGATGGATGGACGGATGGACAGACAGACAGACGGATGGATGGACAGACAGACAGGGAGCCCTCCCACACACGGACCTTCTTGTCACTGTAGTAAGGGTCCAGGTCCTCCAGGGGGATGCCAATGACTTCAGGTGGGGGGTCCCCATAGATGAGTGGGAGGTTCTTGCCAGCTTCCAGGTCACTGCGTGGCTTCCGCTCAGGCTCCTCAATCTCCATTTGCTTGTTTCGCTGCAGCCGGGCCTCCTCCTCCATTGCCCGCTGCTCTATTGCTGCCAGGGACTCTGGGGTGAAGGGGCGCAGGCAGTGGGGACCCGGGGGGACCAGGGAGGGCAGAGATGAGCTGGCCATCCTTGCATTCTGGGTTCAGGGGCCAGAGGGTGGTAGGCAAAGACGGAGCAGCTACAGCCCTTAGTCCTTGGGTTTTGAGTGGTCACCAACACCCTGGGTCTACTGTGTACCCCTCACTCTCCCAGGAGTTGGGTCAGGGAGGTGGGTGTCCTGGTCTTGTTGGGGCTGAGAGATGTGCCTGCAAGACCTGAGTGTGCTGATGCACAGGACACTGGGCACGGAGCATCCCCCCCCAACCCCAGGCCCCACGTTGTTCTCTTCTCAGCAATAGGTTCCGCCACCTTCAGGATCAACAGAAAGCAAACCAGATCTTCTCCAGCCTAGGAACGTGGGGCCAGTGCCCCACTGTCCTGAACTGTCTCCTGGATTCAGACGCTAGGAACTACTGTGTGACTTCAACCTATAGGGACACAGAGAGAGAATCTGTACTGACTGGCTACATGACAAGGGTGAAGGTCTGGTAGGGTTACCCTAAAGCACAACTACAAAAAGAATTTCAGCTTGGAGGTCACGTGGATTGGCTGATATTGGCTAGCAGGAGATGTGGGTGGAGACTGTTGAGGGTTCAGTAAGAGTCAGTGCCAAAGGATGATGTCTACCAGGGACAAGCTCAGAAGAATGTGGGCCCTGTCTGTATTTGTCATCTTGGCCTGGAGAGAAGGAGCAAAGAAAGAGCCCAGGCCTTGCTCGGGGTCTCAGCACCTTCCTCCCATGGCTCTCTGCAACGAAAACCTCTGGGCAGATGTTGCTGGAAGAAGATGTAAGGTACAGGCAGGGGTGTCAGAAGACCTGGGACTGCTAACTTAGATGGCCAGGAAAGGTGATGGGGGTAAAGAGATGGACAATTCCAGTAGGGCAGGGTTAGAGCCCTCCCGCTGGGGACAGCTTTTGGTCGCTGGTCTCTTATGAACTGGAACGGGAAAGAAGGTTCAGCAGAAGCCTTGGATTTTATAAGCAGCAGGAGGACCGTCCTTAAGCTAGCTCCTCCACCTTTTCTGGCTCCTGCTCCCCACAGAAGGGCTGTGCTCAGTTAGTTATTGAAAACAGATGTTGAGGAATGATCCCTTCAGTAAACAGAACACTGGTCCAGTTCCTCGAAGCCACTGAAAGGCCAATATGGGACTGAGGGCATATTCGGAGGCCTCCTCTGGCCTCTTCAAGGACGTGGCTCAGTGGATAAGAACATATAACGACCCCCGTAGGGATTCTAGTATTCAAGTTTAAAAATAAAGGGGGAGGGGAGTAGCCTCATGCACACTTGTAACCCCAGTGCTGGGGCAGGAGCAGAGAAGGATGGTTTCAGGGTCTCATTGGCTGTTAGCTTAGCTCCGGATTCCAGGAAAGAGCTGTCTCAAAGAAATAAGGTGGGTAGGCAAAAAGCAAAATGGCCAATGCCCTCCTCTGGCCTCTATAAGCACATGTGCACACACACACATACACAGAGAAAGAGAGAGAGAGAGAGAGAGAGAGAGAGAGAGACAGAGACAGAGACAGAGACAGAGACAGAGACAGAGACAGAGACAGACAGAGCAGGCACACATATAGATGGCTCCTAGAACCTCCATCCTAACACGGGGAATCTGGCAGGTCCCCAGATTGACATCAAGTTCAGCCCTCCCACAGAAGACTCAGGCACAGAGGCTCTGGTGATTGCACATACTTCTCAAGCTTGGTCAACAGATAGAGCAGATGACAGGGAAGGGCCAGAGCCATTGGGCAGAGCTGGCCACACCCCTTGCCCGCTACCCAGCTGCTTCTTGCCAGGCTCCAGGGAATCATGTTTCTGGGGAATGACTCTGCTGGTTTCCAGCCGGTCAGTGACCCTGTTGTGTGCAAGTACACACACACACACACACACACACACACACACACTCAGGTCTGAGCTGCAGCCCCTCACAGAGACACTCAGCCTGTCACATACCTTACTCTGACCCTACACACATGCTCGCATCCTATCATATAGACAATGCTGTCCTGCCAGCTGACCTCGGGGGGACCCACCCAGCCTGAAGCCATCTTGGCAACAATACCCTGATTCTGATGCTGCCCTCTGTCCCACACTGGAGCCCAGAGGGACCACAATAGCCCAACATCACGGTCTGGGTCTAGTCCAGCCCTTGAGGAAACTAGCCTCACCTGAATTCACAGGAGCGTGGGGACAACCCCAGTGTTTCTCAGTTGACGCCCAACCACCACCAAGCATCCTGCCCTGCTCCCTTGGAAATGTTGTGACCCACCCCACTGGCCCATTTCTGGTCTCTGTTATGGTAACACTTTTCCCCTCAAAATCACCTCCCAACCCTCCTGGCCTTTTACCAATCCTGAAGCCACTTCACCTTTGGTTTTTCTGCTGTGTGAGGGGAAATTATCTGCATTCCCAGCACCCACACAGTGGCTCACAGCCGTCTGTAAAGTCTGTTCCAGGGGATCTGATGCCCTCTTCTGATCCCCACAGAGACTGCCACACACCTAGCGAACAGAGGTATGTGCAGGCAAAATACTCATACAATAAAAATAAATAAAGCTACTTGCTTGTTTTTGGAGACAGGGTTTCTCTGTGTAGTCCTGGCTGTCCTGGAACTCACTGTGTAGACCAGGCTGGCCTTGAACTCAGAAATCCGCTTGCCTCTGCCTCTGCCTCTGCCTCTGCCTCTGCCTCCCGAGTGCTGGGATTAAAGGCGTGCGCCACCACCCACTCCTACCTCCAGCTCCATGATCACATTACCTGTGGTAGCTGTTTGTGGGGACCCCCCCTTCCTCAGGGCCGGGATTACACGTATATTCTACCACATCCTGTTTTGTCTGCCTGGGGTTTTGTTTGTTTTGTGTGGGAGCTGAGGCTTGAAGTCAGGTTCTCAAGCCTGTGCCGTGTGCCCCTTACAGACTAAACCACTTCCCATCCCCGCAGTGTTTCCCATGAGGCCTTTTGAAAGCACTTTTTGAAAACAAATGCTTCGTGTCATCTAACACTTCTTCAAAGGTCCACACTCTCCCCTTAACATTCCCTCGATGACGCTGACTCTTCTTCTTACAGAGAACCAGCATGGAGTCAGGCCCACAGTCATCTCCACTGCCCTGACTCTTCTTTCTCCCCCTTCCTGGCATGTAATAATAGTAATCATAATAATCATAATAATAGCAATAACACATATTAATAGTTGCATTATTAATACTACAATATTAATACTACGTTATTTCACCATTCCAGGCATGGTGGCTCACACCTTTAATCCCAGCACTCAGGAGGCAGAGGCAAGTAGATCTCTGAGTTTGTGTCCAGCCTGGTCTACAGAGTGAGTTCCAGGACAGCCAGGGCTACACAGAGAAACCCTGTCTTGAAAAACTCACCATTAGGGGCTGGAGAGATGGCTCAGTGGTTAACAGCACTGACTGCTCTTCCAAAGGTCCTGAGTTCAGTTGCCAGCAACCACATAGTGGTTCACAACCATCTGTAGTGGGATACGATGCCTTCTTCTGATGTGTTTGAAGACAGTGTATAGTGTATTCACATACATAACATAAATAAATGTTTTTTAAAAAAAAGAATACTTGTAGCTGATGGTACACACTTTTAATCCCAGCACTTGAAAGCAGAGGCAGGTGGAGCTCTGAAATTCAAGGCCAGCCTGGTCCACAGAACAAGTTCCAGGACAGCCAAAAACAAATGAATGAATAAATAAATATTAAGAATATTAATAAGAAAAACTAACCAACCAACAAACAAACCAAATCATCATCATCATCATCATCATCATCATCATCATCATCATCATCACAGTCTGGTCCTCACACATCCACCCAATCCCCAGGCTCCGTGCTTCCCCGTGACCTCTCTCTGCAGGTCTTTTCTGTCTCCTGCTCAGGGATGACTGACTTCTACAGTAACACTAATGACAGCTGCCACTCATCAGCCTGCACCTCACACCTCCCATCATCCAGTCCCCGGTCTTCCTTTCTCTGTTCGCAGAAGAGCTTCTTGGAAAGTCTCTACACCAGCTGTCTCCACTTCCTTACCTGTTGCTCCCTCCTCAACCCATTCCAGCCCGGCTGCCATCACCCCCGCTCAACCGGAACTGCTTTTATCGAATTCGCTAATACGCTCTGCCAAGTCCAAGGCACCTCCACTCTCTTGACCTCTCAGGAGCGGTCAGCCCAGTAGGCCACAGCCCCTCTCTGGAAAATTCTATTCCCTCGGTCTCCATGGGATTACACTCATGGTCTGTCTTACTCTCTGGTTGCTCCTTAACAATTTCTGCGGTATGGCCCTTTCTGTACACGATCTCTGAGCTGCTCAGGGCTCCGCCTTCACAGAGCGCCATCATTTCTATGATGGTAGAAAGTGCCATAGGAATAAAACTTTCTATGAACCTTTCCTTTGACCTCTACACTGGCCTCTGGACAGCTCCACAATGCTAAGACGTGCCCCCCACCACCACACACACACAATTGGAACAGAGTTTTTGTGGGTTTTCCGTGATCCCATACATGCTCCTGCCAGGAAATGCCTCCAATTCCTGTGTCTCAGATCAATCACCAGCATGTGTTCCTGAGTTCTCCTTTTCTGTCACTAGCTCCAAAGCCCTATTAATCCACAGTTCCATAATGCATGGAAACCTATCTTTCCCCAGCTTCTCAGGCCCACGGCACAGACATAGCCAGGGGTAGCCCATCTCCTGCTACCATCTTTGCCACTTGTCCTCTGAATCATTCTACAAAGGCAGCCTCTGATTCTTCAAAATAAAAGTTGGCTTGTGCTTCTGTTAAAACTCTCCAATGTGCTTGGAATACAACCTAAGCCTCCTGTGGTGGTGGCCCAGGTCCTGGCACTCTGACCCCGCCTACTTCCCCCACTTTTGTCTATTGCTCACCCTGGACACTGTTCCAGTTCCATTGGCTTCCTTGACATTGCTCCTGCCTTTGGGATTTTACCCAGCTCCCCTCTGTCTCTGGAACCCCACAGCACCCCCCTTTCTTTCCCCACAGCAGTTCCCTCTCTGTCTTCTATTTTGAGAGAGTTCTTCCTCTTCTTACCACACACCCCTGTATCCCATTGACATTACTTTTCATAGGGGGTAAAAGCTTGCCTCATTTGTTTTGCTTGTATTCTCCATGAGATGGAAATGTCAACGCAAGCAGCAACTGTGTCTGTCTATGTCACCATGGCATGGCTAGTCCCAGCACTGGGCATGTGGTAGATATTTAGAAAGTGTGTGCCAGGTATGGTGGCACATGCCTTTAATCAGCACTTTGGAAGTGAGACGTTGGATCTCTATGAGTTTGAGATCAGCGTAGCCTAAAGTTCCATGCCAGCTAGGGCTACATAGTGAGACCCTGCCTTAAAACAAAAATACTGACAATTATTAATTAATTAATTAATTAATTAATTAAAGGGTGAACCTTAGATACAGACCTTCAAGGGACTTGTCTATGCTTCATCAACCAATCCACTTATCCATCTATCTGTCCATCCATCCATCCATCCACCCATCCATCCCTCTATCCGTTCTGTTCACATCTCAAAAGCTGAGATGGCCATGTGTAGAGCTCACTGATCCACAGTTAGATGCTTGCAGAGAGCTGACAGTCTGGGGAAAGTGGTCCTGAGCACACAGGGCTTCAACAAGATAACACAGAGCCCGTCTTCAAGAGGGGCGTGGCTGGTGCTGGAGGAGCTCAGGTGTGAGATTATTTCCAAGTAGGAGGAAGGAAGATGACCTTTTCAGGTGGGTCCCAGTGGATGGAGGAGAAGGATATCCCAGGGAGAGGAGACAGCCAGGGTAAGGGCAGGTCACTGGAAACTCATATGGATCACAGAAGCCGTGTAGGGAATAGGATAGGGAGAGGTGGATGGTAGGGGACGGCTAGGGTCGCTGCCAGGCCTGAAGAGATCAGACTTCATCTTGTAGCCTTGGAGAATCCCTCCCAGGGCTGGGAAGTCAAATGGAGTCACTACCACCCAGGAGTGAGCTCCTTTTGTCCACCCTTCCCATTCATTCGGAACAGATGGGGACAGTCACGTGGTCTTTGGTGGTACCAGTGACAGGACAAAAAGACAGCTGTAGTGTATGGATGTTCCTGGTAGGGACAAAGCGTCAACAAGACTCCATGACACCAAGTCACGGTGTAGTAAGCTTCTTGGGATACAGTGAGGTGTGAGCATGGTAAGATGACAGCTCCTTCCACCTAACTCTGTCCCAGTCTGGTCCCTGAGAGAAGGCATTTGAGGGTGAGGGTTAGAGTCCTCAGATTAACCCCTTCCCAGGACTCATGAGAATATTGGTGTTTGAAAGAACTGAGAGAGCAGCGTTCCCAACAGGGAACTGAGACTCGGCAACCACAACTTCCCAGACCACAAGTTCACTCATTCATTCAAGGAACCTTCGGAGTTTGTGATACGTACCCGGCTCCGGTCTTGGCCTAGGGCAGAGCAAAGAGGAGGTAAAGTCCCTGCCCTCACGGAGCTTGCATTCCAGAGGGAGGAGGTAGGCAGTAAATAGGGAGCAAATAAGATAATTTTAGCGTGTGATAAATGAGAGGCCTAGCCAAGACTAAAGCTATCTCTCAGGAGCCAAGACTGGAGCCCATTTAGGAAGTGCAAAGTCTCACGCAAACCGCCTTTGAAAAGGAAGTTTGGGCGGAAGCGGTGGGTAAATCGGGCCTTCCTGGGGGCCTGAGAGCTGAGCAGGATGGAGGTGGGGGGGAAGAAAGGTCAGGAATGGTGAGCCAGGCTGAGGCCAGCTGTCCCCAGGCCGGGAGCCGAGGGCGAGGACGCTGAGGGTGAAGCAGCTCCTCCTGGAGCAGGTCCAGCCCAGCATTGTCTCTCCCTGTGGGGCAGCCAGATTGGAGCGCCAGATTCCAGATATAGTTTGACCACAGAGGCTTTTTCTCCCTGGCCTGGACACTGTGTGTCCATTCATCACAGACGAAGTCTGCCATCACTTTGGATGTCTCTAAGACCTGTGGTCTAATTCCCCATCCTGGAAATTACGCCGATTCTTCTTCTTTCAACCTTTATACACCTCAACAAAAATAGTAGCTGATTAATATCCAACAGTATGTCAAGGGATTATGTACCACGGCCTCATGGGATTTATTTCAAATATGCAAGGCAAACTCAAAAAGTTAATGTAACTTCATATCAATAGACTGAAGGAAAAAAAAGTCCCATGATCATATCAATGCATGAGAGCAAAGATTAAAAACAAAAGAAAAAAAAACCCATAGTCCCTATTCATAATAAGGCCGTGGCAAATTAGAGAATAGAGGAATTCCCTCAAGTTAATGAAGACAATTTATGAAGAATCCTGCCGGTGGCAGTGACGACACACACCTTTAATCCCAGTACTCGGGAGGCAGAGGCAGGAAGATCTCTGAGTTTAAAGCCAGCCTGATCTACAGAGTGAGTTCAAGGACAGTCAGGCAACACAGAAACCCTGTAGCCCTATAGTTACTTCAGTTGGCATTTACTTTAACGATGAGAAAGAAACTAGAAGATTCTCTACCGAAAGTCACAACCAAAGCGAAGGTGGCTTCTCACTGCTTTTCAACACCAGACCGAACACTTTACCTCTGCAATAAGACAAGACAAGGAAATAAAATAGAGCAATCGGGAAGGATGAAATAAAACTGTCCTGTTGACAGGTGACATGATTATCTACCTCCAGAGTCAGGACTGGCCAAAAGACTCTAAGAACTGGAAACGACTACAGAAAAGCTGCTGGGTACAAGCGCAACACAAGTCAATATCTGGGCTACAAAGACCTTGGTCACCCGCCCCTCCTATGCCCCAGGACACCCCTGTCTATCTGCTGGATGCTGGTTTCCTCTGAGGTCAAGTCCATCTACCACGAATGAGTATCTGCGATGCTAAGCATGCCAAACGATTGGCCAAACAAAGCTCAGGATAGTCTCCTAAACCCAGATGCTTTCACATACTTCTAGAACCTTCCTTTTTGGAAGGGTTCATATCTTTTTCTTGGTGGGGGGGGATTGTCTTCAAATATCCAGAAAGTCATTCACCAACAGCAGCCTGCAATCTCTCACGTGGTCTCAGCTATGCCCCTGTTACTCTGTGATATAAAGCTACTTTAAGAAACTGTCTTGGGAAGTTGGCCATGGGTGGAATGACCTTCATGCACACCCATCCTGTCCTCTTTAGAGCACACCTCTGCAGGTACAAAGACAGCGCGCCTCTCAGTAGCTGTCCTTGTTCAGGATCCAGCTACCAATCATCTTCCCAACTAAGTCCAGCCTTCATCTCCCATAAGACTGCTCATCACCACCACTGTCCAGCTCTTTTGTTTGTTTAAGAAAGAAATGAAAGGGCCAGCTAGATGGCTCAGTGGGTAAAAGCGCACGCTACCCCAGCCTGATGATCTGAGTTCTACCCCACGTAAAAGATGTAAGGAAAGAACTGACTCTGCCCCTCCCCACATGCATAACGTGATTACACACATACCCTGCCTATACACATCACACATACATAATAATGATACATGTAATAAGGAGGCATGGTGGCACACACCTTCAACCCCAGCACTTGGGAAGCAGAGGCAAATGGGTTTCTGTGTGTTCGAAGCCAGCCTGGTCGACATAAGGAGCTCCAGATCAGCCAGGACTACATAGTGAGACCTGGACTTGAAAAATAACATAAGACGAACAAAATTATCTAAAGCAACCTGTGTATGCTAGTTCGTGTCGGTAATCTCAGTAAGTGGAAGGCAGAAGGATTGCCATGAGTTTGTGAGGCCACCCTGGGCTACATAGTGAATTCCACTACAGAGTAAATCTTGTCTTAGTGTTTGGTTTCAGGGGGGTGGTTGGGGGGACTGAGGTGTATATTGTACATATCAAAGCAGATGTGGTCTTCAGGTCCCCCCCACCAGCAGCCCCCAGTCCCTACCTGGCACACCCTGCCCCCAACCCTGAGCTTTCCAGCCCAGGGGCTAAGCTGTCCTTCCCGCAGAGGCTCTTCCCTATATAACCCAGATATTTTGGTGTCTCTCTTCTTTCCCTCCCCCTCCCCCTCCCCCTCCCCCTCCCTCTCTTCCTCCTCCTCCTCCTCCTCCTCCTCCTTCTCTCTGTCCATATACCCTTTCTCCCCCACCCCCCCACCTCTCCCCATGGCAACTCCCCTGGTCTCCTTCCTTGGGGCCAGTAAACTCTCCCACCCGAGAGCAGCTTCCCAAAAAAACCTGCCTGTAAAACATTCTAATATGGTTTCAATTGGCTCCTGTCACAGGCAGAGAAGTAACTTATCATTCAGAACAGACAAGGCACAGACAGACAGACAGACAGACAGACAGACAGACAGAAGTTACTGAGCACTATATGTGCCAGTGGGGATCTGCTTTAAGGGTCACCCACAGTGCAAGCTCCAATATAAATCTTCCTGGGCGACTCCGAACACACCAGACTACTTCAACTCTGGTCAAAGTGAGCACCAGGCTCCCAGGTGGGTCATTCCCCCAAATCCTTGGGTTCCCACTGTGCCCAGCTCCAAGAGTGAAAAATGGATGCTCACGTCCCCTGGCTGGAAGTCCCAAGTCACAACTCTTTTCCTGCGGAGGTGGGGCTGGGAAGCCGGGTAGCTGGGGTAGCTGCGTTACTGCTCTGACAACACTTGGCAGGCCACAGTGCAGAGGAGGTCATCCTAGGTGGCCCTTCCCTCCGGGCCTCGGAGGGTGGCCTAGAGCTGGGAGCCTGGAGTGGAGCCCCAGGGGCATTGAGTGGCCCCCAGAATTCAGGAAACCAACAGTGGCTCATGAAGGGGTACAGGGGTTTAGAATAAACCTTCTTTCTTCAGATTCCCAATTCACCCAGCCTGGTCAGCAGTTAACCAAGGGCCACGGGTAACAGTGATGGACACATTATTTTC
Organism: Mus pahari; assembly: GCF_900095145.1. Lineage (NCBI taxonomy): Eukaryota > Metazoa > Chordata > Mammalia > Rodentia > Muridae > Mus > Mus pahari. Next base: position 73,666,628 of record NC_034603.1, read on the forward strand.
CACTGACTGTGTACCAAAGTGGCCGTCTGTCCACATCCAACGCCTCTTCTTCCACAATGAGTCCTGCAGCCTGCGAGCTCTAAAGACCCTCAGAGGCTTCTGGATGGTCCTCCTCTGAGCGCCCCCTGTTGGCTCAAAGCAATGATGTGTGAACCTGTGAGTAGGCTGAGCCCAGCCTTTGCCCCAGACAGCACCTTCCCAAACTCTTCGAAGCTCCTGTATCCCTGGGAACACGGCCCCAGGGAAGATTTCTCTCCCTTCCAGGCCTAAACCTTTTAAACCAACAAACAAAATATTTATCTCAAGATGCAGAGTTCCAGGTGGTCTCCAACATGGAAAACGCTCTACAGAACAGGATGGGTTCTTCTGGCCCTAAATCTTGGGGCATTCAACTGTACATCTGACTCAGGAATCATGTGAAGGGGAAAAGTTAACCACTAAACCAACCAACAGACAAAAACAACAACAACAACAACAACAACAACAACAAAAACAACAAAAAACAGGTCTCACATAATCCAACAACCCAGACTTGACTAGAAGTCCCTCTCTAGTCAAGAGTGATGACCTTTGACTTCTGATCCTCCTGCCTCCACCTGCCAATGCTGGGATTACAAGTCTGTGTTACTGGACCTAGTTCAGTGCACTCTGGGAATTGAACTCACAGATTTATGCATGCTAGACTACACTCTCAGCCCTGAGCTATCTATATCCCCCTCCCTCCCTCTGTCCCTTCCTCCCTCCCACTCCCTCCCTCCCACCAATACTTTATTCCCCCATTTCTTATTCCTTATTTCTCTTTCCTTATTGTTGATACAGGGTCTTATGTATCCTAGGCTGTCCTTGAACTTGCTACTAGCCGAGAATGACTCTGAGCTTCGTATCCTTCTGCCTTTACCTCAGAAGGACTGGGGTTGCAGATGTGCACTATGCCTGCTTTCTGTGCTGCAGGGACAGAGCCCGCACTAGGCAGGTATATGGCACTGGGTCATCCCAGACCCCCAGATTCTTTGTTGAAAAGTCAGCACCGTGTACCAGGCCCCAGTTCACGTACTTCAGTTTTATTATACCAAGGAAGGATTTGAACACAGCTTTCTTTCAATGCCAACCCCACGTACCTACTACTACAAACATGGCCTCCCACCAGCCCTTTACAGCACTGGCCTGGGCATGGTTGACCTACAGCACAAATGGCCCCTGCACTGAGCTGCCTTTTGCTTCAAGGGCAGGTTTGAGGCCTTGCTTGAAGCCCCTTGAAAGGTATGGCTGCTGAAGATGCTTGGCAGGCCTAGAAGGACCATGCTTGCTTCATGGGTCTCTGTGACATGGGCTGAAGGACTGGGAACACACCAGTCAGCAGCCTAGCAAAGAACTTTCTGGACACTTGTTTGTTTGTTTGTTTGTTTGTTTGAAGTCAGGATCTGTATATGTGGCTTGGGCTGACCTTGAACTCACTATAGGATTGTACCACCATCCCTAACTGGAACTAATTAGTCCCCATATATATCTAATGTCTAGTATGGCCTATTTGTATGATCCACTTCTTGGTATGCGTACACACACACACACACACACACACACACACACAGTGTCAACTCTGTGACCCATTTCCCGGATGCTCAAAGGGCTGTGGAGACCGATTTGTTCTATCCAAGCCTGGGGCATCCTGCCTTCTGTTAGCTTAAATCTCCCTAAGGAACAGTGCCTAGCATCCAATGCTGGCCCCTCTCCTTTGCTCACACTACAGTCATGTGTGAGCCCCTCACCTGCTCTAAACATGTCTGTGTAGGCAGTGCTGTCCCCCGTCATGGCTCCTCCTTGATCATTCTTTTCAGGAGTTCCATGCCTCTCGTTGCTCTCCTTCAGCCTCTCTCTATATACTTTACCCCGCTCCTTCTTTCTATATGTACTTCACCCTGCTCCTTCTGTCCCCCTAGTGTCCAGAGAATTCCAGCTCTATGCTTTCTTCCATTGGCCCCCATCACATGGGCAGGCTAAAATTCCTCCTTGCAGAGGCCCTAGGAGCAGACTGTGGCCACCAGCCATCCTACAACACCTGAGATCAGGAAGGCTGACAGGTGTCCTGCTTTGACAGCTGTCACTGGTCCTCAGCCTGTGCTGCCTCCTGCCCCTCCTCCTGTTCTTGGGGACGTTACCTACAAGTTATTATCAGGAAAGGTCTTCTCCCCTTTTCTCTTTGAGCCTCTTTTTCAAAATTGGACTGACTGAAGACCTGCCAACCTCGACAAAGACACAAGGGGACGGAGAACCTCGCTACAGCAGACTCCATGGCCTCTGCCTTATTTCAAAACTCCACAGCAACCCAGCTAGAGGGCCCCCCAGCCCATGTAAGAGAGACCCTTACTTCCAGAGGAAACAGATATGAATAAAAACTAAAAACAACCCTTAACTTCCCCTGCTGTGTGTGTGTGTGTGTGTGTGTGTGTGTGGTATATGCATACATGTGTGATGTGTGCACATGCATGTGTAGGCTAAGACTAAGGCCACTATTTGCTGCTGTGTTTTGAGCCTGAAGCCCACTGACTCAGCTGGACTAGCTGACTAGCAAGCCCCAGGTATCCTCTTGTCTCTACCTCCCAATGCTGAAACACCAGGCACACATGGTTTTTTATACCGGTTCTGGGGATTCGAACTCAGGTCCTCATGCTTGCATAACAAAAAAAGCACTTTATGGACTGAGCCATCTCCTCAGGCCCCAGACCTTGGTTTTGAAGGGTTTCCAAAGCCTGTAGCTTTCTTCCTTCTCTCACTCCTGTGGTGAGAGGCGCAGTGAATTTAGCGGGCTCTTCTACAGAGCTGCTACTGCATGTGAGGCTCCACTCAGGACATTCCAGAGCCCAGGAACTCACTGGTCCCTCTCTGTGAGTTTGTTGTTATTACCTCACTTAATAGATGATGCAGGGGAGAATAAGTGTTCATTATGCAGTAACTGGGGTTGACAGCTGGGCCCTCAACTTGCCATAACCACCAGGCTAAACTGCTCCTCACAGGCTGTAACCTGCTAGCACCTATCAGGGGCTCCCGAGTGGGGTCCAGTGATCACTGAGTTGTACCTTTCTCTCCTATGCCAGGACTCTAGGCAGAGGGCCCTGAGACAGGGACATGGCCTTGGGTATCCCCTACTTTGCCCACTCTTGCCCTCAGGACCCCTGGAGCCCTCAATCCTCTGCCACCCTCCCCACCCTCAACATAGGGTGTTGACTGAGAACGGCGGGGAATAAAAATAGCCTTCGCTGATGCTGCAGAACAGGACGCACATGCGAGGCCAGGCATGGTGGTAAAGGTGAAAGAAACCTGGGTCCCCCGTGCCATCAGATGGAACCTTCCCTGCCATAATGGGACTGGGGACCCCTGAAAGAGTCATCAGACTGGCCCTGAGCCCCTGAATCTGCTACCATGACACAGTCTCCACTGTCCCAGGGAAGCGCTGCCCTGACTCAGTCCAACCCAAGTTCCTCTCCAGAGAGCACGGGCCGTGGCCACTGTGGATAGAGCCTTGGCCACTCACTCACTGTGTGCCCCAGGCAAGTGGTGTCACCCCTTGGCATCTGAGGATCTGCTGAAAGGTGTTGAAGAAGCCGACTGTAGGACCCACGGAGTGTAAAGCCGTCACCCACACATCTGCCTCTGTCCCCTCATGGCTCCTCATGTCCAGTCTTCATGGGGCAGCCACTCCCCTCTTCTGGGAGCTATGGTCCCTTCTCTCTTCTCCATTCTTCCTTTTCATTCTCCCTCTTCCTGGAGCCTTCTCTGAACACTGCTGCCCTCAGCTGCGCTAACCACTTCGCTTCCTTGTCTACCCATATTTCCTTACTGTTCTGACGGCCGGTATTGACGTTCCCCCAAGCCAAAGGCCCTTGTCAGGAAATCCCCAGCATCTCCTTAGGAGATCCAGTGGCATCTGTGTCTGAGTCAGGTCCTGGGCCCTGGCATCCAGAAACCTCTGGAGAGAAGTTGCTGGAGCAGGCCTCCCCTCTGACCACCCTTGAGCAGGGGAGGTGAGCCCCAGTTCCAAGTCTTCACCCACACATATTTCCAAACCAGAAACGACAGGCAGGGCAAGGCTGGGCCTACAAAGGTCCCTTATCCACCTTCTCCTCACTCCCTAAATCCCTACATATAATCCTTTGAGGGGTGCCTTTGAGGTAAACTTCTGAGATCACCAGACGCAGGGCCTGTGGTTTCTGTCCTGTTACCTGGGCACTATGTGGGGACACAGGCCTGGCTTATCTTTGGATGCCCTGCCTGACATGGCAGGCTCAAAAGTCCTGGGATATTTAGCTTCTTCTTCATTCTACATAATTAATGTGACTACCTACCCCTATTTCCAACCCCACCACACACAGTGGTCACTCAGCCTCTGCCACTGTTAGGATCCCCCTGACACAGCCACAGCTGTGGTGGTAGGTACTTTGCTCTTGACGCCTCCCTAAAGTTCAACCCCTCTCCCCCCCCCCCAACTCCCCGACCTGTTCATTGGCAGGACCTCAGCAAAGGCTCCCCGTGCGTGCCTCTAGCCTTCTAGGCTCTGCTGAGTGACTTGTTCACATGCAATCTTCCAGAGGTAAAGGAGAGGAGGGGATGGTGGAGGGTCCCCTCCTGGGTTGGGGGGGGGGGCTGCCTCTTGACAGAAGAGGCTCTGAACCCTTGAGCATAGCCTAGCTCCACACTGCTCTCTCTTGGAGATCTCTACCCATATGAAGTCATATGTCACCCAGACCGGCCTTGAATTCCTGGCAATCCTCCTGCCTCAGCTTTCTGGGATTATAGACCACGACACCGGGCTAAGGCTACGATGCTTTAATACCTTTCACCAAGTTGATCCATCTGGTAAACAACCCAACTAGTGCTAGCCCCTCCAGCCCTGGTACACCTCTTCTCTACCAGCTATTACTGCCTACCCTCTGTCCTGGTGTCCCGAGGGATCTATTCTTAGTAAAGGGGATGGAAGGGGTTGAGGGCTGCTGGACACTGGTCCTCTGACCTACATCAGGAACCCAGGTCTCCTCCTGAGTCTACCTAGGGCTCTTCTGGTCTCCGGTGTTCCACAAGTGGTGCAATCCCATCTCTCTTCTCAAGGTGCACTCTCTGGCCCTGCATACCCACATCCCTCTTCACTATACACTTTCCTGGGTCCCCCCTCTGCTGTGTGGGACTACACCTCTGCCCACCCCCCACCCCTTCCAGATTCGCTAGGAAAAGAGGCCCGTGGCTGGCAGAGAGGGCTGGAGGAGGGCGGGACAGTGGGCAGAGCCTCGCCTAGTGGCAGCCGGGATGTGTCCTCTGCTGGCATCTCACAGATTCCTCTTTCAATAGAGCAAAGGAGCCGCTACCCTACCCCCACCCAGCCTCAGCCGCTGTCCTCTGCTCTCCACCTCCCTGCTCCTTAGCAAACAGGCCAAGCCGAGTCACTGTTTTGGTTACCCGGCATGTCCCTTCCTGAAGAAACTACGGCCTGGGCCCTATCCTTTGGGTCATCCGATGTCTGTCTGGAGCTAACATTCAGACACATTTGTAACCGGAATGAGGACTCTTGCTCAGGGAAAGTTCAGCTAGGCAAGGGCAGAGAGAACAGACAACAGGACAGAGAAGGCAAGCTTGGGGACAGAGAGGGTCAGGGTACAAGGAGGTTTTGACAGGGCAGAGTGGGGTCCGGGCACAGACAGGAGATCTGGGCACGAACAGATCAGCGGTGCGGTAGCAAAGTGGTGACTTCCTTAGACCCATGCTGGGGTTGAGGCCAGGGTCACCTGTCTCTTGGGGTGACCCACCCCTGGGGGTACCAGACTGGGCTGGCACAGAAAGGCACAGTACTCACTGTTGGCCAGAAGCAGAGAAGAGCGATGGTAGACGAGAGCCCCGGGTGCCGTGCCCACCTCGGGCTGGGGCTGGAGCTCTGGGGGACTTGGCTGGGGGGCCGGGCCGGCAAGGACAGCTGCTACCGCTGATGTCACAGGGTCATGAGTGAAACCTGAGGACTGGGCCAATCTTCAGGTGGGTGCTTCAGCCGCGCTTTTCTCTTGGCGTGTTCCAGGCTTCCTCTGCAACTACCTGGGTTCTGGGACCACACTGACCAAGACACACCTATCCACACAGGAGCACACACTCGCACTAATGAACACACACACACACACACACACACACACACACACACACGCGTGAACTTCCCCCACCCAGGATCTCTCCTAACCTCAGCAAACATACACAGGCTCATTTTTGTACCCAGTCTCCCTGACAGTCACTTCTCCAAGTGTTCACAGGGAACAAGCTGCTCTACACACTCACATTCACAATTATTGTGGTGCACGCTCACATATGCACTCACTACACACTAGTGCTGCATGTCCATTCTGTCAGCAACACATACAAAGAACCTTTCACCCCCCCACACACATACACACACACACACACACACACACACACACACTCCCAGGCTCACACCACAGACTTGTGCAATCCTTCAAGTCACACCCCCGCCCGGGTTGTTAGTCACACCCATGCCAGATAGATAATACAAACACCATGTTTCAAACATGGGCTTTTATGAAGGGTATGTCCGTGTGTACGTCCATAAATTCATATTTTCACAAGTGTAACTTGCTTGCCAACATACTCACTTCTGTTCTCACGAACAGGGCCTGCTAGCTCCACCAACAGATTTTTTTTATCAAGTATTTATCAAGTCTGTACACCATCCCCCCAGTCACACCCACACCCCCACACAGATGCACGTACTTTTACACCCAACTGTTTAACAGGACCACACAGAGGTCCCAAGAAGCATTTGTCTACCCCCTCCCCCAACTCCCAGCTGGCAAGACATCTGTCCCTTCCAGCCCAGGGAGGGGTTGTGGTTGGGAAAAATGAGATTGGCTTAGCTCCCGTTCACTCTGTAGCGGTGGTGCCCCCTAGTGGAGTTGTTAAGAAGTGCCTCATCTCAGCCTGAAGGTGCTGTGGATTCTGTCTAATCCTGCTCCAGATCTTCCAAAGTAGCCTGCCTTGGCCATATCATGTCTATTCCTGCTGCAGGCAGTTGCTTCCAGCCCTCAGCAGACTGGACTCTGGGTTCAGTGTGCTCTGGTAGGCTCGGGGAGGCCTGGCCAGCGGCCACCCTTGACTCATCTAGCACCCCTGTGGACAGAGCCTCGGATGTCACTGAGCCCCTCCTGAGTGGCCGATCTGATTGTGGTTACAGAATTTCTTGCTGGGCCTGGGACTCCCCACCTCTCAACTCCCTCTGCATCGGTGACATGGAGAGCCACTGACACTCTGAGCAGTTTCTAAACCCAGAGGTGCACATTGGTCTCTTCTATACACAGTCCCTGCCTGGCTTGGGGTCCTTTCTGAGGAACAGTCTCTACAGAGCTCTGTTGCTAATGGAATCCTGGCTTCTTCCTAAGGGGTTGCTTCTAGAATGTAGAGGAAAACACAGTTTCTTCTCAAACTCTTCACAGATGGCTTCCCCAAGGCCATTCAGGGTCCTTCTCTCACTCCGAGCCTTGCTGTGGTCTCAGGTCACTGGTCACTGTCCCCTAGACGGGGCATTGCCCCTTGTCTGTGGATACTGGATGGGTGATGTGGTGGTTTGCATATGGCCCCCATAGGCTCAGAGTTGAGTGCCTAGTCACCAGGGAGTGGCACTATTTGAAAGGATTAGAAGGACGAGGAGGAAGTAACATCCTTCCTCCAACGAGTGTTGGCTTTGAGGTTTCAAAAAACCCATTCCAAGGTCAGAGTGTCTCTCTTCTTGCTGCCTGTGGATTAGGGGGTAGAACTCCCAGCTCCTTCTTCAGTGCCATGTCTGCCTGCCTGCTACCACACCCACCACGTTTTCAAGGCTCCAAAACTGTGAGCAAGCTTCCCCATGAAATGTTTTCTTTTATAATGGGTGTGGCGTCTCTTCACAGCAACAGAACGGTGACATAGGCATAAGAGCATCTGTGTCTTGGCGTCATCTGTCACTTCCACATACATCCCTGCCCCTTTGGTCTCTGCCTCTTTCTGGTCACAGCTCTATGGGGTAGGATGTTCTTCAATGAGGGATTAGAGTCATGGAAGGGGGTCGCCGTATATGAGGGAGCGAGGCTGAGATACTCAGTTGTGTGAGCTAAGTACTGAAAGGATCTGGGCACCAGTCACAGCTGAAGTGTATTGGCCGGTAGATTTCGCATGGTTCCTTTGCTGCAGACGGCAGTAAGATGTGTAGGAGATGAGTGGAGCTAAGCTTTCTATTTTGTATCAAGGATTATTTGGGTTAATCATATTATGGTTGATGGCACCTCAGTTCCTAGGTAGGGTTCCGGTGAGGAGGAAGGTTCTGACGCTCCATCTTGCAGTTCCAGTGGGTAGGACTCTGGAAATACATCTCCACCCCTGAGCATCTGGTCAGCACCACTTACATACTCTCAAGTCCCCAGAGTACCACCAGCTACCCCAGAACCACATGCCCACCGCACTCAAGGACAACTGCAGTGGTAGAAGTCGCCCAGTAAGAGCAGGTAGGCAGGGACAAACGGCCTTCTCTGGTGTGATTCCTAGACTCCTTCTTACCCATACATCATCAGCCACAGAATTCTGCAGACCAATACCTAATTTCCATCACCCCTCAGATCCTAACTCCTTGCTTCTATAGAAGCTGAGTGCCCTCGTGCTGGACAGCAGTCACACACGCTTTTAATCTCAGAACTTGGGAGGCAAAGGCAGGCGGATTTCTAAGTTTGAGGCCAGTCTGGTCTACAGAATGAGTTCCAGAACAACACAGAGAAACCTTGTCTCAAAAAGAGTGTGTGGTGGTGGTGGGGGGGGGGGCTGGAGAGACAGCTCAGAGGTTAAGAGCACTGGTCCTTCCAGAGGTCCTGAGTTCAGTTCCCAACAACCACATGGTAGTGGCTCATTTACCATCTATAATGTGATCTGGTGCCCTCTTCTGGCCTGCAGGCATACATGCAGGCAGAACACCATATAGATAATTAATAAATAAATCTTAAACACGGAGAGGGAGAGGGAGAGGGAGAGGGAGAGGGAGAGGGAGGAGAGGGAGAGCCCTTTAAAAAGGCCATTGCTGTCTGATGTTCAGATGTTCCCTGCCTTGTCTTGCTCAGGTGTGGCTAAAGTAGTCCGTATTGAGGACACTGGAATTCTCCCAAAGGTCTTTTCCGGTCTGTTTTCCACCCGAGAGCAGAGGGGGTTCGTCCTTCCAGCTGTATGTTTTAGTGACATCACAATGTTCCTTTGGGTGAAGTACTGTCTTTTGCTTAACCAGTTTTATTCTTGGACGTAGAGTAACGTTGGACTTTTCAGGTCTTTCCATGTAGCACCGTGGGTGCTGGAGAGCTGTCTCGGCGGGTGGGCTGGGCAGGCATGAGGACCTGAGTTCGGATCTCCAGCACCCAGGGAAAGCCTAGGAGGGGAGTGTGCTCGGTAGTGGGAAGTGGAGACAGATGGCTCCCAGGGGCTTTGATGGTCAGCCAGTCTGGACGAAACAACAAAGATCAAGTTTAGTGAGCGACCCTGTCTAAAGAAATAAGACAGGAGGGGCTGGAGAGATGACTCAGTGGTTAAAAGCACCAACTGCTCTTCTGAAGGTCCTGAGTTCAAATCCCAGCAACCACATGGTGGCTCACAACCATCCATAATGAGATCTGATGCCCTCTTCTGGGGTGTCTGAAGACAGCTACAGTGCACTTACATATAATAATAAATAAATCTTTGGGCTGGAGCGAGTGGGTCTGAAGCAGAGCGAGCAGGGCCTGAGCCAGCAGAGGTCCCCAGCTCAATTTCCAGCAACACATGAAGATTCACAACCACCTGTACAGCTACAGTGTACTCAGATAGATAAAAACAAACACACACACAAACAAATAAATAAATCTTTTATTTAAAGAAAGAAAGAAAGAAAGAAAGAAAGAAAGAAAGAAAGAAAGAAAGAAAGAAAGAAAGAAAGAAAGAAAGAAAGAATAAGGCGGGGCTGGAGGGATGGCTCCAGAGCACTTGGTCTAACCTGGTAGAGATTGCACATGCCTTCAATCTCAGAACCCAGGAGGCAGAGGCAGATGAATCTCCAAGTTGGAAGCCAGTCTGTTTTATAGAGTGAGCTCTAGGACAACCAGAAACAAATAAGTAAACAAACCTAATACCAACAAACAAACAACAAACAAAAACCAGTCTTGTTCTTACAAAGGACCCAGGTTGGGTTCTGAGCGCCCGCATGGTGACTCACAACCATCCACAGACTGCAGTTTCAGGGAACTTGATGTCTCATGCACACAGTGCACATAGGTACACATATACATGTAAGGAAAACCTCATACACACAAAATAGAATAAATATTTCAAAGTGTCTAAAAGAAATAAAGAAAAGAAGTGTTTGAGAAAGACATGTTAACATCAACCTCTGGCCGCGTGTGCACACACACACACACACACACACACACACATACACACACACGTGCATGCACACATGCACACACATAGTCCTCCCTTCACACATGAACAAACAAACAAAAAATCCAAAGACATAAGGAAGAGTCCCTACTGAAGGACAAAATAAAAAGAGGACAGGTTGGGGGTCCAACATCTGAAGGACATAAGCCTGGCCAGGGAAGTAGCTGTTGCATACACTTCTTCAGTTCTCCCTGGGCTGACAGAACTCTATAGAGATTAGGCAGCCATTTGGGAATTTTCAGCCTTTATACGGATGTGGTTTGGTTTCCTTCGACAAAGAACTTGGATAGGGCACACTAGTTTCTCCCTCAGCCCTGCATTCTAAACACAGGTTCTCTCTCCACCTTCACAGGCTCCTTCCTGGAGAATGAGGGTGGCGCCCTCCTAGCCAGCCTCAGTCTCCGACTTTGCCCGTGTTGCATCCATTTTACACCTGACAGTATTTTGTTTCTCAGAACCAGGTTTATTGTAGCTCAATGGAAGCGGCATCTTTCCAGGGCTTCTCTGTGGAAAGCAGATGTGGACGGAGGGGGCTGGTGTTTAAGTGGGGGGATTCTGCCAGAGCAGACTCAGTTGCAAGGATCTGGGAATGACAAGTCTGTGATGAAGTGGAGAAAGGATGGGGATAGGAGAAAAGCCAGTAAAGAGCCCATCCAGGAGTGGGAGGGTAAGGGTTAATCCGTATTTTTCCCTGGAGGGTCCGAGTGGGATTCACTTTGGCCAACCCCTAAGGAATACTCCCCTCCCTTACTGCCAGCCTATCTTGCCTGTGGATAGAAAATGTGGAGAGCCAGGCAAGTGCGTGGACCAGTCACAGAAGACCTGGGGGTGGGGCTGGAGGGGAGAAGTGGGTACCCAGAGACTCTGCAGATGATTCTCTCTCTCTCTCTCTCTCTCTCTCTCTCTCTCTCTCCATCTCTGTTGTCTCTCTCTCTCTTTCCTACCTACACACATGCTTCTCAAATTTACAAATTCGTACTTAGGATTTGTGCATCTGTGTGGCAATAAGGGTTGAACCCAGAGCTACTTCCTGGACATATTATTTAAACAACAACAACAACAACAACAACAACAACAACAACAACAAAATAAGATCTTACCATTCAGATTAGTCTCTAGGAAGAACCGACCAGAGACAAACCCCTGTCTCAAAATGCCAAAAAGAAAAAGCAAAAAAACCAAAAACAAACAAAAACCCACAGAGAGGCTGGGGGGTTTGCTCAGCGGGTTTACTTCCAAACACGACCGTCTGTAACTCTAGTTCCAGGGGTTCAACACCCTCTTCTGGCCTCCAGGGGCCCACACGTGTTGTACACAGACACACATTCAGGCAAAACACTGATGCACATAAAATAAAATTAAAAATTAAAATCAAAGCCCATTGGTTTTTTTCACTCAACTCTGATGTGTTCTACATCAATGTAGATTTGCTGCGGCTGGGCAGCTTTGCACTGAGAGACTCCACCCTCCAAAACCTTGTTATTTAGAATTGTGGCTGTTGGGGCTGGGCTATGACCCAATTGACAGAATGTTTGCAGTCACAAAGCCCTGCCCAACACCATAGAGGAAAACTGTAATGTCAGCACTTGAGAAATACAGGCAGGGGGGTCAGGAGTTCAAGGGTGTCCTCAGGTACTTGAGGGCAGCCTAGGCCAAGGGAGAGCCCATCTCCCCCCTCCAAAAATGTGTTTGTGTGTGTGTGATGTGTATATGTGTGTGCATGTGTATATGTGTGTGTATATGTATATGTATGTGTGTATGTGTGTATATGTGTGTGTGTATGTGTGTGTATATGTGTATATGTGTGTGTATGTGTGTATGTGTGTATATGTGTGTATGTGTGTGTATATGTGTATATGTCTGTGTGTCTGTGTGTATGTATATGTGTGTGTATATGTGTCTATATGTGTGTGTATGTGTGTATATGTGTGTGGGTATGTGTGTGTATATGTGTGTATGTGTGTGTATGTGTGTATGTGTATATGTCTGTGTGTCTTGTGTGTATGTGTGTGTGTATGTGTGTATGTGTATATGTCTGTGTGTGTATGTATATGTGTGTATACACCTGTTCTTTCCAGCTGGCCCCTGCCCATGGCCCCATTACTCGTAGGATAACGCCTACATTCCCTATCTTGGAATCTCAGCCTTTATCACGGCTGTTCCCACCTGTGGGTCGTCACCCCTTTGGGGGTCGAATGACCCTTTCACAGGAGTCACATAGCAGATATCCTGCATATCGGATATTACACCATAATTCATAACAGTAGCAAAATTCTTACGGTTGGGGGGGTCACCACACCTTGAGGAGCTGTGTTAAAGGTCGCAGCTTTAGGAAGGTTGAGAACACTACTCTGTTGGGAGTGACCTCCCTTCTAGCTAATTTCCCGGGCACAGTGATTTCCCTCTTGGGTTGCTTGGTTGTTCTTTCCACCTAACCCTCATGCCAGGACCTGGAGGATGCCCTGGGCTGGGGTGGCTATCACTGGATCTCTTTGTCCTCCTTCCTAATGTGGCCACATCGAAGACTCTTTTCCCCACATTTTTATTATTAATTTATTGTTTTAATTGGCTTACTGAAGATGGCTGACTAGGGCTGAGAGGGCGAAGGCTCTGGCCGTAGTAAAATCCATCAGCAGTATCACTAACAGACAGGGACAAAGAGGAGATGGGGATGTTCCTTCTGGCTATGGAAAGGGGGACAGAAGCGGAGGATGGGGGAAGGGTGAGTCTCCTCTGGTGCTAATCCCAGCTTCCTGTCGGGATGGTGCTCGACTGCTGCATGGGGCCTATCTTCGGATGTCACAGCTGTGGAAATAGATCTCTCCCCTCACCTGTCTTTACGCCATAGACACTTCACTAACTTCCTGTCGGAAGAATGCATGCTTTGGAAACAGAAGACGGTGTTGTGGACTCCGGTACTGAGCTGCCCATCTCTGAGAGGGCAGTGAGTGGCTCACCTCCGCCAGGAATTCAGCAAATGTGCAGGGGAGAGGTGAAGAGCCCCGGGCATTCTGGGCCAGAGCCCCAGCCTGCTCTGTAAAGTTGCCCAGGGTCTGCCTGGTCCCCTCCAGAAACCACTGGGTCTTTGGATTCCCCTCTCCTAAGCACGACTGACTGTGCCCTCCTTACTGACTCAAACGTTCGTGCCAAGTCCTGTGCATTTTATTCTTGTGGGACCAGGAAACCAAGTCACCCCAGCTTCTCACTCAACAAATGTGGGTCACCCAGGGTTAGCGTCAGCACCAGGTGCAGGAGGAGTAAGGTCAGTCTGGGGAACCCCATACAGGGGCCTCCCAAGATGGATCCCCACAAGCTGGAAGAAGAGGCCAGGGAGGAGTCTTGGGCTGTTTCCTAGGCCCCAGACATCCTGGGCTGGGCGGGTTTGTGTACTCTTGGGAGGAGCCCTCCCTGGCGTCCCCAGAGCTGCCAAGGTAACTTAACCTGCTAGGGCATGGCCTCCCTCGGGAGTGGGAACTGGAGTGGTGTCCCAACACAGAGCACAGCCCCTACGGTGAGGCCCGGGCCCAGGGGCTTACTGTCTTAAATGGGGCGGTGGGGGTCTGGGGAGGACTGTGGAGCTGGGGTAAGCTCTGGGGCGTGTATGGGATGGTGTGAAGGGAGATCCCTAACTAAGAGGAAGAGAGTGGACTGGGAAGAAGGAGGGTGGTCATGAGGTGCAGAGACACTGAGAGGGGAGTATGGGGCTCCTGGCATGCCCCACCCATGTCTACTTGGTTTGGCTGATTCTCCCCAACCACATCCCCAGCCCTGGGTGACCATCTTGCAGCCCTTTCCTTGGACAGTCCCATCTCCTCTGCCTCAGCATAACCGGGTCAAGGAAGGTAACGGTTCTGGGTCACCCTCCTGGCCCTTCTGTACCACATGTACTTGGGGCCTTCCTTCTTCTGCGGGTTACATCCTTTATAAATGAGGTCGGGCCTGGGCCTGGGAGGGAAGGGACTGTGTGGAGGCCTGGTGGGCCTGTTGAATCCTGCTCCCCAGACCTGCTTGAGCTGATGATGCTGCAGAACGCACAGATGCACCAGCTGCTACTGGGCCAACTGGTGGCAGATGCCCTGAACCCAGGGCCAGAGTGGCCCAGTCCACCGGTAGGTAAAAATGGGGGCCAGGGTGGGATTTTATATGGGGGGGATCCCCACCTGGAGACAAAAAACAAGGACAAGTGTAGCCTGCACCCCAATCTGCCTGAGTCTCTTTGGCATCTACCTTGTGCCAAGGGCCGGTCAGATTCCACTAGGGAGGGAGTTGCCAAATCTCCACTACCACCCGGATCTTGTCTTCAAAGTTTTCCTTCTGGATATTCCCCTGTGTGCTTCAGGCCCAGGAGGGCAGTAAGGGGTGTGAGGTCTGAGTAAAGAGAAACCAAGGGAAGGGGGGCTCCAGGAAGCCCAGAGGGGTTCAAGGAGGAGGTAAATCCTGAGATAGGTGTAGATCCTGAGTTGTGGCTGCTACCTCTCCTTCCTAGGTCCTCTGAGGGCCTGAGATGAGCATCTCCCTTCCTTGATGGGCCCCAAGCAGAAACAAAGGCAGAGGTGTAGACTTCCGGTCCCCACTCTGGAGTCACTGGTACTTTTCCAGTCAGTTCCACATTACCTCATTCCCGCCTGTTAGCTCTGCTGCTCTTAGATGAGTGGCTTAGCCTCTTAGAGTTTCTCCTCTCTGCATAGTAATGGGGTGGGCATCTCCAAAGGGCCTGGCTCGTGTGTAGCTCACGGAACAGTCGCGTTTACCCGTGAGGTGGTGATTATTTGTACAGACAGTAGCTGAGGAGGTGAAACAGTGGAGGCGGGGGGGGGGGGGCAGGCCTGAGTCATCACCTCCCCTCTATACTTTGCACAACCCCCAGGTCCACACGGACAGCCACGAGGAGCAGATGGAGGAAGAGATGGAGATGCAAGAGCAAGAGCCGCTGGTCTTCCACCATCACTACTTGCCTTGCCCAGTGACTTCCTTGGGTCCCATGTCACTCTGGCCAACCTCTTTCCTCCCTGTCCCCCCACATCAGCCTCCCTGGCAGGGTGCACCCAGGATTCAGCACCAGCCCCCTGCCTCCAGGCAAGGGGAGATGTAAGTGAAACGGGAGGGGGCTTGGCCGGGGCGTGGCCAGGTTCCCGATCTCGGTCGAAAGGAGGAGTTTGGGAGTAAAGCCTCAAATGCCATCCAGAGCCTCTAAAGGGGTTCTCTCTCTCTCTCTCTCTCTCTCTCTCTCTCTCTCTCTCTCTCTCTCTCTCCCATCTCAGGAGAAATGTGCCCCCACCCCCACCCCCCAGTGCAACGGGAACTGTTGGTGCAGATGTACCTCCGGCTTCAGGTAGGGGCAGTGGGGTCTGACCTGAGGCCGACTATGATGTCAGAAGGGTCATGTGCCCTGTGAAGGGGAGCGGGGTTTCCTGCCAATTATGACTCCAGGCCTGCCTTGTCCCAGTCTATGTTCCTTGTTGGGGTCCAAAACGACAGGAAGGAACTAGCTGAGGGCTCTGTCTTTCTAGACTACTATGATGCGGAGAGCCTGCCATGAAGACAGATGCACACCAGGCCTTGTCACCTTCTGCACAGGGTTGCCAAACCCTGGAGCAACCCGGCATCTATGCTGGTCCTTCTTACCCACTCTGCTCCCCCCACCCCACCCCCAATCCCTCATCAGGCTCTCTACTGCCACCTTGTGCTGGCCGTTCTGGAGTAAAGGCTCCTTTAAGCCCAACCATGACCCAGAAGCCACGTAAAACCAATTGATCCACTGTTTCCCCATAAGGCCATGATACCAGAGCCCAGCTGGTCTCTGCCCCTCTCTCTGGGATAATGAAGGCTGTGTGCCTTCACCCCTGGGCCTGAAGTAGGGAAGGAGAGAAAAGGATAGCGCACATCTCCAAACTCCTTAAGACTCCCAGAGGGCAGCACGGATGGAGAGGGACCCAGCTCAGGAGGCCTCTGCAGCGGATTCAGCTCCCTTGAGCCTCCTCTTAGTGTTGGCAGAAAGGAGAGTCAGGGCTGTGTCCTGATTCAACCAGGAGCAGCATGAGGTCCCCAGGGTCGGGTGTGAACAGAATGTCCTTCACCTCATAGGACCTCAGGAGAAAATAATTTGCTCCTAAACGGTGTGGGTAGATGTCTGGGGTCTGGGATGCAGAGGCTCCAAAAAGCCCTGGGAAAGAGCAAGGGGTGGGAAGAGCTGAAGAGACACTGTAAACAGGAAACACTTGGTACTTTCCCTGGCATAGGTGTTGACTGTTATCCCCGGAGCAGTCATGGCGGGCACAGGGTGAAATCCAGGTATTTGTATTGAGGCTAAAAAAAAAAAGGAAATGTCCCCAGCCTCTTCTGCTGCTGCCACAGTCCTTCAGCCAGTGCTGAACCACACCTTGAAGGCGCCATGTTGAGTTCTGGTAACCACCAGGGGCCTGGCAATGTTGGCTCACACGGAACGTGTCCGGAAGGCTCGGGGCAACCTCCTCCAGGCAGCTAGCACCCCGTAGGTGCCTGTCCGTCTTCTGTGCCAGTGCTGGCCAAAGATAAAGCACAGCAGGACAGATGTCACAAATAAGAACAGCAGTAGTGACACCACTACGATGATGATGACCATTTGGTTGTCCTGCATCGGCTCTGGGGAGGCAAGAGGCGGTAGTCTCAGAGATGGTCGGATGCTAGGGCCCCGGGAGTCTGCCCATCACTCCGTGACCTCTCATACATTCCACAGTCATCCCGGTGGCAGCAAGTGTCTGCCTCCAGAGTGACATCTAAGAGGAAGTTGGCCTATGCTCTAAGCCATCAGGCAGTGCAGACATCCTTCCCTTCCAGCAGCCCCTGACACCAGTGCCTCCAAGTACCATGGCCTGGAGGACGTCATGGTCAGGTTTAGACCATGCCTTTCTCAGGCAGAGCTGAGTGAGCTTCGGGTGAGCTCTCTGACCACAGGCTTTGGCTGTTGAGAATCACAGAGCAGTAGTAGTGCTCTGGGGACCCTGGGGACCAGGCCAGCCAGCCTCCTCGTTGTAGAAAGGGGCCATAACTAGAGAGAGCTCACTGCCACACATGGCTACACAGCTCAGCAATGGCCGAGCCAGCCGATTGAGCTCTTCTGGCTTCTGGAAAAGTTAGGGTTCAGCGTGGAATTGGAGAGAGAGCGCCAGGGAATCAGGGTATAAGAGGGGACCCTCAATTATATGCGCACATCAGACCACCTAGGAGTGCGGCTCGTGAGTGTTCTTCCCCCACGTTGCCAAGAAGTGCGACTTCTAACCCTCTCAGCCAAGAGGGTCTCCTTACCATAGACTTCAAGGATCTGGTACTCCGAGATGCTGCGGATGATATACCCACCATGGGGCCGTAGATCCAGTTCAGCCTGGCAGGAAAAGTTGAGACCGTCCTTTTTCAGAGCTGTGCTGTTGAACGTGGCTGTGGCCTCTTGGGGGTCAGTTTCTGCTCCCCCAAAGGTCTGACTCTTCAGGGTCTCTCTGCCACGGAGCAGAGAGAGGGTGAGCCACTCAAGGGGCTTCACAGGGGACACCTTGCACTCAACGGTGAAGGTTTCACCCACAATCACCCGGGGGGGCTGCAACTTCAGTGTGACTTGAGCTGGAGGCTCTGCAGGAGACAAAGAAGGAAGGCCAGACAAGATGGAACTGTGTCCCTGAATGTCCCGCGGGGCTAAGGTCTACTCCTGGTATCCCAAATCCCTAGCTAAACTTGAGAGAGAGGAAGTGGGTGTGACCTGCTCATTGGAAGAGGGAGGAAGAGGAAGTGTATGGTAGGGGGCATGCTCTGCAGACATGGTTTGGAAAATAGAAAAGGGGTCTACAAAGAGAAGATGCAGAAATGGTACAGCCGGGCTGGTGAGATGGCTCTGTGGTTAAGAGCACTGACTGCTCTTCTAGAGGTCCTAAGTTCATTTCCTAGCAACCACATGGTGGCTCACAACCATCTGTAATGGGACCTGCTTCCCCCTTCTGAAAGTACACAATATAAAATAAGTAAATCTTTTGAAAGAAAGAAAGGGAGGAAAGGAGGAAGAAAGAAATGGTACAGCTAACTAGAAGAATATAAAAAACCGGGGCTGGAGAGATGGCTCAGTGGTTAAAAGTACCGACTGCTCTTCCGAAGGTCCTGAGTTCAAATCCCAGCAACCACATGGTGGCTCACAACCATCCTTAACAAGATCTGACTCCCTCTTCTGGAGTGTCTGAAGACAGCTACAGTGTACTTAGATATAATAATAAATAAATCTTTAAAAAAAAAATATAAAAAAACCATCTGGGGCCAGGCAGTGGTGGCGCACACCTTTAGTCCCAGCACTTGGGAGGCAGAGGCAGGCAGATCTCTATGAGTTTGAAATCTACAGAGTGAATTCCAGGACAGCCAGGACTACACAAAGAAAGCCTGTTTTAAAAACAAAAATAAGTTCCAGAACAGCCAGGGCTATACAGAGAATCTCTGTCTCGAAAAAAAAAAATAACCAAACAAACAAACAAACAAAAAACAAAAAACCAACCAACCAAACAAACAATAAAACCAAACCAAACAAACAAAAAACCCAAAACAAAACAAAACAAAAAAACCAAACAAGCCAATAGGAAAATCTGGGCCTGTTTCCACCCTCTCTAGATACTAAATACAAATTTCAAATTAAACAGCTGGGTCTCTGCGTTGTGAACATCTGGAAAGAAGCACCTGAGGAGCTGCCTGAGCTTCCTCATGAGGCTGGGACAGGAGTCAGGATTGCCTCGCTTCTCCAGTCATATTGATGACCAATATAATTCCAGATCGACCGAATGAGGACTATGGTGGTACCCCAGTTCCCTTCTAAATTAGAGCACCTCTCCTCCACTCACTCCCACACACCTCGGACTTAGGACTTCTATTCTTTGACCCATTGATGTCGATAATGAGTCACGGGGAGACACCTGGAGCTAAGATGCTGAGAGAATCCTGGCCTACCCTGGCAGGTGTGTACTCGAGGCTCACACACTTGCCGCGGGTCCTTGGAAAGAACAACGAGAATGCTGCACAGCACCTCCACTTTCCCCGTGAAATGAGGGAGCTACTAGAGAAGGCTAACTCCCCTGACCCACTCACTGCTTGTGATGGAGTGAGTGGCCTGGTGGCTGAACTGGGATAGGAAGTGACACGAGGGTCTGTGCAAACCTTGTCTGGACTGACCTTCTTGGAGCAAGGGTCAAAACCTGCACAGTTTGCTTCTGAGGTACAGGAGGACTCATGGAGTCCCACCAGGGCTGTAAGCAGATCCTGAGCCCGCAGGTCTGGCCTGCTTGTAGCTCAGGAGCCAAAGGAGATGAATTCCATGATGAGAAGACCCAGGAGAAGTCACTGAGCAGTTAGTGTGTAGTGGTGGTGGTGGTGGTGGTGGTGGTAGTGGTGGTGGTAGTTGCAGCAGCAGCAGTAGCAGTAGACATGGGCACTGTACTGGGGAGTAGAGCCCCCAGCATAGACACTCACGGTACACGCTGATGTTGAGACTCTCCGAGTGCTGCTTTCCCGAACAGGTGAAATGGCAAAGAAAGACCGTGTCTTTGGAGACATTTGAGATTAAGAACTGTTTCCACTTCCCTTGAGGATGCTCTTCCAACATTATTTTATTCATGGACGTCTCCAGACCACCCATATCTGGGGCGGCACAGCTGGTGCTGCAGTTGATTTTCCAAGACTCTGTGGCTTCAACTATCTGCTTCTCAGACCATATGTAGACCTCAAAGGCCCTCTCGCCGGACCCTGGAAGACCAAAAGCACTTGGCAGCAGATGTCTCTGGTGCCTGTCCTTGGGGCTCTCTATTACCAGTGGCCCAAGGAGACAGGTCACCTTTGGCTGGCCCCTTTGCTCCATTCCCAGGTCCCTTTCCTCCAGCCCCTTTATCAGTCAGTCCTAGGTTTCCTTAGGCTCCTGAACAATGCTCCCTCTGTCATGAAGACACCTCTGAGAATGGAGGCAAACTCTGAGCTCACATCAGCATGGAAAACTGCCAGGATGCCCTCTGGGTGGCAGCCAAGCTCCAGGGAAAGAGAGTAGAGAGAGGGGAGGGTCTCCGTGGCTGATAAAAGATAATGGTATCGAGGCAAAGACAGAGGGAGGTAGTGAACCTTGCACGTGCTGTGGGAGTGAGCACGTTGCAGATAAATGGAACCGCTGGCACGCAGACCTACCATTGGGCGCATGCGTTCATGAAGCAATGGAGAACCGAGATGACCAAGCCTTAGCTAAGAAGAGGAATGGTGGAAATAAGACCAGAAAAGCAGCAGGCCACCGTCAGAAGGACCTGTTGCATGAAGACTCATAATTTATGTTCATGCTCCGTAGACATCATTGGAGCCATTTAGGCTGGGCCTGAGTTTCCCGAGGTTCTCCTTATGGTGACCACACAGCCCTGTGCAGGACAGACATTTGGGATGTACCTGGTGTAAGACAAAGGGGCCCTCGGTGTTCACCTCCACTCTGTGAGGACCACGAAGGTCCTGGATCCTGGCCAGCAGGGTCCCTACATATGGTTTGTCTTTCTCCCTCCCCACGCGGCCCACTCAGCCATCAGCTAGTGACATTCAATTCAGCGGCAAAGGAGGGGCTTTCCATGTAGATAGTGTTGGATTTGAACTCTCAACATTGGTCATATGTATTCTTTCTGTGAGCCTCAGTTTCTCCACTTGTTAAGAGGGCTCATGTGCCCTCCTCTGGGTCCTGAGTGCAATAAGGCTTGGACACGTTTGGCAGGTTGTCTAAGACATAGGACACTCAGCATGTCGAGGTTGTGTCCTTCCAGGTCTCCTTAACCCCACTGAAACAGCTTTCATTTTCATTTTGTTCTGCCAGCGAGCACAGTATCTTTGGCTGCCCTCCGCTGTCCACTAGGCCCCTTTGGCATGCTGCCTCATCTTCGCTTAGACCCTGGCGTCCCTTATGGAGTCTCCCATTTACCCACTGTCCACCACCCAACCTTGATAGCCTGTCACATCAACATTCATTGATGAATGTTTCATTGACATTCTCAGATCTCTGAGTTTGTTCCCTCTAGTACCCAAAAGGCCAAGATCTTAGTCCCTAGCCTGAGGTAATGAGAAACCAAAGCCAGGTTGACACAGTCTTCCTTACCTATGGTGGAGAGGCCCCTGTGGCCAGAATGTCCCCTACCCCTACCCCGATGCCTGAGGAATATCAGTACTCCCCACCCTGAGATGCCGTGTGCTGAAACCCCTCGGAGTTGGCTTACCTGGGCTGTAGAACAGGACAAGAAGGGTTATAGACAGGCTCCAGCAAGCAAAAGAAGACATCTCAGGTGGGGTCTGTGGGGTCTGTGGAGTCTATGGGCTTCAGGGGCACAGCTGACGGCTGCCTGGAGGGTTAGGGAGAGATGTAGGCTACAGGTTGGGGAGTGAAGCCTGGCGCTCCCGACTGAAATCCGCAGTCCCCTCTGTGCCAGTGAGCTCATTTCCTCTAATTATCTGAGATCAGGAAACAATATGCACAGACCAGCTCCCAAGCCTTTAGGGCCTCAAGAATTCAGGCAGAGGAAGCCAGGAAGCAGCAGATAAGCAGGGGTGTAACAGGGTTCTCTCACGTGGCATGCTCCCTGTGCGAGGTTAGGAAAGCAATGGGAGTCACATGCAGGAAGTGTGTGTGCATTCATGAATGTGTGCAAGCGTGTATGCACTTATGTGGTGTGGGGGGGGGAGTGTACATGGACTTTCTATTATTGTACATTGGGCAGAATGAGGTCTCCAAGGCTCAGATCAGGGGAACTCTGAATTCTCCCAGGCCTTTGTTGGGGTCATCTCTGGAAACATAATATCCAAAGTTAGAACACAGCCACATAGTAGTCTCTTGCTAATGCCCTGTGTATATCTGCATACCTTAATGTCTCATTTAGTTTCCAGCAGAAGCCTAACCCTAATTCAGCCAACACAGGGCTCAGAGATTGCAAAAGGGCAGCCCTCAGTCATCTCCTGGGAACCCCCCAGGAGGTCAGGAAACAGTGGCTACAACTTACTCCCAAACCCTAGGCTCTTTCCTGGGCTTGTCCGTCAGTGCTTTCCTGTGCATCTTCCTACTCCAGGCAGGACCTCGGTCTTCCTAGCTTTCCTTCCCGGCAGGCTTTGCCACAGGCAGTGAACTTTGGCTACACGGCCTTCCCAGGTGACACTGTGTTCACCATATTTAGTCAACCTTACTCCCTTAGTTCTGTCTTAGAACCTGGGGGATAGGCAGGGCAAAAGCAGGCCTCCTGGCTTTCTCGGTGGAATCCCAGAAAGGACCTATCCAAAGGAAGCTCCAGAGTTTTGAGGGCTCATTATCGGAGCTCAGGAAGCCGCCTGCGAGACCAGCTCCCAGTCCATTGTGTCCTCCAGATTTCAAGTAGAGGAAGCCTCAGTGGCTCAACCAGTGACTTAGAGCACTGTGACATCCTGTCCTTCCCACAGTGCTGAGCAGTGGCTGTCGCATATAGCTAATCTACTGCAGGTGTTATCAGCCTGGATCAAGGGAAGGCCCCGCATGAGGCTATTGGGCTTTGAGATTCTGCCAGAATAATTCTACCAGGTAAGGAGAGAAAAGAGGGAGAAGGGAGAAGTGGGGTGGTGGGGTGGGGTGGAGTGGGGGTGGGGTGGGGTGAGGGTGGGAGTATCTGGTCACACATTAGGCTGATAGAGTCCTGAGAACAGGGGACTAGAGGGCTTCAAGGGTTTTGGGTGGTAAAGCAGGGACTGAGCTTCTCTGGGTAATAATAAAATAATAATAATAATAATAATAATAATAATAATAATAATGTGATAATAATACAGCAATACAGACAGGCAGACAAACAGATGCTACTTAGGGAGGGAAGGAGTTGTTTTTTCATTTTTGGGGGGGGGGTGTTGGTGACTGAGATGCTACAGCTTCGTGCCCGCTAGGCACGTGCCACGAGCTGCATCCCTAGACTCTTAGCGCTTTTCCTTTCGAGGCAGTGACCCACTAAGTGGCCCACACTGGCCTAGAGCTCACTTTGCAGTTCACGTTCAGAGAACTTTGCCCTCGGGTGGTGTGAGCACCGTAGTGTGTCCACATGAACCTAGACGGTTACAGGACACTACCTCTCTCGTGTACGTAGTTGTACGTGCTACACTCGAACACAGCTGCACCACAGTAGCACACTCACGCCACCAGGAATCTGGGAGCGATGCATTCACTGTGTCACCGGGCTGTAATGGCTATGAGGCCCTTATGTGGTATATCTTTTGTAGCTCCAGTAATCTTCTGGGACATTCTATTGTCCGTGTGGCCTCTCATGGATGGGAATATTGTCGTGAAGCATGTGACTATACCTACGTCAGGCTGGTCACTGTCAAAGCATTCCTTAAACATTACCCGATTACTCCTAAATTCTACAAGCTCAACTACGACTACTGTTCTCATCTCCTAGGAGGAGAAACTGAGGCACAGAGAGACTAAGTGGCTCCACCAAGGTCACATACTGTGGGAAAGGTGAAGTTCCTATGAGTGGCTGGCGGCTATGGCAGCTGATAAAGCTCACCAGAGGTGGGACAAAGGAAGCCATTGTGAGGGTCAGGTTCTCCCAAGACCTTTGGGAGGGGCGTGCAAGGCCAGAGGAAACTTCCAGACAGGGCTCAAAAAGAAAGCAAGTAACTATCATCAGAACAACCATGGAAACAGAGCAGGGTTGTAAAGACTGATCACGCCCCAGAAGGAGAGGGGGGCTGCCGAGGCTGGGAAGGGAAGTGGGGGGTGTCTTAGGGGTAGCTTCATTTTGTAAGATTGGTCCAAATAGAACTTGCAGAACAGCGTGAACATGATTGGCTGCAAATAAATAAACAAAGGGGCACAGAGCATACCTTTTATGAATAGTACCACCACTAAAAAAGAAAAATAAGCCAGGCAATGGCTCTGCATACCTGTAATCCCAGTACCTAGGAGGCAGAGGCAGGCGGATCTCTGAGTCCAAGGCCACCCTGGTCTACAGAGCAAGCTCTAGGACAGCCAGGGCCACACAAAGAAATCCTGTCTCCAAGAAAACAAACAAAACCAACCAACCAATAAACAAATAAATGAGATAAAACAAAATAAAATAAAAATAAACCTGGGCTGTGGTGGTGCATGCTTTTAATCCTTTTAACCTCAGTATTTGGGAGGCAGAGGTAGATGGATATCTGAGTTCAAAGCCAGCCTGGTTAGAGTGAGTTTCAGAATAGCCAGGGCTACATAGAGAAACCCTGTCTCTCAAAAAAAAAAAAAAAAAAAAAAAAAAAAAAAAAAAAAAAAAGAAAGAAAGAAAAGAAAAGAAAAAAGAAGAGAAGAATGAATGAATGAATGAATGAATGAGCCAGCAAGCCAGCCAGGTGTGCTGACCCAGTTGTATAATCCCAGCACCACTTGGATGGCTGAGACAGTTGGATGGTGAATTTGAAGCTAGTTTGGGCTACTGTCAACCCCTCTACCCAATAATAAAAGGTAAAGGCTATAAATAAAATGCCATAAAATATGGAACTAAGGAAACAAAATCCCAGAAGAATTAGCTTTACAGACTTAATTTGAGAAGAAATAAAGTCTGCAGGATAATCCTAGCACTCGGGAGGCAGAGGTAAGCAGATGTCTGAGTTTGAGGCCAGCCTGGTCTACAGAGTGAGTTCCAGGACAGCCAGGGCTACACAGAGAAACCCTATCTCGAAAAACCACACACACACACACACACACACACACACACACACACACACACACACACGGTCTGAGGGGCTCACCAAGCCTAGTGACCTGAGCTTGACCCCTGGGACCCGCACGTGACAACTGACTCTCACAAGCTATCTGACTTCTCTATGTGGTCTGTGGCACACATGTGCCCCTGAAATAAAATGTAATGAAATACACAAGAAAGATCATTTTTTCCCCAATTGATATACAGATTCAGTGAAATCCCAGTGAATTCCCATATGGTTGTTTATGGAAACAGAAAGCTGGTCATGACGTGTCTGCGGAGGAACAAAAGGTTCAAGGCACACGGGAAGGAGAAGAGGGACAATTTGCTCTTTGAATATTGAGATTTGATATAAAATATTAATACGAGTGTCAGCTCAATTAATGAGTCCTAGTGTCTAGATCCTAGACACACACCTGTGACTAACCATGGTAATACTGGATGTGACACTGGATGGCTGCATTAGAAGAAAGGTCTGATAAGTGAGACTGGGCCAACTGATTAACTGGATGGGAAGAGGAGGGGGCGTGGCATCCTTACATCACATCAATGGAGAACTCAATTCCATTCACATTCAGTACTCAAATGTGAAGGAAAATGGCATAAACATTGACCAGAAAGTGAAAGCGAGTATTATGTCCTTGAGGTAAGGTATTAGGCAAGACTTCAAAACTGTCAGTCATAAACAATAGGGCCGGGGATGTAGCTCAGTGGGTAGAGCACTTCCCTGGTACGCACGGATCCTAGGTTCCATTCCCAGCACCGAAAAATAACCAAACAAATTAAGTCACTCATAACTGAGTGCGTCAAATCCACAAAACAATTTCCAAGGAAGGAGGACATTACTTTTAACTCAACAGTAGCCAGGAAATTAAAATGAAAACTATTCAGTTGGCGGAGGTTAAGTAAGCACCAGGGAGCCATCTCTCCACACACAGTCCCCCTATCAGATATAGACATGGCCTAAAAGAACCTTTGTACTGAGACTCAGGAAGCATATACATCCACTTACTACAGTCCGTGTGACCTTGGACAAATCATTGTCTCTTGATGTGTCTGATCCCTCCTCTGTAAAATGGGATTCATGACAGTATCTCCGTCATAGAACTGTTGTATGAGTTTAAAGAGTTTATCTTCCCCCTCTAGACAGAGTCCTTCTGTAGCCCAGGCTGACCTCAAATCTAGCTGATCTAGAGCTAAGGCTGACCTTCAAACTCCTTCTTCCTCCATCATGCAAGTACGAGGAGTGCAGGCAGCTGCCGCCGCGCCCGGCTCAGGTGAGTTGATGTTTTAAGGGATTTAGAATGCTAGGCACCATGTAACTGTTTCATAAAATAAAAATAAGCGTGTTTGGGCTGGAGAGATGGCTCAACCGTTAAGAGCACTGGCTGCTCTTCTGAAGGTCCTGAGTTCAAATCCCAGCAACCACATGGTGGCTCACAACCATCCATAACGAGATCTGGCACCCTCTTCTGGAAAGTCTGAAGACAGCTACAGTCTTTTAAAAAAATAAGTGTGTTTGAATGACCAAGTACCTCAATGAAAAACTAACACAAAATTCTAGCAAGTGGGTGGAAAGAGAGTGGCCCCTTAGGGGTGAAGTCCACTGTAGGGGAATCTTTGATGCAATGTGTAGAGGCTTCACCTGTCAATAAAAGGCCATTGGCCTATGAGCTTAGGCAGGAAATAGGGAGGTGGGAGGGAGCTTCGGTATAGAGAGAGGATTTCTGGGATAGAGTCAGAGGTGAGGGAGATCGCCCAGTAACGATAAAGAGAGGCAACTCGCCATGTGTCATTCATAGTACAGAAAAAACAGGTAATTGAGATATATGCTAGTTGGGGAACAGGCTGAGCTTACGGCCTAAGCATTTATTCATATATAATTCTGTCTCCACGTCATTATTTCAGGGAACTTGGGCATGGGTGGGAAGCCCTCGGCTATAGTCCATGAAAGTTTTAGTGACATTTCACCCACAACCATTACAGTTCTGTGCACTATGGTGACAGATATCTCACAGACACCTTCTCACACAGTACGCGTTCAGTTTTACAGAAAGAAGACAAAGAGGAAAGGAAAATTCCTGAAGGTCTGCAAAGGAGGAGGCTTGTGGGAATGTGGGCCGTAGCATTGATGGGTCCCTTGTCACTGACTGGCATTGGTCTCAGGATGAGAACCACTTGAGAGAAGGGGTCTGTCCCTTCCCAGGTCATAGCCCGTGTGGACCTGGGGGTCTGAAAGTGATGCCCCTGTATGACTTTAATCCCAACACTCGGGAGACAGAATCAGGGGGAGCTCTGTGTTCCAGGTCAGCTAGGGCTGTTTCTAAATCTGTAACCTAAAGGGATGCCACCCAGAGCGGGAAGGGAAGGAAGAAAACAAAACAGGAAGCAGTCACTAAGGCGGGGCAGAGATGGTGGGCTGGGGACCAGGAAAACAAATGCTTTAGAAACTTTTAGGGAGGTGCTCGGTTGAGAAGAGATCAGAATTCAAGCTTACTTAACACTCTAGAGGCCAAAAGTTCCCTGCTGCTGGGCTCCTGGGAGGGGAAGTGGGGAAAGGCAGATGCTGTGACTTACCTTGTGGGGGCTCAGATGCTGGCAACTGGGGATCCTGCCGCAATGTGGTTGTGTGTGTAAGTTTCTACCAGTTGAACGGTTAACTCTCTCAAGAGTCACGTGTTTCCTGGGCTGTGGTTTCCACACTAAATTAACATGACTTTAGCTCTACTGCCGGCTTTTACCACACACTGTCCTAAAATATACCTAACAAAATCTATCACTTTGTCTGTGGGGTTTTTTTTTTTGTTTGTTTTTTTGTTTTTTTTTGGCAGCGGGGGGATGGGGTGGGGTGGGGGGAGCAGGGCGGGGCAGGGTCCCCATCACATAGACTAGGCTAACCCCAAATTCAGTTTTCCAGCCTCAGCCTTTTGAGGGCTAGCTAGGATTACCGGCATGAGCCACCATGCCCAGCTCTGTGGTTGGCTTCACTAGGTCCTCCTGTGACGGCTTCATGTCATTCAGCGACTTCTGGGTTCAGCCATGTGGCAGAACATCCTTTTCTAAGGCTGAGGATGGCCTCACTGGACACAGTAACCACCACATTTTTGTTTATCAGTCAGTCACCTGTCCACAGCCGGACAGATGTTACTTGCACTCTCTAGCTGTTGTAAAAAATGTTGCTATGATGTGGTATGCAAATTCCCATTATCTTTTTAGCTTTTTTAAAAAAAGATTTATTTATTATTATATATACATACATTGTAGCTGTCTTGAGACACACCAGAAGAGGGTGTCAGATGTCATTACGGATGGTTGTGAGCCTCCATGTGGTTGCTGGGATTTGAACTCAGGACCTTTGGAAGAGCAGTCAGTGGTCTTAACCACTGAGCCATCTCTCATCACCCCCATTGTCTTTTTTAAAAAACTTATTAGTGCACATATTTATTTAGTGTGCACATGTTCATGAATGCAGATGTGTATGCCACAGAGACACAGAAAACACGTTAGCTCTCTCTTACCATGTGGGTCCTGAGGATTGAACTCTGGCCATCGGGCTCCAGATACACGTTTTTCACTGAGCCACCTTGTTGGTTCAAATTCCAGTTTTCAATTTCTCTTTCTCTCTGCTCCCTGGCTACCACAAAGTAAGTATCTCAAATTCCCCCCATGCTCCCTGCCACTGTGTGTCCATTGCCCAAGAACAACAGAGCCAGTGGCCAGTGGCTGAAGGAACCCTGAACTCATGACCTAAAATCCTTCCAAAGAGAGCAAGGACTTCCTGGGAGATCTGTAAGTCACTCAGGGACTATCTTTAAAAGGAATCGTGGGACTGCCATTTCTTCCTCTTAGCTTCCCAGCTGGAAACGTGGCAGACCCCTATCCATGACCGCTTCAGTCACTGCAGAAAGGTGCGATTATATAATACCACAGAGCATTTGAAACTGGTTAAAGGGCCGGGCAAGCTCAGCTTCAGTTCTTTGGGAACATACTCCAAGGCTGTGTCAGATGGCCGCTTACTGTAAGTTATAGAAGAGTTGGAGTCTTGCTTGCTCCCCTTGATGTGCAGCTCCTTGAGGCCTTCAATGGAATAAGCCGCCCGTCGGTCCTCTGTGTTTGTAGTGACCC
Organism: Mus pahari; assembly: GCF_900095145.1. NCBI lineage: Eukaryota > Metazoa > Chordata > Mammalia > Rodentia > Muridae > Mus > Mus pahari. Next base: position 73,695,922 of record NC_034603.1, read on the forward strand.
AGAGCACCCTCTTCTCTGGCTGTGTCCTGCACTCCACTAAAACCTCTTAGTGACTAAGAATCGTCACCCAAAAGAATCTTCACGTCTGTAGCCTCAGCTCGGAAGGCATTTACTCCAGCGGGGTGGGTTTGTTTCAACCAGGAGGAAGTGTGAAAGCCAGGCACTAGGGCCGGGTCCTGGGAAACCAGCCAGCTAGATTCACTCAAAAGCAAAGGATCTTGCTCCCGTGGGTCAGTTTCACAGTCTATACCAGCTAAAGTTCTGGCTCAGCAAAGTCACAAATTAGATCTTATCAGGAGTCCACAGAATCTTCCAGCCTGGGGTCTGCTGGCTCTGGAACAATTTCTCTTGGTGCTTTTGTGCCTCAATTTCTTCAAAGCAACCCCCCCTCCCCAGCACACGTGCTCCCCCCAAGATCAGGTCTTTCTGTGTAGCCCTGGCTGCCCTGGAACTCACTCTGTAGATCAGGCTTGCCTGAACACAAAGATCTACCTGCTGCTGTCTCTTGGGGACTAGGACTAACTAAAGTCATGTGCCACAATGCTTGACTTCAAATTAATTTTAAAATATCCTGCCATATGTTTTAGAGGCATCTGTTGTAGACATAAATGGGAGTAGACATCTGTATCAGTCAGCATCATATTGTTACAACGAAATACCCGAGGTATAATATATGTGGGGTTTTTTCTTTTATTATGTGTATACGTCTGTGTACATTATGCAAGGCTGGTGCACATAAAGGCTAGAAGAGGGCATCAGATTCCCTGGAAATGGAGTTACAGGTAGTTGTTAGCCACCATGTCAGTGGTGGGAATTGAACCCTGGTCCTTTGGGAGAGTAGCTAATGCTCTTAACCAATTATCCATTTCTCCAGCCCTGGAGATCAAACTTAGAAAGGAAAAAAAAATATTTAGTTCAGTTTTAGAGTTTTAAAGTCCTAGATGTGGGGGAGAGGTTTAGCTACTAGGAATGGTGGTCTCTAGCAATGGTGGACACATATGGTAGAAGCGGGAGTTACCTCTCAAGCCACTAAGCAAAGTCCTGCAGTCTCTTTTGAGATGGCAAAGGACAGCTGGGATGTTTTCATGTATTCTCTACTCTAAACACACACTTGCGCTCCACCCTGTAGAGAGCAATCGGGACATCTATGCTATCACTGGCTCAGCGTGGGCACTGTTAATGGTTTGTTTATTGAGTTGACCACCCCCCCCCCTTTTCTCCCTTGGTGGGTAGAGAAGTATCTTAGTTAAGGTTTCTATTGCTGTGAGGAAACACCTACTTCTCCTGGCTTGCTCAGCCTGTCTTCTTATAGAACCCAGGACCACTAGTCCAGGGATGACACCACCCACCATGGGCTGGGCCCTCCCCCACTGATCAGTAATAGAGAAAATGCCTTACTGCTGGATCTCATGGAGGCATTTTCTCAACTGAGGCTCCTTCTCTCTGATGACTCTAACTTGTGTCAAGTTGACACACAAAACCAGCCAGTGTAAGAGGTGACAGGTGTATACATTGTCTTAGCAGAGCGAAGAAGCGCTGTCTAAGTAAATAACATCCAAGGAACCACACGCAGAAAGCAGCGTAAGGTGTTGATCAGGACGGAGAAGGCTGGAGTTTCACGGTAAACTGGAAATTCGTTGGCCGAGAGCCCAAATAAGAGGCTGTGGGTCAGTCTGGAATCATGGGTTACACAGATAATTTGCAAAAACATCGAACAAAAGTTTGTAAATAGGCACACAATGGAGATTGGTAGCTACGGTTGGTATCTGTGTCCTTGTGGCCTCTGTTCAAGGACACAGTGGCACCTGTACTACTGCAGGGGTTCACGGAACGCCCAGTTCCAGGATCACCTTCACTCTTCAAGGGACAGGGATGGCATATATTCTGGTCAATGTTAACTTGTAATGGGAAAGCTTGTGGCTATGGGGTTATTAAAAAAACCTATCAGCCGATGAAGGAGTTGGGTTTAGAAAGCCAGGTCCCTGGGGGAAAGACAGTTCAATGGTTAAGAGAGCTCACTGGCTCACAACTGTAATGCTAGTCTCATGGGATCTGACACCCTCTTCTGGCCTCTGTGGTTAACTTCATATATGTGGTATACAGACAAAACACCCACATACATAAAAACAAACTAAATAAAAATGGTTAAAAAAAAAAAAAAAAGGAAAGCTAGCTCTCTTTGTCTCCCTTGGTCTGGACCCCAGCCTCATTTCAGGGGAGTCCCACTGCAGGGTGTGGAGTCAGATCGGCATCCAGGCTGGTCTTTCGAGTGGCCACACGGAGAACAAACCACTGCAGGAGAACTGGGGCTGGACAGCACACGAGTGCCATCTAGTGGTGAAGAAAGTGAGCATCCTGCCACCACCTTCTCTAAAAGGCACGAGAATTACTCTGGGCTGGGTGGCTGCCCAAACATTCCTTTACATTCAAAGGTGGATTGGGATAAGTCCCTGAGAAATTGTGTGTTTTGAGACAGGATTTCACCCTGTAGCCCAGGCTGGCCTGAAATTCACTGTATAGCCTAGGCTGGTTTAGACCTCATGGCAATCCTGCCTCAGCTTCCCAAGGGTGTGAGTCACCAGGCAGTTTGATAATCTCAGTTTTATTTGTATATGTATTTTGTCTGCATGAGGGTATGTATACATGAGTCCTGGTGCCCACAGAAGCCAGGACTGGAGTTACGGGTGACTGTGGGATACGCCATGTGGGTGCTGGGAACTGAATTGGGTTCCTCTGGAAACCAGTATGCTCTCTCTCTAGGCCCCCGAGGGACTGTTTTTAAGGAGAATAATATAGACGTAAAAGAATATAATATATCCATAAACATTCAGGAGCTGAAAGGCTGAGAAGAGGACATGCAGACACGCAGGAGGAGGTGCCTACGAGGACCAGGCTGGACTTGAACTCCTCCTGGCAATCCTTTTGGCTCAGCTTCCCCCCCCCCACCTCCTTTTTCTTTCTTCTTTTTTTTTTTTTTTTTTCCCTGAGACAAGATCTTACTACACAGCCCTGGCTGGCCTGGAACTGGCTCTGTAGATCGGGCTGACCTTTAAACTCACAGAGATCTGCCTGCCTCTGCCTCTGCCTCTCTGCCTCTCAAGTGCTACGATTAAAGGCAAGTATGACCATACCCAGCCCCTTTTCTATTTCATGGATAAATAAAACCAGTGAGCTCAACTGGAGACCAGAAGGGAGGATACACTCTTTTGGAAGAGGCCAAGACTGGATGTTTGGCAAGGGGAAAAATCCAACAAGCACAGGGTTTATACAGTTTGTCTTATTATTAACTGAGTCTTTTCTTTTTAATTTATTTTGCATACATGAGTACTGTCGTTGCTGTCTTCAGACACACCCGAAGATGGCATTGGATCCCATTACAGATGGGTATGAGCCACCATGTGGGTGCTAGGACTTGAACTCAGGACCTCTGGGAGAGCAGGCAGTACTCTTAACCACTGAGCCATCTCTCCAGCCTGGGGTTGTTCTTTTGTTTTTTAAACCAGTGAACAGCTGTAAATACAATCATCCTGTGTGGTGGGGCCTGGCAGCGACCCTCTTCCTGTGCTGGGAGACTCCCACCTTGGTAGTTTACGGGGGCTGTGCGCTCTCACTGTGGAGGGGGAGATGGTACTGGACCCTGGCTTTCCCAGCGGTAGTGTGATCTCACTGTGGAGGGGGAGATGGTACTGGACCCTGGCTTTCCCAGCCTTTGCTCCTCCCAGACCACTCAGGCCTGTTACGCTGGGACTCAGTGGAGATCAGGATGGCAGTTCCTGAAGTAGGGGCCAGGTGACTGTAAGGATAGCAGAGAGCTGGCATAGAGCTGGCATAGAGCTGGCCTCCCTCCCAGCCTACTTGTCAGCCACTTTTCTAGCCGCCCTGAGGCCAAAAGAAAGAACTACTTACTCGCTTTGTAACCAGAAAACAGAGTAGGGGAGGTGCTCAAATCCCTTTAAGGGCACACTCGAAACTACCTGTCCCCCCTCCTTGCACCACCACCCATAGGACTTACCTCTTGAGGTCTCCACCACCTCCCAGTAGTGTCCTTCTGGGGACCAAACCTCAATATGCTTTCATGGGTCATGGAAGAGGTTGGTCTCTGCCTCCTGAGGGTGTGGCTGGGTTCCAGATTTAATACTTGAAAACATATGACCACAAGTCTCAGGGCTTTCTAGGCTCCTGAAGCATGAAGTAGGAAGGATGGTTAGCATCCCTGACGAGTGTCTGACAAGATGTTCTGGGGCTAGTGGCACCCTGGGGTGTGTGCTTTGTAAACAGCCCTTGTCTTGGGGCAAGAGCCCTGGGAGCCTCCATGACTTCTCTAGACAGGAGGAGGAAGAGGAGGAGAAGGAGGAGGAGGAGGAGGAGGCGGCGGCGGCATGGGGAGAGTCTAACTAGACTGCAGGCTGCATTGGCACACGGCTGTCCTGTGAGCTGCTAACATGGTCCAGGTTGGACGGTCCCTCTTCCCTAGTGTTTTTGAATTCGTTATTTATTTACATTTCAAATGTTATCCCCCTTCCCAGTTTCCCTTCTACAAGCCCCTATCCACTCCTCCATCCCCCTGCCTCTATAGGGTGGTCCCCCACCCACACACTCACTCCTGCCTCAGCAGCCTAGTGTTCCCCTATCCTGGGTCATCAAGTCTCCACAGGACCAAGAGGCTCCCCTCCCAGTGATGCCAGATAAGGCAATCCTCTGCTACATATCCAGCTGGAGCCATGGGTACCCTCTGTGTACTCTTCAGTTGGTGGCTGGAATGAATCACAAGCTCTTCTCTCTTCCCAAGTACCTTAGTCCAGAATCCTACTCACCTGGAAGCCTAATTCCCACTCTAAAGTAGGTCAGTCCCAATGGGCTACCTTCCTGAAATTCAATTAAATGGCGCTTCAGGAAATTTCCTGCAACATTTCAAGGTGGTCTTTTCTTCAGCAGTCCCCAAGGAGTATGGTTCTAGCTCTGGAGCCAACTGCAGATGCCAGCCGTTCAGGCCGTACAGATGCTGCACCTCTGATGTGGGTGGGCCTGGCTCCTTGCTCTGAGCAGCACTCTAGTCTAAGAAACAAGGCAACTGCTGGGCATGGTGGCGCACGCCTTTAATCCCAGCACTTGGGAAGAGGCAGGTGGATTTCTGTGTTCGAGGCCAGCCTGGTCTACAGAGTGAGTTCCAGGACAGCCAGGGCTATACAGAGAAACCCTGTCTTGAAAAAACCAAAAAAAAAAAAAAAAGAACAAAAAAGAAACAAGGCAACTCCCAAATCTAAAACTACCTTTATTTGTGGTTGGCTCAGCATAACTCGCCTTCATCAATGAGCAGAATTATAAAACTGTACAAGAGGTAAAAAAATAGGCCGTTTAGATAATGATCCTCATATCATGAGCTTTAAAAATACACATAAAAGTTGTACAATCTGGCAGTTTATAAAATATAAAGCTAAAAAGAATATTTTAGTTTCCACACTGAGGAGTGAATCACACAATCAGCACATATCAATTAAACAATTAACAGAGAAGACACATGGCACAAGATTTTTTTAAAAAATCATCTAAAAATTAACATTTTACCCAGACCAAATTATTCACCCTTTAAAGACAAGGCTACCATAAGGTGGCAGGATACAGTGTAACTTTTCCTTTTCCAGTTTTAGAATGGTCAGGGGTACTGTTCAAAATAGATCTGATGTGCTTTAAGCAAGTGCAACTGTAACTGGATACACTTCAGAGTAAAAATTAAATAAATATAAATAGATTCAATAAATATGTCATTGCAAAAAGAACTACACAAGGTCTTTTGTGTGGGGATGCCACATAGCTGGCTGGTAATGCTTAGGTGAGTGGGGACTCCCCCATCACAACTTTAGGGACAACTGGGAAGGAATACTATACCCAAACACACGGGGAAGAGGAGAGGTGAGACCACAGGACTCCGGCAAGCAGTGTGGATAAGGCTGCTCCGAGGGGGTGGGGGGAGGCTCACCACAGACGGGCTTCGGAGACTTTCTACTAAGTACAGAAGAGACCGAAGTGCCAAAAGCAACCAGATTTACACACGGAAATTCACAAGTTCGTCATGAAAACCAAGAAGGGGGGCGGGGGAGGGGAGCAGGCACTTTGGCTTCAAAGAACTCAGACCTCAGGTGGGGGGAGGTCTGATAACCTTCAGGTGAAGCTGATGTCAGGCCCCAGATGGCCAACACCATGGCTTCCAGACAAGAGGGATGAGCAAGGACAGAACTGCCGGACAACCAATCATAGAGCAGGGTGAATTTCAATGGCTCTCTCCAGGGTAGCCATTGCTTGCACTTCTGGCTCTTCCTACACCTCTGGACCATGATGATGAAGGCAGTGGTGAACACGGAGCAGACTCAGAAGCAGACAAAAGAATCCTGGCACAGCTGGAGAGTGGGACCAAAGCCCTGCAGATGACAAGCACGGGCCAGCACAAGACAGCTTACAGCCAGAGATGGCTCTGCAGCGGTCACAGCAGCAACCAGCTGATTAGCCTTTTACTTTGGGAAAAGGAGCTGCTGCTGCTAACTGAATTGCATGCACATAAAACCTCCACGAAGCCAGGTAGACTGAGGAGAGTCTTGTGCCTATCCTCAATTTGGTGGAAACCACTCGGCCATACCCAGTGAACTCAGACCTCCATCTCTCTGTATTGTATCATGGCAAGAGCCTGCGGCTACTGCTGTATCAAGAGCAGGGGACACCTTTGCAATCAGGGGTTCACCTTCAGTCTCTAGATGACCTAGTGGTTTACCACGTGACACCTATGTTCCCAAAAGTGCAAGTGCTTTGGTACCTAGTGAAACGGCACACTTCCTAAACTGAAATTTCAATACAAGACAAGGTTTAAACAAAGATAACATCACAGACACAGCTCAATTCCATGCTAAAGCTGAAGATGCTATACTTGTAGACAACCTGGCAGCCTCTGGGCATGTGTCATGCTACAGAGCTGCCCTGGCCTAAAGCCAGCGTCTCCGGCTGAGCATCCAGACTCACAGCGTTTTCATGACACACCTAGAGGACGGGCAGAAAGTGAGCTGACCAGACCTGACTGGTTCTGAGATGGGACAGTTCTAAGGCACAAGCAGGGCAAACTCCAAATGCACACCTTCCTAACCACTGGAGCTTCCTTTCTGCCTGACACTGTGTGCTGCCGCCTCTCAGGAGGCTTCAAAGGTAGAAGTCTGTCCTGTATTCTTCATCTCATGTCCCACCTAGCTCGACAGAAAGTTTTCAGATAAGTACAGTGAATAGAGGACTTTGGGGAATTTGATTGGTTGGAATCTGATAAATGGCAAAGACATTTGAAAAGCTGACTCCATGCGAACTGGATGGGAACACCAAGCTGAGCCTTAAACAACTTGAGCACTTCCCAAAGGGGAGCTCGGCTCGAAGAGCAAGGCGAGCAGCAGCCCCAGTGACACTGGCCCCACTTCCTCACGTTGGTCTCGGCTGTTACCTCTCAGCCCCTGACAAAGGGCTATGCTGAGAAATGAGCAGGAAGCCAAATGTGGGGTTGAGGTTCCAGGGTCTAACCAGGGTCACCATGAGGTCCAAAGATGTAGGAGTTTAAGAAAAAGTCCTCTTTGGCCACCATCAAAGTGAGAAAATCAAATTTTACAGCAGCAGGGGAAGCTTTGGGTAAGTGGCCCTGGTACCAGCACACCCAGAAGACCTCTTAGGGGACACAGGGGCAGTGACTCCAGTCAGTGCAGTGCATGAAGCTGCTGAGGCCATTGTCCGCACAAACAAAATGGAGCCTCAGCTCCCCAGGACCACAAAATAGAAACCACTGCTGGCTCCAGGGATCCTACACAGAATCTCCCCCACAGACCCTGACTCCAGGAGCCTCAAAGGCTCCTGGGAGGGAGAAGACAATAGATTCTGATTGGAACTATAATTAAAAATTAAGTTTGAGAAAAATGGTACTGATGTAATTACTTTGACGTTAATACATTTACACAGTGTTGCTAGAATGTCTTAACTCTTCAGCATTACACAATGTTCTACATTCTTGAGGGAATGGTGATTTTTGGTACCACATAAAACAGAAGATATTATATCTTGCATTTCTTCTTCACAAGCATCAAGCTACATTTAATTTATTTATGCGAATGTAGCTTTCTGCAATATGATCAAAATTCACTTATTAAAACCTGCCAGGAAAAACATAAAAGCTGGCCTACAAAGTCTGTGGTAGTCTGACCTTGGCTCTCCACCCCAGGGCCTTGATTCACAATCTATGCGCTCATCTGCTGGCCTCTGGGGTAGAGGGACCAAATCAGTCACCTTCTGGTTCTGAGCTTCTCTGAGTGACTGCGAAGCTCCCTCTAGTTGCTCCTCTCTGGCCCTGACAACCTGTCTCTGTCCCTGTCTGGTCTTAGCTGCCTCCTGGTGGCCAGGAAACTCATCTCTGGCTCACATAGCCAGGATTCAACCTATCAGGGGCCACTATTTAGGCCACTTGTGCTGGGCCAGCACCACATCCAGAACTGTGTCTGCTTCATCTTCCAGACCCAGAGCACATGTCTGGTGTCCACAGCATTGCTAACTAGTTTCTACAACCCACTCTTACAACTCGCTGCACGAGGCAACACGGGCTATCAGTAACTTGGAGGTGCCTCCTATCCCCATGACAACACCTCTGAACATCTCTTCCTTAGCACCCCACATCTCTCAAACCATTCCTATCAGAGGCTGCACATGCTGTACCTCAACCAGGCTGCTTCCACCATGTAGGCAAAACAGGATTCTTCCACTCTCACTGAAAGGCCCCCAAAATGCCATCCCACAGGAATTTTAGAAAGAAATAAAAGTGGAAGCGAGCTCATCCAGTGAAAGGCTGATGCTGTTCCTTTTGCAGCCTCTGGGACAGGCCACCTTCGTAGACATCCTTCACTACAAGGTTTCAGGGCCACATCTCCTTAGGTCTCTGTAGTCATGAGGGACCATCTTCTCTGCATCCTAGGATCAGCATTACCCTCTTCTGTCTGCAGATCAGCAGCTCAAGGCACTTGATTTGAGAAGCTTAGTCTTCCTGCTAATCCCAGAGGCGACAAACTATGACTGCAGAGATCAGGCCCATGGTCATTGTTGGGGCCACCAGACCAGAGGGCTGCCCTAGCTCAGAGGGCATCTGGAATCACTGGAGGCTGGGGTTCTGTGGGCTCATGCCAGTAGTAGGTCTGGAAGAGTCTCTCATGTCTGCACAGCTCCATGGCGTGGTAGGTGTGAGAGAGGAGGTTGGGGAAGCGGGACGTGAAGTAGCGCACAAAGTCATCTGGGACGGAGCCCAGCGTCTCCTGAACCTCCACAGGGAGCTCCCGGTAGTGGTGTTTCTGTGAATGAGCAGAGACACAGCTTTAACAGCCGGGTAACAGTGCTAAGGGCTTCTCTGTAAGGAAAGGACAAGAGACGAATGCACCTTGGTACATCCCAATTGTCCTGTAGCCTTTCTTCCTCCAGAAGTAAAGCTCCAAGCAGGTAAGGCTTGGCTTAGGGAGAGCAGCTTTAGCTTCTCTGGGGTACTGGCTGACAGGAAGGGAGCACAGGCCTCCTGTGAAGGCCGTGGATTGTAGTGTTTGTGCCAACAGGCTTGGAGGCTGCTTCTGTGACTGAGGTAAAGGCTGCTTGGTGACAGCACAGGCCAAGAGCATCCCTAGGGCTCTAAGAGGACACAGAGGAACCATTCTAGATCACTGAAGACCTGGCCTTACACAGGAAAGTAACCCAGGGGTCCCTATTAGAGAGTATGTATACACTGGCTGTCAGCACACATGCCCCAAGACTAGTCCTTACAGCTTAACCCTGCCTTCTGAAGTGTATGGAGAGAAATTCCCCGAGGGCAGACATGGCCTTTTTACTTGGTGCGGTGGCTAGAATGAGAATGGTCCCCATAGGCTCATAGATTTGAAGATGTGGTTCCCAGGTGGTAGACCATTTAGGATTAGGAGGTGTGGCCTGTTGGAGGAGGTGTCACTGAGGGTGGGCTTTGAGGTTTCAGAACCCCATGCCAGGCCCAGTGTCTGTCTTTCTCTACCTCCAGTTTGTGGATCAGAATGTAAGCTCTCAGCTACTGCTTCAGTCCCATGCCTGCCTGTCTGCTGCCATGCTCCCTGACAGGATGGTCACAGATTCACCCTCTAAAAATGTAAGCAAGCTTCCAGTTAAAATGTTTCTTTTGTTCATGGTGCCTCTTTACAGTAACCAAAATACTTGTCAAATCCAGCTGAGACTGCCCAGGTCGGATCCATTGTAAGAAAAAGATACACAGAAATGAACATAAGCCATCAATCTCTGCTGTAGCTACCTCCCCAAGACCTCATAAGCCTTTACCTTATTTCTCATGGCTCGGAGGAGATCTCTGACAGAGCCACCTTTGTAGGTTCTGAATTTGCGCAGATCTAGAAGAACATTAAAGGATATAATGGTTAAGCAGGTACATTTTTACAGAGAATTCCTGGGCTCTTGCAACTGAACTAAAGTGATACAAACTCTCAGTCAAGACAAAAGATGCTTGGACCTAAGTAAAGGTGGCGCCCTTCTGGAGTTCAGCATCTTAGAGCATCGTTGTCACCAGCGTGCCATTAAGGGACAAACTAGGATGTAAAACTGCATCCCTCTGACCAAGCCCACAAGGACATGCTCAAGTAAGTCTCAGATCCAAGAAGAGGGGTTTGGAATTCCAACAGCTGGAGCTGCCTTGTCTATATCAAGTTCTCAAAAATAGTTGCAGCTTTCAAAATGTCTCCTCCTGCCTTTAGCATGGTCACCTGTCTGCAGGGGGACAGTGATGTTCTCCCGCCAGTCCATCTTGACCACAGCTCTCCCGCCTCTCTCCAACTGCCGTACGATCGGACCGTCCAAGGCCTCCTTTTCTATTCGGTCACTCACATCCTGTGAGGGAAAACAGGCAACAGGTGCTGGGCAGGGTAGGGATTTGGGGTTCGTCCACACTAAGCTACAGAGCAGGCAGGCACTGAAGTGTGAGTTGTAAGCAAACTGACATTCCGCTTAGGTCTAGGTGGCAGGCTCCTCAAAGCTAGGCAGCAGGTACCTACCCTGATCCACTGACTTTTTTCCCTGTGAGCAAATATGTCCTTCACTCACTGGGACAAATCTGCAGAGATCCCTTCCATGACAAGAGAGATGTTACAGAGGTGTACCTGTATGCAGGGCACACATCCACCTCTGGAAGTTCACACTCACACAAAGAGCTACAGGTACAAAACACGTTTTCCAGGGAGCCAAAGCATAAAGGGGAAAGCTTAATTCATTCTGTGCTTCAGATATCCTTGAAACAGGGCATCTCAATGGCTAACCGGAAGGTCATAACTCCTCACTTGAGCACTAGAGAAGCCATGAAGAGCCCTTTTCAAGAGCACTGGGTAGTAGGTGAGGGGATCTGGTGCTACTGGGCTTCAAGTCCTGCAGGAGGGAAGGGAGGGTCAGGAGTGAGTACCCTATGTATTAGCCTTCAGAGCCCCTGCCAGTAAGAACGGCTATGAGATGGAATGATGAGCCCACACATCAATGCTGAGCCCTCGGGAGTCAGTTACATAGTGCTTTGATAAAGGAAAAATCAGACTGGATAATTTTTCCTTTTTCTTTTCATTTTTCTCCAAGACAGAGTCTAATGTAGCCCAGGCTGGCCTTGAACTTGCTACATAGCAGAAAATGACTCTGAACTCATTGTCCTTTTACGTCTACCTCCAGAGTGCTGAGATTACAGGTTACAGTGTAATAGCATGACTAGTGTACTGGCTGAATTCCTATTTGAACTTACAGGGAAAAGCCTTGAAGAAAGGCTGGCAGGATGGGTCAGCAGGGGAAGGTATTGGCCATCAAGCTTGATGATCTGAATTTTATTCCTGAACTCAGATGACAGAAGGAGAGAACCAATATTCACAAGAGCTCTTCTGACCTCCACATATACACCAACAAACACACATACACACACACACACACACATAAATAAATGTAAAACTAACAACTTTGCAGAGACTAAACTGTTAGACTGTCCTGGTGGGCATCGTGGAAACATGTTTCAGAGTTGCAAAGTAACTAGTTAGTCACAGCTGGTTGACAGAAAAGAAGCCAGTCATCTTTGCCAGATATACAATTTGCATACACTAACTCTTTCATGTGGGGTCAAGGTCTTCATATATATTTTATTTCTGTTGTCTGTTTTGTTTAGTGACCTAGACTTGAGAATTTTCATGTTATATCCTGTAGCATACAGTTACCAATTGTGCTGCTGGGCTGGAATAAGATACTGGACCCCTCACCCCAAAGACATTTGAATGATCACTCAGCACCAAGACAGAACAGTGATTACAATTATCCAGAAAGTCCTGCCTTCAAGGAGCATATGTTCTAGGGCATCTCTATAGCCAAGGCCCCTGCCAAACTCTAGACTATGTGAATGTCCATTCTAAGTCGGGAGCTTTCTAGGAGAAAACCCTGTTGCCCCAACCCTACTCTTCATGACTTACCCATCTCACAGCACCTAATACCCACAAATAGTCTATACAAAGCCACTTGGCAATATCACAGAACCACAGACCTGTCACTTGCCAAAGGAGTTCTGAGCCACTGATCTTAAATTTTAGCCCCAAAGTATACACTAAACAAAATGAGATTTGAGAAAAAGACAATAAAAAAAAAAACTTAAGGAGATGTTTGAATTTATGATACTGAATGGTATTATACAGTATCTGAGATTTGCTTCAAAAGACATCTCAATAGTTAAGAGCACTTTATGCTCTCACAGGGGACTAGGTTTGGTTCCCAGCTCCCATGTGGCACCCTATAATCATCTGTACCTTGTTTCAGGGGAGCCAGTACTCCATGCTGGCCTCTGTGGGTACCAGGACAAGTATATGCTACACATACATACACCTGCCTCTACAAAGCAAGTGCACACTTACACGCATCAAGAAGAAATCTTTAAAAAGTCATGTGGGTATGGGACAGCACAGAAATGAACACTGGAGGATGGAAAGGAGCCCTCTGGAGCACCAGTTTACCTGTGTGACCATTAGGGATCCCCAGATACAAAGTTTAACAACTAGGGCACACTTAGGGGCTGGAGAGATGGCTCAGTAGTTAAAAGCACTTCCCACTTCCACAGAAGACCTGGGATTGGTTCCTAGCATCTACACTGTGTCTCACAGTCTTCTATCTTCTGTAGCTCTCATTCCAGGGGATCTGACACACTCTTCTGAACTCCATAGCCACCAGGTACACATATGGTGCACAGATATACATGCAGGCAAAACATTCATAAATATATATAAAAAAACTAATCTTTTAAAAAAAATAAAAAATTGGGTACATTCATATGATTGAATGTTATAGTCATAATTTTATGTATGTTTTAAAAAGCAGAATATAACACTATATATAGTTTGATCCTAATTATACTACTATTTATATGAAAATATTCAAAATATGACAGTTAATTTCAGTTGTCAACTAAGACATATGCCTGGGTGGGTCTGTGAGGGCAATTCCAGAAAGGATTAGCCTAGAGCAAAGGGCCCTCCCCCAGCACAGGCAGTACCCTCTGGCATGTGGGCTGCTAGAGAGAGGTCTCAGGGAAGCAGTCTTGCCTGATGGCCTTTGCTTCTTGCTGTCCCACTCTGTTGCTGCTGTCATCCTTCCCTGGCACCAGAACCTTGCTCCTTCAGCCTTCCACTGTGGCTTAGAACCAGGGAGTCTCTGATTTTCCAGGTCTTCAGTGTAGACTAGCTGCTGAGGCAACCCAGTTTTGTGGACTGAGCAGCTACTGGCTCTCAGTCTCTCTAGTGTGTAGATGGTCATGACTAGACTACCTAGCCTGTACTGCGTGAGCCATTCTAGTACATTCCCTTTACACATAGAATCTACTAGCACAAATGTCAATCACATTTGTCTTGGTTGTAGGTAATAGGTCATTGGTTTTTCTCTTTGTCCTTTTTAACTTTTGAGAATCTGGAGGACATTAGGATTTTGATGGAGAAACAGACCCAGTACCTGGAAAAACTGGAGCTGCTTCTCCAGGCTCCAGAAGAAGGGGTGTTTTAGCACGTGCTTTGCAGAGGGGCGCTGCTGAGGGTCCATTGCAATCATTTTCTCTATCAATTCACGAGCAATGACGTCCTCTAAAGAGGAGAAAATAAACCCATTATTTCCAACTTATAACCAGATGAAATATCAGAAGCCTTACAAATGCATGTGGTCCCCTACAGTTGTGTGCTTCTGTTATACAGACGCGTACGTGCTTGTGTGTATGCAGGCTTACTGAGGTCAGAGGCTTAAGTATCTTCCTTAGTTGCTTTCTGCCTTATTTTCTGAGGTTAGAGTCTTGCACTGAACTTGGGATCACCAATTCAGCGGCCTGGCAAATCCTGGGTGTTGAGGATCCAAACTCACGTCCTCATGTTTTGCTGGTAAGCACTTTACCAACTGAGCCATCTCCCAAGCCCCTGCATGCCCTTTGATACCACCTTCTGCTAAAGGAATTGATTGTAATAAAATATGAAGAACTCACACCAAACATCAGTTCATAATAGATTTTCACTATGTGGTTTGTGAAAAGTAGTGACTAAAAATATCCCAAACCTAAGCTGTTAAAAGGGCGGTGGGGTAAGTCTGGATGGTTAGACAGACGTTCAAGGTCAAATAGGCTTGTAATAGCAGTACTCGGGAAGCTGATGCAGGAAGATCATGATTTTGAGACAAGTCTGACTTACCCAGGAAGACTTGGGCTAGCCTGGACTACACAAAGAGACCCTGACTAATTAAACCAAAAAAAAACAAAAACAAAAANAAAAACAAAACAAAACAAAACAAAAAACCCCAAAAAACAAACAAATAAAAAAAGATGAAGTTGAAAAAATGAGACTGTTGAAAATGTATGACTGAACCCCATCCCCACTCTCACCAGGGGCCAATTAGCTCAGCCTTACCTGGAACTCTCTGTGTATCCTAGGCTGGTCTCAAATTTGAGATTCAGCATCCTAAGCCTTAGGATTACAGGTATGTTCAACTACCCGTATGTATGTATGAATGTATGTATGTATGCATGCATGTATGTATGTGTAGGGAAGGACATGTATATGTGACACAGCACACATGTGGAGGTCAGAGGACAACTTGTAGGAAGTTAGTTCTCTCCTTCTATCATGTGGGTGGGTCCTAGGGATTAAACTCCAGTCATTAGGTGTTCAGGCAAATGCCTTTAACCATTGAGCCATCTTGCTAACCCCTTAACCCCATCTTTTTGTTGTTGTGCAGTCTTGGCTGTCTGAGAACTTACTATGTAGATCAGGTTGGCCTTGATTTTATAGATTTATAGCACATGCCTCTGATGTGCTGAGATTAAAGCTGTGTGCCACTACTCCCAGATCCACTTTTATAAATGTACACATATCTACATAGGTAATTAGAATAACATATACAAAAGAATTGACAGCAGATATCCATCTCTCTATAATGAAAATATGGGGGCTGGAGAGATGGCTCAGCGGTTAAGAGCATTGGCCGCTTGCTCTTCCAGAGGTATTGATTCAATTTTCAGCAACCACATGGTGGCTCACAACCATCTGTAATAGGATCTGATGCCCTCTTCTGGTGTGTCTGAAGACAGCTACAGTGTACTCATATAAATGAAATAAATAAATCTTTTTTTTAAAAAAAAGAAAAAAACAAAATATGGGTCTTAACGCTAATGTGTTTTTTTTACAATGCATAAGGGGAAAACTAATAAGCAAAACAATGATTTCATTTTAATCTGTTCATCCTGTGGTGCTTTGATCTAATATACTCTAGCAAATTTCCCAGTCAGGAGGAACTATGCCTTGTGTCCAAGTCAGCAGAGCAAAGAGAGACTGTGCATCCCCACTGGGCAGACTGCTATGTCTGGTAACCATGGCCCTCACACAACAGAGTCCAGTGTAGAGCGCACAGGTCCTCCCATATGCCAGCCAGCCAGGCCCTCTGATCAGAGTCCCCAGGCCAGTGCCTCGCTCAGTGCTCCAAGGATGCTCGTAGGCAGCCTCTGTGTGGTCCAGCACTTCCTGAGGCCAGACAGGCGGTATGTTGGAAGGTGCTGCCACCCAGACCACCTGCTCACCATGCTTGTCTGAGTGGAAGCAGTCAAGGTTGCAGGCGCCCAGGAGGATGTTGGCCTGCCGCTGCAAGGATTTGCCAAAAGGATGGTTGCCCTCAGAGATGACATAGTAAAAGACACAGCCTGCAGAAAAGATGTCCACCGTGTAGGTCTGAAAGAAACACAGAGTCGGAGGTCTCAGACAGCTGTCACTTCACTTCAGCCCCTACTGATGAATGGCTAATGAATGTGAATTGTCCAAAACACAAGAGGACACC
Organism: Mus pahari; assembly: GCF_900095145.1. Taxonomy (NCBI): domain Eukaryota; kingdom Metazoa; phylum Chordata; class Mammalia; order Rodentia; family Muridae; genus Mus; species Mus pahari. The sequence goes on from NC_034603.1 coordinate 73,712,305, forward strand.
CTGAAGTATTGCCCTAGTGTTCTGATTGATGTCAAGGTCATTGGCTTATGGGCTGACAACCCTGCTCTGCCAGGTGCCCCAAGTTAGTCACTGATCAGGGTACAACTTCCATCACACTCATCCTTGGCAGGGACCAGTATTTTTTTTCCTTCCTTTTTTTTTTATTTTTTATTTTTTATTTATTATTATTATTTTCTTTATTCAGTAATCTATTCTTGCCTGAAACATTTTTCTTGAATCTACACAGTTGTTTTATTTTGTTTTTCAAGACAGGGTTTCTCTGTGTAGCCCTGGGAATACTAGAACTCACTGTGTAGATCAGGCTGGCCGTGAACTCAGAGATCCACCTGCCTCTTCTCTGGAATCTAAACAAGCCTCTAGACTTTTAACTTCTAGCTTACAGAAAATACAGAGAGCTGTGAAGCGATGCCATGAGGAAACGAGCAAGCAGCTTAGAGCGAGGATTAAAGGGCATCTCAAGAGTAAGCATCAGAGAACAGAACAGGGAGGGAGGCTTCGGGGATGCGGAGATGCAGTCCAGTTCAGCACTCGACGGAGTCCTGGAAGACAAAACTAGCTGGGAAAGGCTTGGGGGTTTCTGGGGGAATGTGAACATGGACTGAGTGTTAGGAAATAGGACAGGGAGAGATGCTGGTGGCTCAGGTGTGGCAGGGAGGTGGTAGGGGAGGGTCTGTCCTTAGGAAACAAGGCTGCAGCATTTAGTGGTGAGGGGCCAAGATATCTGCTCCTTTATAAGCACATGGTGTAGCCAGAGGTAAACAGAGGAAGACAGACAAATGTATTACGTATTAACCGTGGTTTGGATTAGAAGTACATAGTCTTAATATTCTTCCAATTTTCTGTACATCTAGCAATTGTTAAAACAAGTCTGGGGAAATGAAAATTGGAGGTCTGCTCATTGTAGACAAGGCCTGACTCTCCAGGTTCCCAAAGGAAAAGAGGGTACAAGTGATGGAAGGGTTGGGAGAGACACTGTTCACACCTGTGTGTCCTAGAACATGAAGCGTTTGAAGGGATGTCATTCTGTAAGCACATACGCCTAGCACCCTAATCTTGAAATATAACGGGCTGGTGCTGTGGCTGTCTTTAAAATATTGCTATTTACTCACAGGGTTGTCCTTACAGTCCTCACTCAGCATCTCTGGGGCAATCCACCCTTCCGTGCCAGGCACCCCTGAATGGCGGCTGAAGCTGTGCCTGCCCACCGCCAGCTTCTTGCAGAGGCCAAAGTCAGAGATCATCGCCTTGATCCTGCCGTGCGCGTTGGGCATGGAGAGGAGAATGTTGTGGGGCTTCAGGTCTCTGTGAACTAGGAGAGAACCCCAAATTCATCCATGCTTACCATGAGTGACCCCAGCTTCCTACATGGGCTGTGGATCTTTGTCAGCTTCCTAAATACCCGCCGTCATCTTCAAAATGTTCAGTGTCCAATCACCTAAGGTTTTTTCTCAAGTTCCTACACAATCTGTCAGGAGACCACTGACACACCCCTTCTCCTATGAAGGTCAGGAAGCCGCCCTACCTTTTAGCCTGGCAAAGAGGATACTCTTACCAATGTTGAGAGAATGCAGATGTGCCAGGCCTGAGGTGGTCTGATGAAGCAAGGTGATGGGCTCTAGGCCAAGATGGGCGAAGTCCTTCTGCTCCACATACTGTAAGAGACACATTGGCAAGGTCACAGCTCATAACCTTCAGAACTGTATATTTGTGACTGGTGTTCAAGTGGATGTGTGTATGTATGTGTGTGTGCATATACATATACAATTTTAAGAAGAGTAAATAAGGCTGGAGAGATGGCTCAGCGGTTAAGAGCACTGACTACTCTTTCTTCTGAAGGTCCTGAGTTCAAATCCCAGCAACCACGTGGTGGCTCACAACCATCCATAATGAGATTGGACACCTTCTTCTGGTCTCTAAAGACAGCTACAGTATACTTACATATAAAAATAAATAAGTCTTAAAAATAAAAAAAATGGTAAGTATATACTTTCTGAACAAATGTTAATGGGAAAAGAGGCTAGTGGCTGTGGCAAAGCTGTCACTGAACCTGGGTACAAGAAAGCCAGCTAGACCCACCTCTTGTAGGGTAGCTGCGCACAACTCAATGGCAATGTACTGGAACTGCCGGTCCTTCTCTGTGCAAAAGTAGCGGATCACATTTGGGTGCTCATCTGATTCTCGAAGCAGCTGGACCTCACGGTCGGCAAAGCTAAAACACTCAGGGAGGATCCTCTTCACAGCCACATCTCGGTTGTCAAACATACCTCTGTAGGACAACAAGTAGTAACTGAGTCTGATTTAGTGCACATTGGGCTGTAGACATGAGATCAGCTCTGTAAGATGCCAGTGTTCCTTATTCCAGTGTCAGCCTCCTCAGCTCCAAGACCCAGAGGCCTTGGCCAACCACCAGCACAGTTGTTGCCCTGACGAGTACTAAGTCAACCTGGCACAAGCTAGAGTCACTCAGAAGATGGACTCTGAACTGAAAAAGCAGCACCCTAAGGTTTGCCTATAGGCAATTCTGTAGTATGCTTTCTGAATTGGTGGGTGCCCAGCACACTGGGAAGGGTACCACCCCTGGGCAGGTGCTCTTGGAGTAGATAAGAGACAGGCTGAGCAAGCCAAGAGGAGCAACAGTAAGCAGGCTTCTCTTTCAGTTCCTGCCTTGGGTTCACACCCTGACTGGGAGGTAAAGTGTAAGTAAAGCAAGCCCCTTCCTCCCCAAGTTGCTTTTGGTCATGGTATTGTCACAGCAACAGAAACTCTAAGACAGTGTGGGAACTCACTGGAGGCAAGGCTCACCTGCCTTGATCATCATCACCTTGACCCTGCCAGGCCTCCGGAACCTGACAAGATTCACACAGCTGGGGGACTGGGCCATGCCACTCACTTGTATACAATTGTGCCCTCAGCTCCATGACCCAGGACATCCTTGGGGCAGAATGAAATTTTCCCAACAATCACCATTCTGGTTTCTTCATCTGGGACAAAACAGGAAAAAGAAGAGATCATTTTAAATGGACATCACCTAAAGAACTGAAAAGGCCTCCAGACTTCTGAGGGAGACATGGAGGTTGAGAGGCTCTACACCCCCGATTCCTGGCGGGCAAGAGTTAGGCCCTCGGCTCGGGACCATTGCCTCCTCATCAACATTCTGCCCTGTTCCTACGTTCTATTTCTGCCTTTACATCATCGTTACATTATCTCAGAAGTCTTAAACTTTTCCAAAGAGAAGAATTCTGTGTGGAACCTCATATTTAGTTAATAGTGAGCAACAACAACAACAACAGCAACAACGATGACTACCTCAAAGATCCATATCTAAAACATCCCAGTGTGATCTGACAGTAAAATAAAGAGTTTGCTTAGAACAGGAAGCGCTGGGGTTCCTTCACAATCTAGGTGGCAATCCTCCCAGTATGTGGCCTGACAAAGTCTAAGCCCGCTCCCCAAGAGGAAAATAGGCCATTGCTTCACTTCTGAACCTGGCCAGTGGCTGGCCTCAAGAACTCACTTAAGTCAGATGGGAAACTTCCCTCTGGTCAATAGCAGTTCACAGCCTTTTACCCAGAGACCAGTAGGTAGGAGGAAGCCAGGGGAGAAAGAACACAGTGAGCCCTCAGGGATCTGGAAGAGCATGGCTGCTCTGTGTTCCAGGTATTGCTCCCAGATACAGTGGGGAACTATTTACCCTCATCACCCTGCTCCAGAGAGGGACTGGTGCCGGGCCTGGAGGCAGAGCTGCTGGAGTGGAGGGAGTGGTTGGAGGCCCTGGGGGATGGGCTGGGGCTGCTGGTGCCCGAGCTCTCTGAGAAGGGGCCAGATGAATCCAGGAACTCAGGGTCCTGGGTAAGGTCTCCGTGTGGGTGGAAGGGCAGCTGCTGCTGCTGCAGGAGCTGAATCTTCTCTAGCTCCTTCTGGAACTGTTGGTGCTGGAGCTGACGCTGCTGATGCATGCTCTGTGAAGAGAAACCCACATCCAGGATAGCTCCAAGTAGAAACAAGTCAGAGGGAGAGGTGTTCCCTGTGGCCAAAGAGTCAGGCTGGCCTTATTTGAATGCTAAGGCACAAGGTCAGAGAGAAGCCACAACAAGACAGAATTGATTCAGTAATCTTACACGTCTGTAGGGCCCACAGTCTAACCCTGGAGGGGGCTGGTGAGAGAGACTGAGTGGTCACCAGGAAGAGCTGTCCCTGAATAGAGGTTAGAACAGGGGGCCCCAAAGTCTAGAAGGCATGCTGGAAGCAGTGTGGGTGGGGCTGAACCTGGTGCCTGGCTAAGGCCCTGCTCCTAAGGGTCTAGTTCCATCTTCTTGCTTCTCAGACCCTCTTCTCAATACTCTGAAAGCTCCACTTCATCACCAGGAGAAGCATCAGTGGTCTGTAAACATTCTTGTCTAGGCATGGAAGGTACACTAAAAGGGAGGTTTCTAGCTCTTTTTGAATCTGGGGTCAAAGTTCCAGGAAGGCACTTAGTAGCCCAGGAAGGCACATTGCCTCCCCAAGTCTAGTTTCTTTTTCTGTGGACAGAGAATAAATAACAATGACCTCACAGGACTGTGTGAAGTTAGAAAGATTAGGTAATGACACTTTGCCCACAGAAAGCAAAGCATACAAAATCTGTCTTCCTTACCCGATGGAGATGTGAGCTGCCTACGTGCTGGTATTCTGAGGAGCCAATTCCACAGGCTTGCTGAGGGAACTTCTGTCTTACCTACTCAAATATATCATCATCATTTTGACTTATTTGTAACTAGGAAGTGAAAGGAATCACTGTATCAGTCTTTACACGTTAGCAGATCTCACTCCTAGGTAGTGTGAGAGAGCACATTTTCATCTGATATCTATCCTTCCTTTAAAAAACCCTAAGCCTAACTAATTCAATTAACTATTGTAAATGACCTTAGGGAGAGTTATATATCAGCTAGTTTACCCTTTCTTTAAAAACACTAAGGTTTAGTTACAAATTGTCCTTTTGGAAGCTGGAGAGATAGCTCAGTGGGTAAGAGCACTGACTTTCCAGAGGTTTTGAGTTCAATTCCCAGCAACCATATGGTGGCTCACAACCATCTGTAATGGGATCCACTTCTGGCACTGTCTGAAGACACTGACAGTGTACTCACATATATAAAATAAATCTTAGCCGGGCGGTGGTGGCGCACGCCTTTAATCCCAGCACTTGGGAGGCAGAGGCAGGTGGATTTCTGAGTTTGATGTCAGCCTGGTCTACAAAGTGAGTTCCAGGACTACACAGAGAAACCCTGTCTTGAAAAACCAAAAAATAATAATAATAATAATAATAATAATAATAATAATAAAATAAAATAAATCTTTAAAAAAAAACAAAACAATACTGTCCTTTTATGAGAAGCTAGTATCGCAAATGATGTTTTTGAAGATAAGCAAATACTTCTTTTTTTCCCTCACAATATAGCCCTGGCTGGTTTTAAACTTGCTATGTAGACCAGGGTAGCCTTAAGTTCTAAGTGCTACAGTGTGTTTAATACCACATCTGGCTCAAATATTGACTTTTAAATATGAAACATGTTACCTGCTTTTGTGTGGCCCCTACCCAGTGACTGACAGAGGGGTACCAGAACTTGGAGGATACTAAGAAAGAGCAAAGCCTTACCAGGGGGTAAGTGATGATGAACGCCACCCATCCAACCAGCAGGAAGGTGCTCAAGATAATACTAGCCATGTCCTTGAGCATGGAGTCCACGGGGGCCTCAGGCTTGGCAGGGGCACGGAAGAGCTTCTCTTCCACATCCTGAGATACGGTGGTCGGTGTGTGGTCTGAAGTCTGGCCAACTATGTTGATAACCTTGTATGGAAGAGATTTTTCTAAATGTCTAGCCAGATACAGATGAAGTTAGCACTCGAGAGAAACCATGTCTATTTAAAATGTAGGTCTAAAATGAAAGAATTTTTTCTAGTTCATCAAATTCTTTTTAAGCAATTGCAGTGAGAGACCATACAATTCTACAGCGATGCTGCCATTGTTCAGAGATTTTTAGAACAATATATTTGGAAATACCTTTAGACCCTGACATTCTTTAAAAATTTTCAATGATAAATTTCAATGATAAATCTACAACTCTTTTGATAGATTTTCTAGTTAAGGAAAACTGTAAAATCACCTAAGTCATATACTGAAAAAAGTCTAGTAAAAGTTAGTCATCAATTTGATACCTTTTTACACAGAAAAATAAAGCTAGCCAGGCATGCAGAAGGTCCTGGGTTTAATACCCACACTATAAACAAACAAATCAAACCAGAAAAACAAAGCAGGGCTGTACAAGTATGAAGATCTGAATTCAAACCCCGAGAAGCCTCATTAAAAAGTCAGACGTAGTAGATGTGTATGTGCACCTGTAAGCCAATCAGTGGGGTGAGGTGGAGACAGGAAGGTCACTAGAGCTTGCTGATCATCAGGTCAGCTCAGAGTCAGAGAGACCCTGCCTCAAAGGGAAGAAGGTGGCGAGCAAGAGTAGAATACCCAACATCTTCTAGCCTCCTTACATTTATGCACACCCCCATACTGTACCACATACACATGCTCACCAACAAAAACAAGATGTTTGTTTATATGTATATATGTGCAGGCATATACCTAGCATACCTAACAAAGCAATAAAGCCACTCTCTTAGGTTGTTTTTCCAAAGTTAGAGAAAAGTATCAGATGCCTTTATTAAATGCTTATGAAAAATAAACAAAAAGTAAATGATTATAGAAGCTCCAAATTAAATCAGATAAGCATGTAACTTCCTTTCAAGTTCCTCAGAATCTCAGAGGTTTCCTGGAACAGTTCAGAAAAATGCACTGATCTGTACACAAACAGCTAGTGTTCTCTGTTTGTCCAACAAAGCTAACACACAGCTTCCTGGCCCTGTACACTGTGTTTTCCTTCTTTTATTTTAATTTTTTAAAAAAGATGTAGTTATTTATTTTATGTATGTAAGTGCACTGTAGCTGTCTTCAGACACACCAGAAGAGGGCATTGGATCCCATTACAGATGGTTGTGAGCCACCATGTGGGTGCTAGCAGTTGATCTCAGGACCCCTAGAAGGACAATCCATGCTCTTGATCATTGAGCCATCTCTCCAGCCCCACACACAGGTTTTCCACATGCTTGCATTACCAGTCTCTCCTCAAGACATCAGCTTTTGATGCCCTTCTCTCCCCTTCTAGTTGCTGAGTCCATCCAGGGCTATATGTCTTGTGTTCATGTCTCCCTTATAGTGCAGTGCATGGGGAGTATGGCTTGTTTGTTTTATAGCATGTGGCTGAGAAATCTGTGCTGAGTATGTGACAGGAAGAATATTTATTTAGATATTAACTGTTCTGTTCAGGAGTGTTTAAAAAGACAGTTGTGGGGCTGGAGAGATGGTTAAATTCAGTGGTTAAATTCAGGTACTGCTGTTGCAGAGGATCTGAGTTTGGTTCCCAGGACCACCCGTAACTCCAGTGTCTAGCCTCTTTGCCCCTTTGTTTATACCAGCAAGATGGCTCAGTGGCTGAAGACACTGCCAGCAAGTCTGACAATCTGAGTTTGATCTCTGGGTGAAGGGAAAAACCAATTTCTGCAAGTTGTCCTGACTTTCACCATGACATATGTATACACACACACACACACACACACACACACACACACACACACACACAATCAATGTAAAAAAAAAAATTCAAAGACCCCTTTGCTCAAGCTCAGCTGGTTAAATATAAATTTTGACCATCACTATCTCTGGATATAAGATTAATTGTATTCTCTAGTATGCAATAATAAATATTCAGGACTTAATAAGATCTTCGAGCAATACAGTTCAGGATCTCTGTTTTAGAAACCAGTCTATTCCCCAACTCAGCTAATACCATTGATGATGATGAGCAGAGACATCGTACCCTGGACTTAAAAGACTGTAATATTCCTCTGCTTTTAAATAAAACCTAAAGCCAGCTGTAGTGGCACATGACTTTAATACCAGAACTTAGGAGACAAGGGGTAGGTAGATTTGTGAGTTCCAGGCCAGTCTGGTCTACATAGTGAGTTCCAGAAGTACTACATAATGAGACCTTGTCTTGAAAAACAAACAAAAAACAAACAAAATAAATAAATAAGTAAACAGAACGTCTCTCAAGTGATTTGTTAGACCCCACATGATCCACAATAGTCGCTCTCGTTCTTCAAAGCCTCCCCAGTTCAGTCCATTCTCCATTACCCCTCCCTACTCAGGGGCACTGCAGGAGTTCAGGCCTGAATTACTGGCTTACCAAGGCCTTCAGAAACCTCCAAGTCCCCTTTGCTGGCCATGCAGGCCAGGAAAAAATTCCCTGACACTCTGCTATCTGACCAGGAAAGCAACAGGACACACCGGAAGATGGAGGAAGACAGCTGAGTCTGAGGGCTCTGAGGATTCCTGACTGACGCTCCCAGCTTCTGCCTAGAGGCCCTTTCCACTCGGGTAGGCCCTGACCCAGCTCCCTAACCCTGTTAGGAGAAGCTGGAGTCACTGATTCTCTTCCCACTCACTTCCTCAAAGCTCCTTTTTTCCGAATCAGCAGGAATCACATTTTCTCGATGTTTGGGCAGGTTGTTAGGAAATCTCTCCAGCATCTTGGTGGATGCAGACAGAGGAGTTTCATGGTGTCCTACAAGAGGAAATAAACCTTTAATGAGAACAGTTTCCAGGGAGTGGTAGCTCTCAACACAAAATTTTACAGCTCTCTACCCTCTGAAGGAGTCTTTCCTACAATGCAAACTCATAGCTACACAACTAGAAAAAGGTAAATTCAGCTACTAGAGAATTAATGTGCAAACAGAATCTTTTTTGTTTGGTTGGTTGGTTTTTCAAGACAGGGTTTCTCTGTGTAACAGCCCTGTGCATTCAAGACCAGCCTGGTTCACATAGGGAGTTCCAGGACAGCCAGAGCTACATAGTGCAATCCTGTCTCCAAACAAACAAATACCTCAAAAACACTCCCTGTCCCCCAATAGAAATTTTAGGGCTGGGGAGACAGTTCAGTCAGTAAAGTCTCTTGTGAAAGCATGAGGACCCATGTTCAATCCCCAGAACCCATATGAGAACAGCTGGTCAAGTGTGTGTAATTCAATGGGGAGATGCAAACAGGTTGGTCTCTGGAACTTGACTTACAGCTAGCCTATACTAATCAGTGAACTCTAGACCATGAGAGACTTTTTCAAAAAGCAACAGAGTAATGACAACTGAGGTTGTCCTCCAGGCTCCACACAAATGCACACATACACCTGCACACACAATTGACAGCAGAATGCAGTCTTCTGCTTTTTAAAAGTAGTTTACTCTTATTATTAATTACATGCCAGTGTGTGGGTATGTGCAGTGCTCAAGCATAGGTGATAGATTCCCCCTGGAGCTGGAATTACAGGTGGCTGTGAGTCACTTAACATGGATGCTGGGAACCAAACTTGAGTCCTGTGCAAAAGCAGTTTGTGCTCTTCTTAACCATTGGGCCACTTCTCTGGCCCAATATTCTGCTTTTTTTGCAAATAAAATAACTTGTGTGAGTGCACGTATTCAACTCAGGAAGCAGTGTGAGGCTTCAAAGTTCAACAAGTTCTTTCACTGCTTCTTCTAGTAGCATCAGTCTAGTAAGGCTACCGAGGTCCCTTCTGTACATTTCCGGTGTTCAGGCAGAGTTCTAGTCCTTCTCTGAGCTACACTTGAGCTTCCATCTAAGGAGTGGTGAGTAGCTGAGAGAATGAGAGAAGTAGGTGCTGGCTGAGCAGGAAGAGTGGTGCCCACTCACTTGCTGCTGTCCTGTACATACTAGTTCATGACCACCTGACATTCAGCACACTTCCATTCCATTGTCTATGTGTGCAATAAAAGAAACAAAGTAACTACAATAAGGAACTGGAGTTTCATTCCACCTGGCTGAAAAGCCCCATGGTTTCCCTCCTTTCTGTTGTCACTGGATGAGCTCTTAGCTTGATCCAGGCCTTTTCCCCTGTGCTGTTCTTTTCTTCTTTGTGGCTGTGTAGAGATCACAGGTTAGCCTGAGTTATCTTCCTCAGCTGCTTCTCTATCTTACTATTATTTAAAGAGACAGAGTCTCTCACTGAAACTGGAGCTGAATGTTTCAACTGGATTGGCTGGCCAGTGAATCCCGGACCCTCCCGTTTCTGCCTCCCTACACTTGGCTTTTCAGTTTGTTTTTTGTGACAGGGTTTCTCTGTGTAGCCTGGCTGTCCTCACCTCAGATCTGCCTGCCTCTGGCTCCCAGTGCTGGGATTAAAGGTGTGCATCATGCCTGGCTTACCTGGCTTTTGACATGGTTCATACCTTCTCACAGTAAGCACTTCACCCAGTGACTCATTCATTTCCTCAGTGCTCACTCCATGATCTATCTCTCCAGTACTACCAGAGACCTATTAGAGACTGTGTGCCATGTGTAGCAAGATAAAGCCCGACAGGAACTAGCCAGAGCTTGCACTTCTTCATCTGGAAAGTCCCTCTTTAATCCCTCATCTGACCTCAATCTTCCAGGCATTTGTCACTTACGGTGTGACATGGTTCTTTCAGGGAAACCTACTTTTGTTCTGAACCATCACAAATTTTCTCATGCATACCATGGCCTGCTGAGGCATGCTTTGCTCTACAAAGGGTCATGCTTTTCTCACATGTGGCTGCCTATGTCAGAATTCTGCGTCAGACTTGGTATCTGAATGTAAGCAACCATGGGTGGTAATGACAACCAACAAAAATGATCAACAGTCAGGAGAAATGAAGCTGTCTTTCCACAGGCCACTCTGCATTGCAGTGTCCTGTCTACCTCATTCCCTGATGTCCTACTGTGAGAGTCCTACATGTCTGTAAGGCCTACCAATAGACTGCTGGAGATGTCACTGAGTTTCCTTATAAACAGGCTCCCACTGAAGAAGGATGTTCAATAATATCCCACTGTACACTGCAAGCCAATCCCAAGCTTCTTAAACATCTTTATATAAATAGTACGCAATCTTTGTGAATTATCGGTCTTTAAGCAAACAGATCCAGACTCTGAAGCAAAAGGCACAGGGCTAGCTTATTGTATTGGGTCGCCAATGGCAGTTCATGCCTATTTGACAAAGCACTAGGGGACGTTGAACACCAGGTCAGGGTCACTGCTGGGGGCAAAAAACAGAACAGACCCCACCTTCTGATTTAATTAGATCCACTTTTTTTCTTTTCTTTTCTTTTCTTTTCTTTAAGATTTATTTATTTATTATATGTAAGTACACTGTAGCTGTCTTCAGACACTCCAGAAGAGGGCATCAGATCCCATTACAGATGGTTGTGAGCCATCATATGGTTGCTGGGATTTGAACTCAGGACCTTCGGAAGAACAGTCGGTGCTCTTACCCACTGAGCCAACTCACCAGCCCCCATTTTATTTTCAAGATGAATGTGAAGGTAGACTATCTTGCAGTCTTCCACAAGAACCAAAGGGCCTATATCTTGACATTAACAGGTATAAACAGTGGTCCTGGTCTATGAGAAGATTGTTCTGTATTCCCACTGCCTTATTTTAAGCTGAGAAGTTACAGAGTTCCTCAAAGGGGACCTCAGAACTGGGAGATCCTTACTTAGCTACCTCTTAGAAGTTTGTTAGGCTTCCTAGTTGTCTTACTCCGACAATTTAAAGGGGTTTTAAGGGGATCTCATTTCTCAGTTCTGCCACAGAGACCCCTCTGGTACATTTTCAGTACTTTCATACACATTTCCTTTGTGCTACTTCTTACCCACTGCCAGGCAGTTTACGGACCCTTCACTGGTCCATAAAACCGAGTAGCCTTGCAATTCTAATGAGCTTTGCTCAATTAGCTCCCCCTTTCCATCAGCATGGATCCATTCATGCACACTTTCTCAAACTACTTCTGACAAGAAGAGTTCTTGTATTATTTTATTTGCCTATATTTTACACACACACACATACACACACACAGAGCGAGAGAGAGCGAGCGAGAGAGAGCGAGAGCGAGAGAGAGCGAGAGAGAGAGAGCGAGAGCGAGAGCGAGAGAGCGAGAGAGAGAGAGAGAGAGAGAGCTATGAAGAAGTAAAAGGCACAAAGAACAGGATCTTTCAGAGGGCCTGCCAATAGACTGATCAGAGCTCCAACACAACCAGTTCCCCTGCAGAGCTCTCCTAGGTACTCATACACTGGTCTAGACCCAGTGCCTGGCAGGACCTGCTGCCTTCTGTGCCCACACTCTCTTCACTACCCACATCTACTCTAGTCTGCTGGGACTCACCCCACCTCTCATGTTTAGGCTAGGTCATCAGAATTGGTGTGTATTGTTGGTATGGGGCACAGGAAGGAAAGATCTGAGTTAAGAAAATTCCATTCTGCTCTAGTTGCTTGGGATACTTGCCAGGGACACAATCACCCTCACTTCTGCCTTTGTTTGCAATACTCACTGCTTTGGGGTGTCATCTCAACCTCTTATCTTTGTAACCAGACCTTTAATTCACCCCCAGGGTCATGGATAGTGATGGCAACAACAATGGGAAGAAGAAAAAAGATAAGGGCAGGGTGCATCCCCGAGTCAAAGCATGCTTGGCACGCCTAAGGCCCTGGTCTCTGTCCCAGCAAAGAGAAAGTATTATGGGAGGGAGGGGAGAGGCCAAGCACTTGGAAAACACGGACTGAATGAATTGGGGGTCGCCTGAGTAACATAGTGACATTCTGTCGCCAACAATATGAAACAAACCAAAAAATGAGACTGAGAAAAAGAAACTCCCCAAGAGCCTTTCTGTGATGGCCCAGGAATAGCGCAGACTCTTCATGGCTGTTGATTCTAGTTTCTCCACAGATTGCTAAGCATTTTGCCTTTATTTCCACAACTGTCCATCATCATAGGTCTTAAACTTGTCCTGTCCAGCCTCTTATCCACACTGATTCCTATTCCAAATGACAAGTCTCAGTATTCTTAGTTATAGAGTGGAAATAACAAGTGTACCCACCTCACACGGTCACCGTGAGGAACAGGGAGCAGACATTGCCTGAAATTCACACCAAGTGTTTCAATCTTGGAGAGAAACTGGTTTTTTGAGACCTGATTAAGCAACCTGGAACTCTGTAACTCCTTAGAAATAAAAATATTCCCAGGCCTAAACCATCTTGACATGGACAGAGTACACAAAGCATTCACAATAAAGAGCAGCAGTAAACCAGCAGGGCAGGCTTTTGCCCACCAGGGGGCAGTATGTTGCCACCCAGCAAGAAGCAGCTCTTACCTATGAGAAGCCAGTAATTCCTCAAGTAGTTCAGCTTGCTCTTCCCTTTGAGTCCAGGGTCAAACTTGAGGTCTGTGCTGGGAGTGATCACACACTCTCCTTTGTCTCCAATGGTGACACCATCTGTCTGGGGGCCTTCCAGCAAAGGAAGAGTGCTGCCTCGAGGCTGTGGAGATGGGGGGCAGTGAGTTGCAGGGCTGGTAGGAGCAGTTTCCCTAGGTCCTAAAGGTGTCCCTAAAGGGACAGTTGTGGCTCACACAGCTCAACCATCATCAACCATCAAAGCATGACACAAAGATCCCAGGGCCAGGCAAGGGGAGCTTTACTGACATCTTTTCAGATTGTTTGCTTAAGACAGAACTCAAGCAGCCCAGGCTGTTCTTGAACTCTAGACTCTCGGGTTTGCATCTCACAAGTGCTAGGATTACAGGCATCAACTATTATGTCTGGTCCTGCCATGTCAGGTTTGCATGTTTGGGTACCGAGAACCAGGAAGAACATGCATGATAGAACTCCAAGAAGCTTCTATTAGAAATTCTATGAAACCATGTAAAAATCTATATGGTCACAGATGACACAACTGACAGTGTGGAATCAACTGCTGAATTGTTAGACACTGATGAGTTGTAGGCCTCACTGCTACAGCAGCCAACCAACTCACCAGGCAGACCGTATACAACCAGCCAGTCCAGGCATGAGTACATCAGGAGTGTAATGTCCCAGTCACTCAGTGAGAGTGCTCAAAGTAGGCTGGAGAAGCCTGAGGAGGCATGGAGCACTCGCAAAAGGACTGAGCAGGGGAAAGGAAGTAAGAGACCAGCAACTGAAGCTCGGAAGAAAGAATAGGGAAGTTTGGGTGACCGTGGAAAGCATGTGCTTGTCTGGACCGTGCAACCCTGAAGACTAGCAGAGTGGCACGTAGGCACGGTGGGACTAGCTTGAAGAAAGCCTGACAGTTAGCTCTGAACACAAAGACATGGGGATTGAGTGTTTCCTGGCTTCAGGAAGCTGCAGCGTAGGATGTAGATTTGTAGAAGCTGCTCATGATTCATTCAGATCTGCGTTTCCCCTTCTTAACCAGACGTTTACAGAAAACTCAATGTCACTTTTTGCTAAAAAAGGAACAAAAGCAGTCAAGAAACTACATCTTTGGGTCCCACACTTGACTCACCACGACAGCAACCCCCTCATGCACCATTGAGGGAGAGGCATAGAGGCTGGTGGAATACTTCCCAACATACAGAGTAGGCCTGAGGGGAAAAAAAAAAAA